>NW_006783542.1:1328867-1335912 GCF_000442215.2 Lipotes vexillifer
CTCTTTCCCCCTTTAGCTGCATGTAGACAGCAGTTGACCACAGTCAGGCCAGCTCCCACACTGCCCTCCGGGGACTGTGCGAGCCCGAACCTCGGCCCCTGCCTGCCCCAGCTCCCGGCCAGGCAGGAGCGGGGGTACCCAGGGTTGGTGCCCGGACCCCACAGCCTCCCGCCTCAGCGTCCGCCTGAGGCAGGAGTCCCAGCCGATGCAGCTGGCAAGTCAGGTCGTGAGGACTGGCCCTGCCAGCTCCACCTCTGTCCAACCACAGTGTCAGCAGAAGCCCAGGCTGCCACCCGCCCTCCAGGTGGGCAAGACAGGGCACTTCCCTCCGCCCTTTTACAACCAGCAGGGGTGCCAGCTCCAGGCCAGGCTGGTGGATTTGAGAGAACCATCGCATTTGGGACTCAAAACAAAGGCTGGTGAGGACAACCTGCCCCACAGACCCTGGGCAAGGCGACGTCACCTCGACCCCACGGCCGCTGTCCAGAGGGCGGTGGGGAGAAACTTCCCCAGTGTCAGCGTCCCACCTCCCGAGGGTGCAAGCGTTCCTCAGCACCAGAGCCTCACATGAAAGCCTTCGTAACTGGTGTATGTGCATGTGTGTGCCTGCGTGTGTGCGCATGTGCATGTGTGCGTGTGTGCGTGTGCACGTGTGCATTGTTGCATTGTGCATTGTGTGTACATGTGTGCATCTATGCATGTGCACTGCGTGTGTGTGCATTGTTGCATGTGTGCATTGTGTGTACGTGTGCATGTGCGTTGCTTGTGTGTGCATGTGCATGCGTACATTTTGCATGTGTGTCCATATGTGTACATTGTTGCATGTGTGCACTGTGTGTGCATGTGCGTAGAAAGGAATCAGATTAGCATTTCCCTAAGTTATTCCCACAGGACGTTCTTAGGTGCTAAGTGACAAAGGAGGTCTAAGTTTTGGAGACTGTAAATGAGGTTAAGCACTTAGCGTTCTTCACTCAGGACCCCCAGAAGCTTTAAGTGCTCGCACACGTGGGAGCAGAGAGAGCGAGAAAGAGGGAGGAGGTGACATGAGCACCGCCCCCCAACCTTGTCTCCCTGCAGGGAGCCAGTCTGGGCCAGTCTGCCGCAGCCCAGGTGAAGGGAGATTCTGGGGCCCCAGGCAGACATCCCCCTGCAGCACGTTAGTGGCAGACCAGCCAGGCATGGCCTGAGGGGGCCTCTGCCTCAGCTGAGCGGGTCCCACGACGGGGACAGCCTCCCAGGGGAGTTGGTGTGTCCAGGTTTCAGCCAGCAGGAGAGGCTAGTGGGCAGGCTGCAGTCAAAGGCGGATTCAGGATGGGGCCCAAGCAGACCTGCGTCATTATTTACAGAATTTGAGACACCCCCTCCTCTGTCCCCAGTCAGCCTGACCAGCTGACCCAGATTCCCAGAATCTCCATCTTGTCGGGGTTGGAACAGCAAGAGGGACCTCACTCAGTTTCTCAAGCTGTAACGTGCATGTGGCCCCTTGGAATCGGGTTAAAGTGCAGGCTCTGAGCTTCTGCGTTTTCCACCAGCCCCCGAGGGGTGCTCCTGCCGCGCGGCTGTGGGCCACACTTAGCAGCGAGGTCCTAGCCAGTCCAGGAAGGCTCCCTGGAAGAGCAGACCTACTAGAGAGGGGAGACCGGAGGGAAAAGATACCAGGAAGCAGAGCTGGGGCTGCAGAATAATAGGAAAGTGGAGAGAGCCTGACAGCAAGACCTCTGGGGGCCCGGACTTGAAGCAGGCACGGGGTGGGAGGCCCAGAGGAGGCCCAGAAGGTGGACGCCAAGGCCAAGCAGCCGGCCAAGTCTGCCCCGGACCCCACGGGGAGGGTGACAGTAATTCACTTGCAAGGCCCGGGGACCCCACCCAGGTAAGCCCTAATTCCTTGGAAGAGGGGTGTGCCGTCAGCTCCCCCCGCAGCGGGGGGCTGCAGGGCAGGGCAGGGTGGGCCCATCTTCCCATGACCAGCGGTCCCAGGCTTGACTCAGGAGGGAGAGAGCAGGAAGGAGGGGCGGTCAAGGCCCGCCCTGTGCCCTGGGCTGGGTGAGGGGAGCCTAAGCTGGGGGAATCTGAGGGGGGGCAGAGGGGGGCCGGGCACCCCCTGGAAGGAGGACAGGGGACACACACAGTATCCGAGATGCCAGCAAACACTCCCAGGCACCCGCCCCCCCGTGTGCCAGCTGCTGCTCCAAGCTCTCAGATCTAAATAAGCTCATCTCATCCTCACAATGACCCAGTGGTCACGTCACCCCGTTTTACAGACGAAGAAACAGAGGCACAGGAAGTTTACTTAGACAGTCTGTGATACAACTGGGACTAATCCAGGGCGGGTGGCTTCAGAGGCTGTGGCCTTAACAACAGGCTCCGGGGCACCCATGGGCTCCCCACTCCCCACCTGCCCCCTTCCCCGGCCCAGTCCCGGCCCAGCCCCAGCCCAGCAGGTGCAGAATGGGCTCTGATGGCCAGGACAACGGTCCCACTGTCGGCCGGCAAGGCAGCCCAATCTCCTTCCTGGGAAAGACTCCTTTCCTACTGGTCCCCCCAACCATTCACTCACGGCCCTGAAGCCCTGGCCTCTCCATTGCCACCAGCTGAAAACTCTGTGAATTCCCTTCCAGTGATAAATTCTTCCGAGTGTCAAATATCCAGCTGCCCCGGCCCCAGGGCCACGAATCTCTCTGTACCTTTCCCAGGAGCAAGATTCTTTCTGACCTTTTTAGAGCACTGGGGATGGGCGGCCCGTCCAGTGCCATGCCTCAACTCCCTGGGGATAAACGGTCATTCATTCATTCATTCAACAAACAGTCACTGCACACTTTGTGCGCTAGCCACAGTCTTGATGCTGGGGATTCAGATGGGAATTTGTCAAAAAAGACAAATCCTGGGTCTCTTACAGCTTACAGTGAATGGAGAGAGACAGAAGAAAAACAAGATAAACAGTGAAAACACACAGTATGCAGACAATGAATAATAAAACAGGAAAGGGGCCGGAAGCGCCACGGGGAGGGGAGGGCACAGCAGGGTTAGCCTTTGGCCAGGGATGCCCACCTCCAAGAGGCGAGGTCTCCTTATGAAAGTCTCATTTCTACCTCAGTAACGGCCACAACCGAGCCCCAGGGAAGCCCCTTCCCTGCACAGTGGTGGGTCAAGGCCCCGGACTTAGCCGTTTCGTTTCTTTGAACCGTCACATCTTAGTTATGAACACTCCACCCTAACCCACCTCAGACGCCTGCTTCACGTTCAACTGACGGCTCCCCGCCTTCCCCACCGCCAGCACGCATAGACCTGGGGGGACAGGGCCTGCGCTCCGCCATCCCCCATGCCTCTTTCCACGCGGACCCCGCTCGTGGGGGTGGGCCAGGGAAAGGAGACAGCGGCTCTTACCTGGTCCAATGGGTATCAGGCCATTCCCCTCCCCTCCACGTAGAGGCTCCATCGGGTCCTCTGCTTCGTCGTCTGCAGGCTCAGAGGGGCCGGAGGGCGCCCGAGAGGTCAGTCGTGGAGGGGACAGTCCAAGCGGCAGACTCACCGGACTGCAGCTCTGGGCCATGCTGTGATGAGCCCACTTCTCTTCAGGGACACTAAACCACTCCCTGGGACCCCACGTTCCCAGCCCCCCAGCTTTCCACAGTCAAGCCCCCCAGACCGCCTTCTCTTGCCCTGGGGAGGGGTAGCTACTTTGAGCCTTTCTAGAACTTACGGTGACCCCTCCCCACCCTGTCCCCTGCAGCTGGTCCCACAGCGCCCGACGTGCACCTCGGCCTCCGTGGACGGAGCAAGCCCTGGCAAGTCCAGAGGCCGCCCCAGCCAGGCCGCCGAGGCCCTGGCCAGCGGCCCAACCTGTTTCTTCCACCCCGTCTC
Organism: Lipotes vexillifer; assembly: GCF_000442215.2. Classification (NCBI taxonomy): domain Eukaryota; kingdom Metazoa; phylum Chordata; class Mammalia; order Artiodactyla; family Lipotidae; genus Lipotes; species Lipotes vexillifer. The sequence goes on from NW_006783542.1 coordinate 1,332,729, forward strand.
TTCTGACTCTGGGAGGACCTTGAGCCCCCTCACAGCCCCCCATCCAAGCTCCCCCAAGCCCCACCGGCCACACGCAGTCACCCCTGGGCCCCCTCCTGGGTCTGGGGGTGTCCAGGGCACACGCAGGTGGTGTGGTCTGCCCCACGGAGGACGCGCCCAGGGTAGAGACCTCGCGGGCCCTGGATCGTGGCAGGAAGCCTGTGGCTAGAGCAGCAGTGGTGGGAGTGCGGGCTCTCTTTCCAGTCCTGGGCCACAGGAGCCCTCATGGCAGAACGCAGGATGGCTGCATCCCGAAGCCCACGGCTGAGCCCAGCTGCGTGTGTGTTTCTCCTGTAGCAAGGCTTTCCTGGTGAAGGAAACTGCACGGGCACAACTTCTGGGGCAAATGCCCATCTCGCTGTGGTGCGTCTCTGAGCAGCTCTGGTTCGGAGCAGCTGGGTCTGGGGGCACGTCCCTCGGGCGGCAGACTGCTCTTCCCACCAGGCCCTCCCAGGTCTGGGGTGATGCTGGAGGGACCAGGTGAGGCGGGCCTGGGGAGTGGATCAGAACCTGCGCACTGGAAACAAAAGCAACCTGCAGGGCACTCTCGCCACAAGATTCTACACCAACGATCTCAGAACCCCATCTCTTCATCTACTCCGCTCCCAGCCAGGACCTCAGCTGCCCCACCTGCTGCCCCACCGTCGCCACGGTAACAGCCTCCCACCTGGTCTCCCCAGGTGCCTTCTGGCAGCTTCACAGCCGAAGTGATCTTTTTGAAACGTAAACCAAAATGTGTCCTCCTGCCTGAAACCCTCGGTGACTTCCCATCACACCGAGGAAAATCGACCCCCTTCCCCCAGCCCCCAGGACCCTGCTGGCCTCCCTGACTCCTCTCCCACCCCCTCTTGCCTGGCTATTTCAGGCCCCGGATCACACCAACCTCCCTGCCCTGCATTCCCTCTGCTCCCCACAGCTCCGGTCTCCCCCTCTGTGGACCCCTGCTCACTCTGGGCGCCAAGCCAGCCATGGCTCCCACATTCCACATGTGTGTGTCTAAGTGTCTACATGTGCATACCTCTATCTGCATATTAGTATCTATCTATTCATTGGCTTAATGTGTTCACAGGAGCCTCATGGCAGAACGCAGGATGGCTGCATCCCGAAGCCCACGGCTGAGCCCAGCTGCGTGTGTGTTTCTCCTGTAGCAAGGCTTTCCTGGTGAAGGAAACTGCACGGGCACAACTTCTGGGGCAAATGCCCATCTCGCTGTGGTGCGTCTCTGAGCAGCTCTGGTTCGGAGCAGCTGGGTCTGGGGGCACGTCCCTCGGGCGGCAGACTGCTCTTCCCACCAGGCCCTCCCAGGTCTGGGGTGATGCTGGAGGGACCAGGTGAGGCGGGCCTGGGGAGTGGATCAGAACCTGCGCACTGGAAACAAAAGCAACCTGCAGGGCACTCTCGCCACAAGATTCTACACCAACGATCTCAGAACCCCATCTCTTCATCTACTCCGCTCCCAGCCAGGACCTCAGCTGCCCCACCTGCTGCCCCACCGTCGCCACGGTAACAGCCTCCCACCTGGTCTCCCCAGGTGCCTTCTGGCAGCTTCACAGCCGAAGTGATCTTTTTGAAACGTAAACCAAAATGTGTCCTCCTGCCTGAAACCCTCGGTGACTTCCCATCACACCGAGGAAAATCGACCCCCTTCCCCCAGCCCCCAGGACCCTGCTGGCCTCCCTGACTCCTCTCCCACCCCCTCTTGCCTGGCTATTTCAGGCCCCGGATCACACCAACCTCCCTGCCCTGCATTCCCTCTGCTCCCCACAGCTCCGGTCTCCCCCTCTGTGGACCCCTGCTCACTCTGGGCGCCAAGCCAGCCATGGCTCCCACATTCCACATGTGTGTGTCTAAGTGTCTACATGTGCATACCTCTATCTGCATATTAGTATCTATCTATTCATTGGCTTAATGTGTTTACTTTCTCTCTCCCTGGTCTATGAAGACCTGGAGCTCCTGCCCTGTGGCCAGTTATGACCCTGACAACAGTCACTACCTGCGCTAGGCTCTGTGCTCGCTGCGTGTGTGTTGGATTCACGGAAGGATGGATGAGCCTCACGGTAGAAAGACTGGTCATCGGTCAGACCCGGTGCTCACGCTGGTGTCGCGTGAGTGAGGCGAACATCTCGACCTTTCAAGATCAAAGTTGTTCTTTTTCCACTTTCAGTTGTTTGGGGTTGATTCAGTGCTTTGACTGTACAAGCTAGTACAGATATAATGTGACAGTTTTGCTTTATTTTCCCTCCCCGTCAATATTTGCTGTTCAGATGATCAAATCCTGTACCAGACAGGCTGGATGAGAATGATCTCTTCCTCCATCCATTCACCATATGGGGCTGGACACCGGGCTCCACAGATGACTGAGCCAGGGCCCCAGGAAGCTCCCAGGGTAGGAGAGAGATGAGAAAACCAACCACCACAGCTGAGTGGGGTGAGGCCGATGTTAATCTGAACGAGGACAGCGGCAAGACCTCACGCTCACCAGCCAGACGGCCAGCAGAGTGCCCGGGGAGCCATCGAAAGCTTGCAGTAGACAGATGTGAATGTTATTTTACACTCGATTTCCCACCATCAGGACTGCTGCACGCAGACTTTGCATCATATAATCAGAAATTATTCAAACATCTGTTGGCTAAAATACAGAAGCAATTGCTTAAAAATACGCCTTTCTTGGTTTCTATCAGATACCCAATTTGGTACAAAGCGTACCATGAAAATAATTTTAAAATCGTAATCAAAACAACAAAGGGCCTGCCCTGCATGGCCTTGGATGAGTCACCCAACTTCTTTGAGCCCCAGTCCCTCATGTAGAGGGTGTTATTTATGTGGGCCCTGACTCGGCGTGGGATGGAGATACCGCACGTGAATTACGCGTGGCGCCCCAGCGCACAGCAAGGAGCTGATGTTGATCTAACATCATTTGTCTGTGTCATCATGGAGCTGGCTTATAAGTTATGCCCACTACTCACCGCCTTCCCTGGACCCCAGAAGGTAGGAGATGTGGAGCCAGAGGGGTGACTATGTCAAGTCCAGAGGAAAAGAAAAACTGCTTGGCCATTAGCACCGAGCAGAAATGAAGTGACCCCTCCCTTCATTCTCAGCAACCTGCACCCGTGGGCTGCTCCTCTGGGGAACTGGCAGGGGAGGG
>NW_006783542.1:1335997-1341844 GCF_000442215.2 Lipotes vexillifer
GGGGGGGAGGGGAGGGGTGCGCAGCTTGTGCTGAACAGGGTCTCCCGACCCTCCCGCCCGCAAGCCCAGCACGTGATCTCAGCCCCATCTCAGCACTTCTCAGCCCAGAGCCTCCAGGGACTCACACCCCCTCCAGCCCGCCCTCCGCTTTCCTGAAGAGCAGCCCTGCCCGCCTTCTGCGGGGTGCCAGTGCCCAGGCCCCACTTTACGCGGAAACTGCTTTGGGACTGGGGCTGCCTGAAGCTGTGCAGTGCAGCCGGTCTGCGGAGTGCCGGGCCTCGGGGCGGGGCTGGCCCCTGGGGCCTGGGCGCTTAGCGCCACGTGGAAACAGTTTTCTCCTGAGTCTTCCAATGAGAGCCATTTAAATTCCTGTAGCCATTGGGGCGGAGGCTGAGAACCAGGGATGAGCGGGTGGGTGGAGCTGAGGCTCCAGGGAGGGTGCCGGGGAGGGCGTGGGGCGCCCAGACCTGGCCTCTGAATCACAGGCCCCAAGCGAAGGGCCTTCAGTGTGGGGCTCTCAGGGAGGCACCCCCCGGGAGGCCACAGGAGCCCGTCTTCCCCGCAAGACTGCTGGGGAAACCGTGACTCGAGCAAGGCCCCGAGGGATGGACGGGCGAGCGGGAAGGAGGGCCGTCCAGGGACAGGGAGGAGACGGCGGCGGTGGGAGAGTGTGGCACGTTTGGGCAAAACAGAAGAGCTTTGCTCCATCTGGCTGGACTGCGGGGGCTGCAAGCGTTCCCTGGGGCGTCCCTGTCACCCCAGAAACACAGGGCAGCCAGGCCCAGCCCCTCCACCCTGGGGTCCCTCTCTGTGCAGTTGGGGTGACCCAGCAGCAAAGCAGTGACACGTGCTTCCTGATTCCCCCCAACCCCGTGGTCACAAGGATGGGCTGTCATTGCCCCGAGAAGGGGGAGGCCCCTGACTGAGTCCCCGCCCTTCAGGCTGGCCTTCCTGTGCTGAACAGGGCACATCCCCTGTCTGGTCCCCCAGCTCCCAAGGGGGCAGAGAGGCTGCCAGGAGGGGCTGCTGTTTCTGGGCTGGTGGAGAGGGAGCAGAGCCCAGCTCTGCCCTCCTGCCCTGCATGGACCCAGGCCACCCCAGCGGGTTCCCAGGGTTCCCGGGGGGAGGGGGGGGCTCTGCAGTTGGGGAGGTTTGGGGTGCTCCCAGCAGCAAGGCCCGCGAGCTAGGCGGTCCTGGCCCTGGAGCCACAGATCCGGTTCAAACCCCAGCTTTGCACTTACTAAGTGAACGGCCCTCAGACAGCGCCTAAACCTCTGAACCTGTTTCCCCATCGACAGGGGATGTGGCCTGGGGACCGTGGGTGGTTGGCCAGAGAGGACACATGTAAAGCGGCCAGCACAGGCGTGCACGGCGGCAGAGTGAGGAACACGTGAGGGCGTGTTGTGTGTGGGGAAAGGGGTGCGCCTGCCCTCTCCCAAGCATGTCTCCAGTTCGCACTGTCTCCACCCAGGTCGGCCTGGCGGGCAGGCTGGACTTCCCGGGGAAGCGAGCCCAGAGAGGCCAGTGCCACGGCGACTCCACAGGGACACAGACACCTGGGCCTGTGGGAGAGTCTGGCCAGGAGGAGCGCCACCAGCCCCTCCCTGGCCCCAGGGCGGGCCCTGCCCCACCCTCTCAAGAAACCAGCCTGCAGTATCAAGGGTGGAGCCCCAGCTGGGAGCCAGTTCTGGCGCTTCCGTGGGCAGTGGCGCCGACCCAGGCCAGCGCCAGGCGGGGCCGGCCAGCAGCAGCAGGGTGGTGCTGCCCCCAGCCGCTGGGGTCTCTAAAGGAGATGGCCCGACCTGGAACCCAGAGAGAAAAGAGGCTTCTGGGGGCCCCGTAGACCCTGCACGAGGAGGGCCAGCCAGGGCCCAGCACTGCTGACCTGGCTTCCACACACCTTGAGCCCTGGAGGGGGCCGGTGACAGGTTACAGCCAAAATAGCAGAGACAGCGGCCAACATTCATCACACACTTGACGGGCAGTGAGCACTGGTTACCACACAGGTGCGGCTCTACTTTTCAGATAAGGGAACTCAAGCACAGAGAAGGCAAGTAACTTGCCCAAAGCCACAGAGCTGGGAAGTGCAAGCCTGGACTTTGACGTGGTCTCCAGCTGGAAGCGCTGGGTTTCAAGGCAAGCAGGCCCCAGGAGAACCCGTTGTTGTCTCTTAGCTTTTCCACCTTGAAAGTGGGCATAATATGAACCAGCTGTGCCCGGGACGCGCACCAGGGTGGAGAGAGAACCTGAGGGACGGGACGGGTCTCCGTCTCTGACCCAGAGCCTCGGAGCCCGGAGGTCATTTTCCCTGAGCACGTGGGTACACAGGGGACCGACAGATCCCCGAGGCAAGGGGTGTGACCAAAGCAGGGCAAGGTGGGGCCCGGAAGGATTGAGGCGCCTGGGGTACAGGGGACGCTGGGCACAGCAGGAGTCAGGGTGTCTGGTGGGCAGCTGGTCAGGACACCCAGGCCGGCTCCTGGCCATCCCCCACCTTTAGTGTCTGGTTCTGACCCCGCTGCGCAGACAGCACAAGGATGGTGGAATAAAGGAAGAGCTGAGGGGGAGGCGGGTGTGCCCCCCACCCCCGGGCACCTCCACATCCTGAGTCCATCGAAGGGTTTCGGTGCACACGTCGTGGTCCCCCCGCTTCCCAGGAGAGAATGGGGAGAGCGCACACCCTTGCCTTGGACTTGGAAGGGCTCCCTGCCCTAGGCTCTGGGCCCTGGCCCTCACTCACTCCTTGGTGAGCCCACCTGCCCAGACCCTTCGCTTATGGATGGCGCTTACGGAAGGGCACACAGGGGCCTGCTGGCCTCCAGCCAGAGGCGGCACTCGGGTCAAGGGTAGGGCTCGTTTCACGGTGCCAGGGTGGGGACTGGACCACCTGCCACAGTCAGAGCACGGCCAGCTCTGCATGGGGATGGCGCTGGGGCAACCGAGGGCCTCTCCTGGACACCAGGGGACCTCAGGAGAAGAGAGAAGCGGGACCTGGCCTCGGCAGCGAGGCTGCCCTCCGCGTCCGCCTCTGCACGGGGGTTTCAAAGGCAAGACCACGTGTCCACTGGAGCAGAGACGGGCATGAGGACCCTGTCGGGAGGGGAGGTGCAGCGCTCGGCACCGAGACATCACCATCATTCCGTCCTGCTGCCCCAGGAGGATGCTGGGACACAGGAAGCAGAGCCCATGGGGACTTGGTGGCGGTTGGAAAATTCTGGTGTTCACTTCTGGGCTCAGTGCCCCTCTCCCTGGTGGCAGGAGAGGGGACCATTACAGAGGAGGGGCTGGGACACTGGTGCAGCTGTCGACTGGGGAGCGTGAGGGGGGGCCGTGCCCAGGAGCTCCGGTGAGTCTCCCGGGGGCAGTGGTGAGAGACCCCGTGGGCCTGAGGTCCTGCCACCTGCTTCCCTGCCCTTTCAGGCCGGTGCCAGGGGCCCTCCCGGTCCCACCACAAGCCCTCGGGCTCCGTGAACGCATCAGGCTGGCCCCTGCTACCAGGGCCTATGTCTGTGCTGCCCCTTTTCCCTCCCTGCTCGCGCTGCCCCCCGACTTTCTCCTCCTCACTCTCTGGGGCCTGGTGAGGACACCATTTCCTCCAGGAAGGCCTTCTACCTGCTAGGGCGAGGCCGGGGGCCCTGGTCTGTGCTGCCTCAGCCCCCGTGCACCCCTGCTATCGCGCGGAGCTGGAGCCTTCTGCTGCTGTGTCTCTCCCCGACCGGGCTGCGCGCTCCTGAGGGTCGGGCGGCCCTGTCTAATCACAGCGCCCCTGCCCGGCACAGCAGCCAGCATACATTTGGGGCTCAGGAGACATTTACTGAATGCATCAGTGAATGAACAAGGAATGAGGCCAAGACCCCAGGCCCCACCCCTCCCAGGTGCCCTGGGACCATAGCCTCTTCATCTCAGTGTCTACCACGGGGCGCGGCACACGGCACGTGACACAGAGGCCCACACATCTCTCGAGCATGGAAAGGCGATGCCCAGAGAACGGGAAACTTGCCCTCCGTGCGTAAGAGGTGGCGAGACCGTGACAGTTACGGGCCAGGGTGTGCAGAGCAGGGAGAAACGAGCTCACTCCGCCTGGAAGAGGGTGGGAGGCAGTGCCCCTTCCGGTGGAGGGAGAACTGAGTGGAGGACCCCGGACGGAGGGACAGCTGCGTGCAGGGGACCCCAGAGAGCAGGGCGGCCCGCCCCCTCCCGCACGGCTTCCGCGTCCTCTGCCGACTGGACCAGGGCCCCGTCCTCTTCAGCTCAGGGACCCTGCGACCCCGGCTCGCAGTTCAAGCCCAAGAGGACCTCCAGATGGTGGGGGGAACCGGGGCACGCAGACGGGCCCAGGCCTCTGAGGCGTGAGAAGCCGCCTGATGAAACTGGCCTCCTTCCTCCACCCGCTTCTCGCACCCTGGCCCAGAGAGGAAGGCAGCAGGTGTGCACAGAGGCCTCATCGTTCCTGGGAGTGACTCACTCATGAAGCCTGGGGGCCGTGAGGTGCCGCCAGGGGCTCCCACCACAGCCTCTCTGCCCTGCAGCCCAGGCTGGGGAAAGCGTGGGCATCCCCGGGCCGCGCCCTCTCCCCACCAGGAGCGACCGAAAGCCCTGGTCCAGGGGCCCGTGTCCCTGAGGGTTGCTGTCCGCCCCGAGTCCCTGCGAGGCCAGGGTGCACCTCAGTTTCCCTCCCTCTAAAGAGAAGTGACAGGATGCCGTGGGTGCGTGGTGGCCTTTATTACCGGCTAGGGTGGGCGTGGGGGCGCGGTCGGGCACGAGTGCGGCTTCCGGCTGGGCCAGCTCCTGGTCTGCGGCGGGAGTGGGCCTCCGGTGCTGGAGGACCCAGGGAGCCAGGGGTGTGCAGGGCGGGGCACCGCGAGGAGCAGATCCCGGAGAAGGCGGCTGCGGCTCTACTTCCAGCGCCCGGTGACCTTGGCCTTCCCACGGGTCTTAGAGCTGCAGGACAAGCAGGGCCCACTCAGACAGGACGCGGGGCAGCCCTCCACGGTGGGTAGGTGGGGGCGTGGGGGGCTGCTGAGGGCTGAGAGGGGCAGGGGGCCACCTGGAGCTGCCTCCAAAGGCTCAACAGGGCAGCAGCCTCAGGCGGGGGGTGGGGTTGGGGGGGAGCTCTTGGACCCTACAGGAGAGGAGGAAGGGGAGGGAGGCCTGGGAGACAGGAAGGAGGGGGAAGGGGGCAAGTGGGGGATGGAGCTGGGTTGCTCACACTTTCTGGTTGTCGTTGATCCTGTTGCGGAGAACGTTGATCTGTGAGCAAAGGAGGCAAGAGAGAGTGACCCCGCCGGCACCGGCACCCACTCGGCTCAGAGCCCGGCTGGCCTGGGGATGCGGTGGGCAGGACCAGTGGGCTGAGCTGCTCTCTTGCCTGGCGTCTGTGCTGCCGGGACCCCACACTAGGGCCCCGGGCCATCACGGTGAGAAGTAAGCGGCTACGTCTCTGGTGAGGTCCCCACCACCACCTCCGCCGGGAGGCCTGGCCCGGTGCATCCTGGTGCCCCCGTCGTGGGTGCTCAGTGAGCCGAGCTGCTGCCTCGAGGCCAGAAGTGGGGAGACCCCAGGGCTGGAACCCCAGGAAGTGTCTGCTCGGCCCCAGCGAACCCTCAGGCTCCAGAAGCACCAGCCAGCCCAGCGGCCACACGAGGCACACGGTCGCACGACGGCTCACCTCGTATTTCTGCTGCTTGAACTTCTCCTGCAGGTCGAACTTCTCCGCTTCCAGGTCGTAGATGCTCTGCCGCAGCTCCGTGGCCCTCTCCCTGCACAGGCCGTGGGCGGGGGCCGTGAGGAGGGGCCTCACCTGCCTCCCTGCTGCTCCGGACCCGCTCCCCTTCCCGGCCCTCCCCC
>NW_006783542.1:1341854-1343937 GCF_000442215.2 Lipotes vexillifer
CCCCCTCCCCCCCGCCTCCAGGCCTGCCAAGGCCCCCCACCCCGGCTGACTGCAGCGCCCGGGACTGAGGACGGGGCACCGGCGGCGCCAGGACACAGCCCCGAAGCGCGCGGGGTGGGGGCGCACCGACATCGTGTGCAGGTGGGCAAGGGGAGCGGGGCTCTGCCGCCCCTTGCCAGCCCGTCGCGGTCCCGCCAAAGCCGCCGACGGAATAAGTGGGGCGGCAGCGCCCCCTGGCGGCTCGGGCGAGCCGGCGCCCCTCCCTCGCGGGTGCAGCCCCGCGTGCGGGCGGCCACCTCAGCTGCTCGGCGCTCAGGTGCTCGAGGGCCAGCGCCCTCCTCCTCTCGGCCAAGGTCTGCTTCTTCTTCTCGCGCTCCGTCTGCCTCTTCCCATTTTTACGCTCCGTCTGGAGGGGGCGAGAAGCGGGGGAGCTGGTTGTGAGCACCCCCCACCCCACACCCCCAAAGCCAGCGGGGACAGAGGCTCGGCCTTGCAACCCCCAGGCCAGCCACCGCCTGGGCTCCCCACACTACGAGGAGGAGGAGGGTTTGAGGACTGGCACCCACCTGGGCCTGCAGAGCCGGGACAGCAAGAGGAAGACCCAGAGAGAAAGATGCGACAGGGACAGGGACAGGGAGAGGGGAGGCCACAGGGACACAGGCAGAGACACGGGAAGGGGAGGGTTCAGCCGCGCCGCAGGCCAGCGTAGTTACTACTGGACGTGCGTCCGGGGTGGGGTGGGGATGTTTGACAGCAGGGCCCCGCTCGTAGGGTCACCGTGGGGCGCAGGGGCCGGGAGGCTGGCCCAGTTCTGAGCCGGGGACTCGGACATCTAAGAAAATGTTCTGATGTGTCCGCTGCACAGAGAAGTTCAACTTCCCATCTCTCCGCCCCTGGGAACGGGGTATCTGGTCGGGGTGAGCTCCCAGGAGCAGACCAGCCTGCGTCCAGGCAGCACTTGGCCACACTCCAGGGTAGCTCGTCTGACCCTCTCAAAGCGGGCAGGGTGGACATTAACCCCATTTTACAGATGAGCAGACTGAGGCTCCAGGATTGCATGAGGCCGCACACGGTGGATGTGGGACGGGGCACAGGGCCTGCTGGCTCCACCAGCCGGCGTGGGGCTAGGGCTGGGAGGGGCAGTGGCGTCCTGGGCTCTGCCCACGGCACTCATCCCGGCAGCCCCTCCCAGGGAAAGCCAGCTGCTGCGAGAGCCAGCTTCGGGTCTGGCGTGAGAACTCAGTCTCGCAGCAGCGGCTGGACGCGTCCTCCCGGGATCGCACGCACAGTCACTCCTCACGACACACGGGTGCCTGGAGGCCCCCACCTTCTGGATGTAGCCGCCAAAATGCATCATGTCCGACAGAGCCTTCTGCCTCCGGGCCTCCTCCGCCGCCTTCCTCCGGCTCTGCTCCTCCTCTCGGCGCGCCCTCTCCTCCTGCTTTCCCGCAAGGAGGCGGTGCATTAGGGGTGGGGGCCGGACACCCTGATTCTGCGCTGGCGCTGGCGGTCCTTGCGGCCAAGCACACTGTCCAGGGGGTTGAGGGCACTCGGACATGGGGCCTGGTGCTCGAGTTTGTTGGCCGGGGACACGGGGCTGAGCGAGCGGGGCCCCAACTCCTGGCAGTGAGGCACCCCCCCCCCCCCGAACCCAGGCCAGGGACAGGAAGCCCCAGGGCTGGGCGGCATCACTGGGGCGGGGCCCCGGCAGCAGCACAGGACGGGGGCCGCGGCACCTCAGCTCCCGGGGGCGCGCTGTGCGGGGGATGCGGGGGTGCGGGGGCGCCTTTCTGTCTAGTCGCGCACGCGATGCCAAGCGCAGCGCAGGTGCTCGCCCCGGGCCGAGTCCCTGTCTGCGCGCGCGGAGGGCCCTGGCGGGGTCGCTCACGGCCAGGCGGCTCTGCCGCTCTCTGTCTCGCTGCGCCCGGATGCGCTGCTGCTCCGCCCGTTCCGCCCGCCGTTCCTCCTGCGGAGGAAGCGCCCGCTGTGGGACTGACCTCAACGCCTGGAAAGTGTCGGTGGGCTCCTCCGTGTCCCCTGAGTGCCCCCCCCCCCCGGCCGCCGCCCCGGGCTGGGGGAGGGG
>NW_006783542.1:1344027-1360559 GCF_000442215.2 Lipotes vexillifer
GGGGGAGCGAGGTGGGGGGCAGAGATGATGACTCGCTCCAGCCCTCGGGGGGAGGGCGCTGGGTCCCCAGGGGCTCTTGCTGGACCCCCCACCCCCACGGCCCCGGGAGGCGCCCGACACCCACGATCCTGTCTTTGAGGGAGACCAGCTCCTGTTCCTCTTTCTTGCGGTTCTCGAAATGCGCCTCAATCAGCGTCTGCAGCTCGGTCAGGTCCTTCTCCATGCGCTTCCGGTGGATGTCCTGCGGGGGGCGGGGCTCAGAGGCTGCCCACCGCCCCCATGCCGGGGGGAGGGGCCTGGGTCCAGGAGAGCAGCTGCGGCCGGACCCAGGACACCGTCGGGCACTGTGTGCCCCCCGCCCGTGACCTCCCCCCCGCCAGGAGGTCCTGAGCTCTCTTCCAGGGGGCCTGCCCTCCCCAAGCCCCCACTCACGTCAAAGTCCACTCTCTCCCCGTCGGGGATCTTGGGCGGCACCAGGTTGGGCATGAACGGCCTGGTGGGCAGAAGGAGGCGTGAGCACCAAGCCCTCCCTAGACCAAGGGGCTGCGGTGCTTTGGGGCGGGCAAGGCCCTCTCCTCCCAGAAACGCGGCCGCCGCTGCGCAGCCACCAGCACGGTGACACCGGCATGGCCGGCGTGCGCACAGGAGCCCCCAGGCCGCTCAGCACCAGGGTCCCACGGCGCCTGCACGTGCCCTCGCGTTTACCCACAGGGTAGGAACCACTCATCTCACTCAAGGAAGCCGAGACTCTGAGACATAGAGCCTGGCTCGAAACCACCAGCCAGCAAGTAGAGAGGCTGCATAGGTGACAGCTTGGCTGACCCACGGGACCTCCCCAGGAGCCCAGGAGGCCACGCTGGTCCCCACCCCCCTCCCACACTGGCGTGGGACTCAGGCCCCGGGCGCTGGGCCTTGGTTTCCCGTCTGCCTCATCTGTGTGGGGCTGAACCGAGACACTGCAGCGCTCACAGCAGCGGGGGAAAGGGGAAGGGGCTGGACTTTCAGGCCGGGCTGGTTTCAGACCATCCACTCGAGCCGAAAGGCACCGCAGGGAGACGCCTGCGTGTGCTGAGGCACCCGTCAGCTGGCGGCCTTGGCGTTCCCGAAACCCCCATCCCACCCAGCACCCAGAGCTCCCAGGCAGTGTCACGTGTGCGGCCACAAGTTGCCCTTTGTGGCCCTTGGTGACGCTCTGAACCACACGCCGAGGCTGACACACACTCACCGCTTGGCTTCCCCGAATTTTCCTCCCTCTTTCCCCCCGGCCCCACCTCAGCCACTGGGGATGGAGTCCTAGCCCTCCTGCAGGGTCGGACGAGGTGCCCACCCAGGGCCCAGCGAGTTCATCATTTTCCTCTAGATGGACACAGTGCTGACGGGGGCAGGGCCCGGAACTGGTGGTGGAGTGTGGGTGGATTTCAGCCCCCATCCCCCGCCCCGACCCCACACACGCTGGCAGCAGACGGCAGAGAGCCTTGTGCATTGCACAACCTGCAAAACCATACGTGGTGGTCTATGCCCGCTGTGCCACCGTGCACTGCGGTCCTGTCCCAGTTGTCCTCCCTCATGGGCCCTCTGCTCCCAGGGCCTCACCACTCACCTGGGCTTGGGCTTGGACTCCTCCACTGGGCCATCTGGAGAGAAGGGAAGCACACGGCCACGGGGTCAGGAAGCCTGGATCTGGTCCCACTCTGCCCCCGATGAGCCGGGCACCTGTGGGCCTCCGTTTCCCCATCCACCTGTGAGTCCCTCCCGGCCCCGGGTTGCAGGAACACCCAAAGAACTAAGCCGCAGGGTTGCAAACCCCACACTCCCTCTCGGGGCTGCTCCCCGGGGGAGCCTCGGGAGACGCACGCACGCACAGTCCTCTCGTTCAGCAGTGCTGGCCTCACAGTGAGGAGGGGTCCAGGGCACGGTCCCTGGGGGTCCTGGGCCCAGAGTCCCCTCCCGAGCCTCTGCCTCCTCAGTTGCCCCCAGACCTCCTGGCGGCCCAGGACCAGGAAGCTGATGGGGTGCGACCCTAAGACCCACTGGCTGCGCCCCTCCAGAGGCGTGACTGGGGCCCCCTGGGCCCCTGGGGAAGGCTGCCGGCCAACAATGACCGCAGCAGTGATCCGTGCCTGGGATCTCCTCTCCCAGACTCCCCACCCTCAAATGGTTCAGCCGGGCTCCAGGCGCCTCGTGTGTGGACGTGGCTGTGACCACTGCCCTGCCCTGCCTGGGCCCTTGGACATCGCCCCTCTCCCCTGGGCACCACCGGGGCAGCTTCTCTGCAAGGAGGAGCCCGACCTCCAAACACGCATGGTCACCGAGTCGTGTCCTGCCTTCCCCAGCCCCTCCCCCGCCCCCCTGGGGCCTCCCACAAGCTGCTGGAGGGGCTCCCCGGCCCCCCAGCGCCTCCTCCCAGCGCCCAGCGGGCCTCACCTTCAGCCTCTTTATCTTCGTCTTCTCCGCCTTCTAAAGAGAACATGAGAAACCAGTAAAGGTCCTGGTTCCGAGCTCGAACCCCTGCCAAGAGCCTCCCCGCAACAGGTCCTCAGCCAAGTGTGCCCCGTGGGGGTCTGGGGTCCGGAGCTGTCTGTCTGCACCTGCCCTGGGCCCAAGACCACTGGGCAGCAGAGGGGCACGTGGCCAGCGTTTACTGACAGGGTGACCGAGGGCTGAGCCCCGACAGGGCGAGTGGCCGCCCAGGCTGCAAAGCTCGGTCCAGGCGGATTTCTTGCTGCTGTAGGAGTGGCTCTGGGGCTCTCACCACCCCGGGCTCCAGGACAGAGCCCCGCGCACCCTCGGCCCGGGCGGAGCCTCACCTTCCGTGTTGGTCTCCTCTGCGTCCGTCCCGCCTCCAGCCTCTTCTGCCACGTCCTCCTCCTGTTCTGGAGAAGTGAACCAGACACAGTGAACGCGCTCGTGCTGGCAGGCAGAGCCCGGGGCGGAGGTGTGGGGAGGGGCCCAGCGACATCCAGGTTCCACATGAATTTGGGGGTGACTGATGTGACAAGACGGGGGCTACTCTGTTCTTTGGTTTAAACCAGAAGTCCGCAAACTCTGGCCCAATCTGGCCCCCAGACTGTTTCTAAATAAAGTTTTATTGGAGCACGGCCCAAGCTGCTTTCACGCCACAACAGAGTTGAGCGGCTTCCACAGGGACCAGGTGGCCACAAAGCCTAAAACATTTACTATCAGCTCCTTCTCAGGGGCCTGGAGACCGGCTCTGCACCTGGAGGCCTCTGGGAAGGCCAGGCGGGTGCTGGGCGGCACCAGGGAAGGGGTGGGGGCTGTCTGCCGGGCTCTTTCTGTCGACTCAGCCCCCCTTCCCCACCCCGTCCCCCCATGTGGCACCACAGGGGTCAGGGGAGCGCCTGTCCTGGGCTCAGACCCTGGAGACCCTTCATCTGTATTTGAAAGAGACCAAAGCAGGACTGCGTGTGGGTGAAGGAGCTGCCCCGCATGTGGACGTATGCACGGTCCAAAGAGTCAGGGGGGTTTCTGTTTTCATCCACTTGCTTGGCAGGGTGTAGACCCCGCCCTAGTCAGGCACTCCGAGTGGATAGACACATTCGACAGCATGGCGCCAGGCACAGGGATCGCCTGCCGCGGGTGCTGATGAAGACCTTGACTGAGGCTCTGCATGTGGTGGACTCCTGGCAGGGGGGCTGGAAAGCCTGGAGGTGCGGGGGAGGTGAGGCCAGCACGGAAATGTCCACACCCCCTGCCTCCACTCCCTGCCTCCATCCCCAGCCTCCACACTCCCCTCCACCCCCAGCCTCCACCCCCTGCCTCCACCCCCAGCCTCCACCCCCTGCCTCCACACCCCCTGCTTCCACTCTTGTTCTAGGTCTGAGTCCTCTCTGAGGCCTGGAGAGTCCTCTTCTTTGATCCCTGCAGGACCCTTACCTCAAAGAAGATCCTTCCAGAAGGGGTGAGAGGGGAGGGCTGGCTAGCAAGGACATGGGCCAGGTGTAGGATCCACCTTCAGGCCATCTTGTTAACACCTCTCCCACCCTGTCTGAGGTTTCAGTTCCCACCTCGCCCAGTGGGCGCCCAATACCCCCGGGGGGAACGCCCCAGCTGCCCCCACATCCTCAGATGTCACTACCAGAAAGTTCCCGCTAAAATTCAGTCCGAGTCTGTGCCCCCCAACCCCACCCCGTCCACCTGCAGCCGTGCACACTTGCAGGCTGACATCCCGTCCTTTCTGCTCGGGCTATTTCCAGTCCCCCAGCTGCTCTCCCCATGATTCTGTCCCCAGGCCCCTCCCACCCCGGCCTCCCTGCCCGGTGGGGGGTGGGGGGGGCTGTCCCCTAAGAGGGAGGAGCCAGCACAGAACAGTGTGTGTGCAGCGGGGCGGACATTGGTCCCCTCTGGATCCTGGACTTGGAGCGGGTGGGGGACTGGCCAGCCTGGGTCCCTCTCGGGAAGCACGGAAAGGGGCGTGGTCCCGGCCACTCCACAAAGGTCCCCACCCCGGTGCAGACCCCTCCTCATGGGGGCAACTTGGGACGACAGGCTGGGAGCACAGGGACAGGCAAAGCTGCACCGCTGTCCCGTCCTCTCTCCAGGCTTCCTCTTCTGAGGTCGGGGAGCAGCAGCCACGAGGGGAGAGGTGAGACAGTTAGCCTGGGAGCAGGACGGGGCAGCAGTGGACGGCACATGGTGGCGCGGTTGTGGGCCGTTGAGCCCAGGCCCTGACCCACCAACTCCTAGACCCGCTCCGGTGGCTTCCCTGAGCCTCAGGGGTCGGCACAGGGGAAATAAGTGCACTCCCTTCTCCGTGATGCTCGACTGTGCCCGGGCCGTGGGGGGGCACTCAGGGTATCTGGCCACTTCCTGCTTCCAGACCCCAGGGCCCCCGTCTCCCTCCTGCGGGGACAGAGGCCCCAGAGTGGGAACAACGCACCCTTGTCAGACCCCTACACACCCCGACCCCGAAGGAGCCTCTCAGGGACCCGCGAGACGTCTCCAGTTTCCAGGAGAGGCGGGCACAGGGCGGACTTGGAAGGAAGCTGCCCCATGCAAGGAAGCACGGCCCAGCACTCCCACTCTAGGAAGGCCGACTGCCTGTAGACCTATTATCTCCTGAAGGAAGCAGAGGTCCTGGGATTATCCATCCTGTAGGCTTAGTGACACCCTTCCAGACCTCGCTCTCTTGGTCGCTGGCAGCCGGGGACTTAGCTACCAGGGAGCCAGGCGTGGTCCATTCACTGCAAGCAAGGCGGACGCTCCAGGGACTCAGACCCCCATCGCAGTGGAGAATTATTTTGTTAATTCACAGCCAAATCCTGCTGTGGGTAGCAGGCAGATTGGTACCAAATCCAGAGTCTGTGGCTCAAATCTCAGCCCCCGAAACCTGTTGCCAGGAACTGGCAAATCCCCCAAAGCAAAGGAGAGTCTCTGCAGGAAACACAACTGAAGGTGGAGCTAGATTTTTGACTCAAAAAATATTCAAATAGCCTGTGATGTGAGTGGTGTTCCTTGAGAACTGACTCCCAAGGCCCTCCCCGCTGGGTTCTCCTGTGAGTGTCTCTGTGCCTCCTCTTGGTCAGGTACCCCTGGAACAGCCTCAAATGCAAGAGGCCCCCACTTTCCCCAGAAGACTCGGGAACAAGGGTCAGCTCCCAAGCCCCCTGGTTCTCTCCCAGAGACCCTCCTCCTAATGTCCATGCACGATGTGCTGACATGATGCTTTTGAGGATCTGCTGAGCCTCTAAGGGGCAGGATCCACCCTTTCCCGGGGGCAGAAGACTGAGGGGCCCCAGGGCCATGCTGGGCCAATTGGGGGCACTGTGGGGACAGAGAGAGGCCTCGTGACCACTGGCATGTGTCAAGTGCTCGGGAGGAAGGGGAGGTTAGGTGCTTGCAGGGAGAAGGGGCACCACGCTGAGGAGACCATGATAATGAAAATGATCAACAAGTAGGAAGGGCAAAGATCCGAGGGTCAGAGTGGACCCTCGCCGGGCGACAATGTCTTCATGTCTACGCGACGTGTCTCAGATACCTGACCACCTTCATAATCTCATTTGGAAAAGCATTAAACTGAACGTTTTTAGGTGTGGTCATGGTATTATGGCTATGTTTTTTAAATAGTGCTTATGTTTTAGAGATTCATACTGAGCTACGTAAGCGTGGGATGATGTTATGATGTCTGGGCATGATTCGTCTGCTCTAAAATACTGGGCAGAGACAGAGTAAGTGAGAGAAGATGGGCTGTAAGTTGATGGCTGTTGAGCTGAGTGATGGGTGCAGGGGGGGTGCATTATTCTATTTTTGCCACTTTTATGTGCATTTAAAACTTTACATGGTAAAAAAAAAATTAGAGAAAACAGCAAAAATAATTAATTGGAAAAAAAGCAGTGATTCCGTGTGAACCACCTGGTGGGCGACAGAGACAGGTTTAAAACTTTTGCCCCAAGACCTGAGCACCAGGGTTCGGGCTGATCCCAGCTAGGTGCTGGGATTGGTGGAGGGTCTTTGCTCAGCTGAGAGTGAGAGGCGGGGACCATGCGCTCCCTCCACGCCACCCCTCCTCCCCCGCCATCCGTCCCCCATACCTTCCATGGTTCCTTCTGCTCCAGGGATGAGACGCGGCCACAAGAGAGGAGAGAAGAGACCATCAGTTTCAAAGCAGACTGTCCTGCCCAGTGAGCGTGGGGCATGCGCTTACCTTCCTGCTCCCTGCGGTGCGAGGGGAGATGCCGTCAGGAGCACAGGACACACTGCACACACGTGTACACACCCCCACACCCCCACACCACACCCTGGCCTTTTCCTAAAGATGACCCCAGTTTTTGCCCTCTGCACTGGGTGCTGGCGTCCGTCTCCTCTGCCCACCCGCACAGCCTGGTCTGGCCCAGCCTCCGGTCCCGCCGCCTCTGACCACCCCCAGGAAACCTGGCTCAGCTGCTGGTCCCCTGCGCTCTGTCCACCCCCTCCACCCGGGGTCCAAGCCCACGCAGGCGTGCGGGGCCCCTCCACGCAGCACCCCCAGGCCCTCCATGCTCCGCGCCCAGGAGGGAGGTCCGCGGGGTCCAAGCCATGCCGCCATTCGTGTCCTTCCTGTGCACCCACTCCCCGCAGGAGGTGACTGTTTGATTGGCCGCCAGCGTGTGCCCCCTACCCGGCGCTCGGGACAGTGCAGGGGACAGTGCAGCGCAGGAACAGCGGCTGCCCGGGGCAGTGATTACAAGGGCTCTGAGGTGGATTCCTGGGGCACGGTTGCTCTGTGGCCTCGGGGTCCTCACGGAACCTCTCTGGTCCGTTCTCGGGAGGCCCAGCTCCCGGCAGGAGCCCACTGCCCCGGGAATGGGCTCTTTACTGCCAACCCCGTGGGGCAGCCCAGAGGCACAGGGCTGGAAACGAAGGGGTGCAGGTCTCCCCGGGCCCCCAGAGGGGCGCAGCCCCGGCCCACACCAGGGTATCTCCCAGGCCAGGTGCACGGAGGGGACGGCCCCCCAGGAGCACCCCGGTACTCACCCCTCGGACTTGTCCACCGCCTCCTCCGCGTCCGACATGGTCTCCGCTTCCCTCCGGAGAGAGGAACAGTCAGCACGGGCGGAGGGCCGGCCTCCCGGCTCTGCGAGGAACGCTGGGCCCGCAGTCCACCCGAGACGCTGACCACCCGCCCCTTATCCGCCTGTGACGGCAGCAGAGCCCGCTGCCTCCTCTGTCGGGGGCACAGCAACCCCTGCACCACGTGGTGACTCTCTGAACCCCAGCTCTAAGCTTCCCCAGCCTTGCCAGCCTTGCCCAGCGACCAGGGGAGACGGGCACTGCCCCATTCACGCAGTCTCCCCTGGGAGTGGCCCAGCGTGGCATGGACGGTGACTAGGCAACAGAAAGGAGCAAACCGGGGGTGCAGCCGACACCCCCGGACGAACCTCCAGGGAATTAGTCTCCCTGGGGGTTGGAAAAGCCGAGGCATGTGGTTCCATCTAGAGATGGAACATTATCGAAACGGCAAAGTTGTAGAAATGGAGAACAGATTGGTGGTCGTGGGGAGGCTGGGAGGGAGGTGGGCGTGGTAGGAAAAGGCACACGAGGGACGTCTGCGGTTCTAGAACTGCTTGGTATCTCTGGTGGTGGATCATCGGGCCTGCACAGGCCAAAACGGAAGAGAATTTCACACTCACACTCACACAAAGTCAGAGCAGAGCGGGGAATCCAAGTAAGATCACGGATGATGCTTCCGTGTCCCGGCTGTGATTTGGACCTGGCTGTGCAAGTGTTACCACGGGGGACACTGGGAAGTGTGTGTGGGTCTACATTTCTCATATCATTTCTCACAGCAGCGTGTTTATCTACACCGGCTCATAAAAAGTCCAACTCAGTGCTGAGTTTCTCTGGGGAAGCTCTCGTTTTGAAATTCTCCCCCGCACTGCGCTAGGAACAGAAAATCAAGACTCTCCTATCAGCTGAGCACTGGGGCAAAAGACTTCCCAAAGCTCAGACAGAGTGGCTGCATCCTGGCTGCCCGGCCCAGAGGTCTGTGAGGACCACGCTGACACCGAGGAAAGCGTTTTACCGTCACTTCCCCCGCAATGACGGGGAGAAGCCAAGGGAGCGGTGGAGACTGCCCGCACGGGACTGGGAGGCTGACCTGGCTTCGAACGCTGGCTCCATCTCACATTTGCCTGTGACCCTGGAAAGGTCGTTGACCTCCCTACACCTCATTCCCCTCTTCCCCGAAGGGGTGATGCCAGGCTGCTCCTGACTCTGCCCCACTGGCACCCGGTGCTGCAGCCACCAACTTCCGGCTCAGCCCGCGGTGACAGTGGCACGGAGAGCGGTGCTCAGGCCCACACCACCTGTCACCGCACACCCCACTGTCCCGGCCGAGACCCGCCCCAGGCACCCATCTGCGGACACGCAGTGAGCCACGACTCTGGCGGGTGGCGTGATGTCCACCGCAAGGCAGCCCCTCTGAGGCCAAGAAGTTCTGAAGGAGCCTCTGCCCCGTGGCCCCTCTGGCGGAAGACCGCCGCAGCCTGGACTGGCTGCTCTTTTGAACCTGGCTCAGTTCATCCAGTCCTCCTGGGTCAGGGCGAGCGCTGCAGCGAGCCAGCCCCCCTCGCCAGCCCCCCTCACTGGAGTCGGTGGGGCAGTGAGGGCGGGGCCAGGCACAGGGAGCTTTGCACAGAAGCTGGCTCCCCCGGGTGAGGGTGGCAGTGGGTGAGAAGAAGAGATGTCAGACGTGTAGGGTGTCCTGAGAAGACGCACCCCAGAGGGTCTTCAAATGGGGCCTTGTGGGGAGAGTGGCAGGGGGGGGGGGGCCAGCCTGGACTGGCTGCTCTTTTGAACCTGGCTCAGTTCATCCAGTCCTCCTGGGTCAGGGCGAGCGCTGCAGCGAGCCAGCCCCCCTCGCCAGCCCCCCTCACTGGAGTCGGTGGGGCAGTGAGGGCGGGGCCAGGCACAGGGAGCTTTGCACAGAAGCTGGCTCCCCCGGGTGAGGGTGGCAGTGGGTGAGAAGAAGAGATGTCAGACGTGTAGGGTGTCCTGAGAAGACGCACCCCAGAGGGTCTTCAAATGGGGCCTTGTGGGGAGAGTGGC
The DNA here is from genome assembly GCF_000442215.2 of Lipotes vexillifer. Lineage (NCBI taxonomy): Eukaryota > Metazoa > Chordata > Mammalia > Artiodactyla > Lipotidae > Lipotes > Lipotes vexillifer. The sequence goes on from NW_006783542.1 coordinate 1,353,571, forward strand.
AGGGGGAGAGCCCCAAGCCCAGAGGGGGTGGGGGTCTGGCAGATGAAACACTGCCTGGAGCCCCAGGGAAGTAGCCGGAACCAGTGGCCCGAGAACTGGGGAGCCCCTGCCTGAACCCCGGGTGGAGTCTGTCACCTCGGCGCAGGGAGGTTTCCCAGGGAAGGCGCGTGGCCAGACTGGGGCTTGGGGTCTCTCTCTCCTCTCCTGCCCGCCCGCCCACCGGCTCAAAGCCATCGGGCACAGCCCCGGAGACCGCCCCCTGCTCCTCTGAGCGCTGTCCAGCTCCTAAAAATAGCCTGCCGGCCATGGGGTGTGCGGGGGGGGGGGGGGCTTTCGGGAGGGGGGGAGGCCAGAAGGGGTGGGGGGGGCTTCCACCGGAGGATGCTGCCAAGACAATTGTTCAGGGGACTGGTGACAGGAAGTCGATGGGCCCGGGCGGGGCTCCAGCTTGGAGGCAGTCGAGAACCCGGCAGGCGAGGTACCAGAATGCCCACGCCCGGGCCCCCACCTGCCACCACAGACTGATTTCTAGCCGGTCTCCCTCACAGCCAAGAGAGTGGGGGCACATTTCTAGGGGAGTAAAGCAAAAATGATAGAAGGCAGAGAGAATGCTGGCCATGCGGTCAGAAGAGCTGGGTTTAAAACCCAGTTTTTGCTGTGTGACCTTAGTTAAGTCACTTAACCTCTCTGGACCTCAGTTAACCTGTCTATAAAACAGAGGAATGGGGGTCCCATCCCTCAGCCCTTGTCCCCAGCATTCAACTGGAATCTTCCTAAGCCTGTAGCTGTTAGCCCACCGGCAGAGCTAGGCCAGGGGCAGTGGGCAACTTGATCCTCTCAGATTCCCCTTCTGCCAGGAGAGAACGAGGCCTTGCCCTATAAGACCCAATACCCGGGTCAGAGGAGGAATTCAGGAGGTCAGGTGCTTCCCAGCTGCGCTAGGACAGGAATGTGCTTTGAAATTCCCCACGCTCCAGGCAGCCCCTTTCCCGGTCTGTCTTCAGCCTGCCCAGGAGAAGGGGGGATGGCTCTCCCTCCGGAGGAGCTTAGAGCAAGCGCCCCCCCCGGGGTGCATGGAGGTGGATGGGGCAACGGTCACACTCGCAGGGACCCTGGGGTGGGGGGCAGCTGGACTCAGGGTTAACCCTCTAACCCAGTGAGCTGGGTTCACCACCCCCATGAAGGGGTCTCCCAAAGGGGTCTCTCCCCATTGCTCAGCCCGTGCCCTGCCTGGGGAGGGGTGCAGTCCTGGGTCTGGGAGGGCGGATGAACCCCGTGTCTGCCTGGAGGGGCCTTCAGGGGCCCCTGCTGCCTCAGGACAGTGTCTGAATTCCGGGAAAAGAGAATTCAGCCACAAGGACTGTTCTGACTGATGCAAACAAAGCCTCACTCTGCTCTCTGGGGATGGAGAGGGACCCCTTCCCTGGGAAGGCTCAGGGGCCCTCTGCCTGGAGGGGGAGTCCCCATGGGCTGGAGCATCATGTATTCAGAGGCCTGGCAATTATCTATCCCTCCTACCAATGAGCAAGCTGGGGCCCGGGGAAGGAAAGCCGCTCACCCAAGACTTTCCAGCAAAACCACCCTTCAGTGACAGATCCCAGACTCAAACCCAACCCTCCAACCTCTCACTGAGGGCCAGTTAAACTAGTCTGAGTCCTGTCCCTGCAACACCTCCTCGGAAGCACCCAAGGGAACGGGGCCTCCCCCAGCTCTGACACCCTCTCAGAGAGGACTCGGGGACTCAGGACAGAAGGGCCAGGCCACAGGACACCCGTCCGCTCTCCAGAGCCTGCCCGAGCCTTACCCAGAGCAGGAGCTGCCGAAGACCGGTCCTGCGGTGTCCGCGGCCTCACAGGGTCTGGACGAGGGCAGGGGATGGAGAGGGCTTTAAGCAGACACTCGGTCGGCCCGGAGCCAAGTCCCCCAGTGGAGGAATGTGCGGCAGGAGACACCCTGGGGGGGCGGCGGGGGCAGGGGGAGCGGGTCTGCTGGCTGCTATTTTGGCAGGTGCCGGGGGACAGGGCTGAGGGAACATGCACCCCAGGCCATATAAGCCCATGTGGTCGTCCAGCTGCTCAGATAAGCTATTTAAAACCAGGACAGATAGGCAGGGGACAGGAGGCAGCAGGCATGTAACACAAAGCAGCTGTCCGTCCTGATAATCCCAATAAAGTGGATGCCAGCGTTGGGGTGGCAGGCTGGGGGCAGGGGCGGGGCCGGGGGCACAAGGCGCTTTGTCAGTCTCTGGGCGGGGGTCTCGGGAGCAGAGGCAGGGCTTGTCTGCAGCTCGACTGAAGTGATGCTGAGGATGAAGGCGCCTTCCAGGCTACTGGCTGCTTCTAGCAGGACGAGCAGCCTTGTGGGGGAGGCAGGCTCTGCTGGCCTCAGTGAGCACATCTGCAGAGTGGGTCTTCTCCTTGACCCCCCCAAGCCACGTGGCAAGCCCTCCTTACTGAGCAGGGGTTAAACCCAATACAGGAGGTCAGGTTCAAGGTCGGACGTCCAGCCAAGAATGAGGGTTCTCCTCAAAGAGGCAGCTGGTTGAGTGGAGGGGCAGGAACACGGTTGAATTTCACGCCACTACGGCTTTAAAGTCAGGCCACTCGGGACTGTCATCCACTAAACCCACTAGATCACAAGGTCCGTGAGGCCAGCGCCCAGGGCTTTGGAGTTTGCCTGTACACACGTGGCTGCCTTGGGAGCCACATGCCGCGTCCACCACCGATGCCCTTGAAAGGGTCCTCCACATGCCCCGCCCCCACTCTGCCATCAGACTTGCCCCGTCACTCAGCTGAAACTGTCCTTCCATGGTCCCCGGTGGCCTCTGAGCCCAGTGGTCTGATTCCCCACCTCCAGGCTCAATCCCTGCCACGTGGCCCTTTGGGCTGCCAGCAGATCCGGGGCGGGGCAGGCTGAAGCCACAGGCCTGCTGCCGGCTTCCCGGGGATCAGGGAGGAACAGTGAGTGCAGCCAAGCAGTCGGGAAAGAGGGGGGTGCCCCATCCCCCGCTGTCCTGGTGCAGCCCACCAGGACCTAGCCTCGCCTTGTGTCCTGGCCTGGAATGCCCTGGAATTTAGGAATCGCTTTTCCTAAGTCCTCCCTTAACTTGAGCTACTCTGGCGGGCTCCTTGTGAGCTCAACAATCCTTCACGGGGGACGTAATTTGCTCGCACGGAGGCCTGGGACAGAGATCTGGCCACCTGAATCCCCACGGGGAAAACCCGGTAGGTTCTTGGCATCCGTGGACTAACTGTGTGAGGCTCTCAGTAAGTGTCCTAAGGTGGGAATTTGACTCGGACCGTGGGCAGCAGTCACTCAGCCGGTGAGTCTAGCCACCCTCCAGCCACCCATCCGACCTGCCGTGGACGCCCCGTCCCTGCAGACAGATGTAACGTCACCTCCTCGTGCTAATGGCAGAGGGGAACGAAGAGAGAACAGATGGTGCTTGGCCAGAATTTTACTGGAAGAAGCAGATGCTGGTGTGGTGCTTTGCACATTTGAGGACCCTCAGGAAGAGAGGCTGTTTGTGAGGTCCCGGGTCTCCGGGCAGGAAGGCAGCAGGCAGGGCCCGGAGTGTGGGTGGGAGGGTGGGGGCCTATTCTGTCCCTGGAGGGAGTGGGCTGTCACCTCCTCCAGGGGCCTCCCCCCACCTTGTCACCCAGTCACCCCCAGGCTGCACGCTCTGTCCTCACAATGTCACCAGCTGAAGTCGTCCTGGGCGTGCATCCATCCCCCGATAAGGGTGCGTGCAGGGCCCTCGTGTGTGGGATGCACGAGTGCAAGGGGGCAGGAGTCGTGGGGTGCTGTCCCCCACACCCTGCCCGGCAGCCAGCCCTTGATGGGCACCCCAGTGCGCGGGTGCGGGCACCAAGGACTCCACCCCCGAGGGCAACAGCTACCGGACACCCAGATCCCCAGGACCAGGAGGAGCCCCTCGGCCCGCTCTCGGGTCTCCACGCTGGAGGGAGGGTTAGAGGACAGTTGTGCTGGACAAATTCATCTGCTGGGACTTTCCCAAGTTTAGAACGGGAGCATTCAAAAACCTGCCTGAACCCTGAGTTCCTGGCAGGCCCACCTGGCACGGCCCACGTCTCCGGGCAGTGTTTGCCCCGCCCCCGGCTTCGTCCTGGAACTCCAGTCGGTAGCGGGTGCAGGCGTCCCAGGCAGGCCCTCCAGGTCTTGCTGCCCCCCCGGCTCCGGGCAGGCACAGGGCCGGCCACAGGAAGCCCACCAGCGGGAGGCGGGCCAGCCCGGGGTCATGGACAGGGCCCCGAGGGCATCCTGTGCCCTGGAGCCCAGGATGCAAGACAGGAGCCTCACTCAGAATCACAGAGGCTGGACAAGGCTGGCCGTGTCTGCCCCACAGGCTGGGGGGGCCTGGTGACCCTTCCAGCTGTGCTCTGAGGAGCCCTGGGGTTTCCCAGGTGGGCCTGGGCCGGGGGTAGAAGGGCGTGGGCTCTGCACCCGTTTTCCTGCAGCTGGCTCCGGGGCACTTGGGAACAGAGTGTTCATTTAGTTCTAACGATTAAAAGAAAATACATACACGTGTGTGTGTACGTACACACATGCACACGCACGTACGCTCGTGCACACACATACCCGCACACGTCTACCTTTATCACTACAGCACAAAGGGTTTTGACAGGCACCAGACTTTCCGAGTTTGCTTTGTCCTAGATTCTCAGCCGGCCCAGTGTCCGCCAAGCCCACGGGAGCCATGAGGTTAGGGGAACAGAGGACCGGATTTGGGGATCGTGTGTGTTGGGGTGTGACGGCAGGTCTGGCACTGTTTGTGGCAGTTCTGCCCCCCCTCAAGTCACCATGCTAGACAACTGGGTAGCAACCCCCTTAAACGTGAGGACAAGTGATGAGGGCAACGCCTCCCCCCTGCACACCCGCAGCCAAAACAGCCCTCCCCGCACACTGCGGACGGTCCCCATTAACAGCAAAGCCTCCAGGAAGGAAGCGTTTTTAAAGTATTATCAGTCACTTACACCTGAGACTGAATGAGTTTATCACCTCTTTCCTGAGAACAGGGGGAGGGGAGCACACGATGGCTTGGCCAGAGCAGCGGGTGGGGATGTGAGGGAGAACAAAGCAGGGGACGGGGCCCAGGAAGACAGTGCGACGCTTCCAGCCTGGCCGAAGTGGGTGGACCGGCCTCTGAGAGGTACACGGAGACACCTGCTGGGCTCAGACCAGGCAGGGACCCGGGGCCTCTTGCAGGACGGCGCCCCTGACCCTGGAAGGGACCAGCAGGAAGAGCCGTCTCTGGACAGGACGCCGAGGCCTGAGGTGTGGACGAGAGTCGTGCTGTGCCCAGCCCGGCGCTGGGGCCCAGGATCCGCTGTGCCCACAGCAGGACAAGGGGCCAGGCACACCTGCCCCAGAGGCTGGGCAGGGAAGGAGCTGGCTGAGTGCCCCCGACGTTCCTGGTCCCAGGTCCGAGGCAGAAAGGGAGCGGGGGTGATGAGATAAGGCTTCTCACACCTACGGGGCAAAGGGCTATTAGCACAAGACGGGTTCCTAGGGCTGGACAGGAAGGCACCCCTTTCCCCAAGCCCTGCACCCACACTGGGCCAGAGGCCCCAGATCTGCTGGTTGAGGGGGGTAGGGGCTTGCACAGCTGTGGGGAAGCGAAGCCAGCGGAGGGTGCAGCCAGCGTTCCCCAGGTTGGGACAACCCAGCCTGAGAAGGGGGCTGTGCAAACACAGGCCAGTCGGTGTGCGCGTGGCGCTGGGCGTGTGGCGTCTCCGCAGGGCGGCCACCCCCGCAGCTCTCACCTCGGCATCCAGGGTGGAGTCTGCTTTCTTCCTCCACTGGATCCTCCTGGCGGCTGCCGACTCTTTCTGCACCTCCTGGTTGCAGGCATCAGGGCGGAGACCAGAGGCTCAGGCTTATGGCACAGGGGTCCCCAGACCCCTCCCCGCCCCGAGGGAGGACCCCAGACCCCTCCCCCTCCAGAGGGAGGACCCCAGACCCTCCTCCTCTCTGCCTTCTAGCCCGCAGGCTTATCCAACGCCGTTCCCACGCCCAGAATACGTCCACTACTTTTGGGGCTGCCCCTCCTCTGACAGGTCATTGTGCCACGAAAGGGCCCGTGGTGAGGCCTCGGGAGGGCCGGGGTACCTGCGGGTCCCCATCTCCTGACTCCTGCGTCTTGCTGATCCACAGGTTGAGCCTTGATGTCACAACCCCCGAGAGCCGCAAGTTCTCCTGAAAAGAGAGCTTCCGTCTCGGGGTCGGGTGGGCATCTCCAGAGGCCTGTACCTTGCCCACACCCATCCAGCCCAGGGCGCCGGGCCCGCCCCCCTCACTGGGGCTGTGCGCACAGCCTGGGGGACGGGGGCTCACAAGCAGGAGTGGCAGGGAACTCAAGTCAGCGGCAGGTTCTCCCAAACTGACGCACGAAGACGCAGAGCTGTCTGGCACTGCCCAGGCCAGGGGCCGGGTTTTGCAGACACCCAGCCTCATCGGCCTGAGCCACTCACCTTCCGGCTGGAGGCTGGTCCTTCCCGGCCCTGACCCACCAGCTCCTTCTCAAAGAGGTGGCGCTTGCTGGCGACGTCCACGGGAGCCACCAAGAACTCAGCGCGGGAGGGGCCCGGAGACCTGACTGACTCTGATCTCTGAGAGCAGAGAACACAAGCCGTTGACCCTTGAGGGTGGGTGCCAACCACGCCCACCACACAGGGCAGGTGCCCGGCCCCGCCCACCTGTACAGCTGTGTGGTATCTCTCCAGCTTCTGGCCCAGAGTGAAGGAGCTGGCCGGGATCCTCATGCTGCTGCTGCGGGACGGGAAGGCAGGCCAAGACAAGCCAGGTGAGACCCCCGCCCCAAGGGAGACCGGGCCTGCGCCCACACCCCCAGCGCTTCGGCAAAGAGAGTGTGGCCTCAGTCACCGAGTGAGACCATAATGACTTGGCCAAGGTGATGATCTACAGACCCCAGGGACTCCCCTGTCCTCCCTAGAAACAGTCCATTCAGC
>NW_006783542.1:1360682-1366597 GCF_000442215.2 Lipotes vexillifer
CAGGACACCAGCCACCAGGTTGCCCCACCCCCGACCAACCCCATCCTGTCCTCAGGCCACCGGACGAGCGTACAAGACTCATGACCTGGTGGTGCCTGCCCTCCTGACACCACGCCGAGGAGCCGGCCAACCGGACACCGTGTGGGTCACACTCCATGCCTTTCCTCATGCCGTCCCCTCGATTCAAAGCTTCCTTCTGCTTGGAAATCTCCCTCTAGTTCAAGTCCTTTCAGATGCCAATCGCTCTGGGACCGAGTCCCCAGCTCTCGAGGGCCGAGCTCCCGCAGCCATGAGGGGCTCCAGCCGTCAGTTCCCATGCCCATCCCGGCACCTCCGTGCTGTGGGGCTCTTGCACATTTCAAGTCTGATGTGAGCTGCGCGAGGGCAGCAGCGTGTCTCATCCACCTTGTACCCCAGCGCCCATCCCCACCCCCAGGCCTCGCCCAGCACTGCTGCCCTAGAGATAGTCTGGGGACAGACGGATGCAATGCATGAGCATGAAATTCCCAACACATGAGCACGGCTGCTCTTCAGACCCCATTTGTTGTTGTTTTTTTAAAAAAAAACACCCAGTCCTCCAGCTGCTTGCATGGACGCTGTGGGTGGAGACGGGGGTAGCGGGGAGGTGGAAGCGATCGTCAAGCGTCAAGCTTGCAGAGTCCCGGGCGCCCGCGCCCCGCCTGCTGAAGCGGCTGCGTCCCCTTCCTGCACTGGTCAGTCTCCCTCCGCACCCCTGCGCCTCAGGACAGCCCCGCCCAAGCCCCGCCTCCTGCAAGCAGCTCCCCCCATCCCTCCCCTTGCGCCACATCTCAGGCCTCAGTCCCTCCTGCTAACCCTGCAGCACAAGCAGGACGGAGCAGACAGGAGAGGACAGAGCCTCCGGGCCCCTGACCTGCGGGTTAAGGCTGCCTCTGAGTGGTCTCTCCGGGGACTCATCTGAAACGAGAAGGAAGGTGCCCATGAGTGGGGTCAGCCACGGCCGACTCAAGGGAGGGCTCAGCTGTCAGAACACATCCCCCTCCTGGGGCCTCCCACCCACCTCCGCTCAAGCCCCAATCCAACCCCCATTAAAGGGTCTGGGACACGGCCCCACCCACCAGGCTGGGTCAGCAGCCCCTCCTTGACGCCCCCAGGTCTTCTTGGGGCAGCTGCAACCACCTGCTTCCTGCCTGCTTCCCCACCGCCCCGAGCCCCATAGGGCAGGGACAGGCACGGGCCGGCAGCAGGTCTCCTGCCTCTCCCCAGGGCCTGGCACAGCGCGCGGTCAGGCAAAAAGTGAGTGAGTGACCCAGTAAACAGAGGGACCAGGAGTAAATTCTGGCATAAAGCGACAGGACCAGCCCCGGTCCATGTGATTTGTACTCCTGGGGCAAGGCAGGGTGGCAGGCACCGGGACAGCCCATGGCTCCCACCCACCTCCCCTCCTGAAGGAGAGGCTCTCCCCGCAGTCTGCCTGCTCCGCCCTCCTGCAAGCTAGCTGTGCCCACCACCTGGGGCTGCTGGGGAGCCCCAGCCATTAACTGGTGCCTCACTTGATCCAACCCCATCTGCTCTCGGCCACCCTCGGGCATCCAAAAGCCCTGTGTCTGCGTACAACGTCCCTGGTGTCTAACCCAGGTCCCTGGGCCGTACCGGGGGGGCTGCTTTCCTCGGCATGCCCTCCAGCGGATGGGAGACAAAGGGACCCGGGCCTCACCCGAAAGGAGATGGTCCTGGGGCTGGAGCGCTTCAGGGAGCTGCTGTAGGTGGCCTGGGTGGGCGAGGGTGTGTCCGCCTCGTCCTCCTTGCTGGGGATTTTCATCTGGATGGGGAAGAGGGAGTATCACACGGAAGGCCGGGGCACCCCGATCCCGAGCTGCCACGGGGGCGCCACCGGCCTGGCTCATCCCAGGAGCTGCAGGGGGAAGCAGGTAGCAAGACAGTCCCGTGGCTCCTGCCCCTCTGCTGTGGGGATGGCGGACCCAGTCCCAGGGCCAGGCCACCAGGCAGGGCTTTCCAGGGGGACTTCTAGAAGGATCTGAGGCTTCCCACGGGTCCACGAGGGCCTGCAGTCTGGGCCCTGGCTGAGGATGTGGTACGGGGTACCGGGTGCTCCCCGCTGCACAGCTGATGCCCCCGCCCCCGGGTCCGCTATCCTGACCGTGGTGGAGCAGGTAGGGAGAGGAAACTGCCAAGGCCGGCCTAGAGGCAGGAGGACAGGACTAGAAGGGAGGGCGGAGGGCGGGGGGCGGGAGGGCAGGGGCACCGCCAACCTGGAGAGTGATGGGTGGGAGGTGGCAAGTCCCAGCCGGACGCTCTGCCCCCTGCCCCCGCAGCCCCGCCGAGGACGGGGGCTCCTGCTTGGGGCCGGCCCTCTCCTGCCCCTTGGGGGTGGACGGGCTCTGTGCAGAGGCTGGCTGCTCCTGGGCCCGGGGCTGCCCTGGGGCCACCGCCCTCGCTGGGGCCAGCCGCGTCTCGGGGGCCGGGGTCTTCTCAAAGACTGCTGCTTTCTCAGACGTCCGTCTCTCTTCTGAGTCCGACGTCTTCCCTGGGGACGGCAGCTTCTCGAAGACACTTGTTTTTTCCAGAACCAACGTCTTTCCCGAGATGGTTCTTTTCTCCAACACTGCGATCTTCTGGGACACAGACACTTTCTCAGGGCTGGCGGTCTTCCCGGAGGTGGAGACTTCCTTGGAGTCCAGGCTCTTTTCGGGCGCTAATGTCTTCTCTGGGGCAGAGGGCTTCTCTGAGCCCCCCTTCCTGCTGCATGCCGGCTCCCTGCCCACCAGGCTTTCCTCCCCCCGGACCCAGGAGCTCCGCTGCTCCCGGCTCAGTCTCCGGCGAGACAGCAGCCCCAGCTCCTTCTCGCGCGCCGAGGGCAGCTGCCCGGCCTGCCCAGTGCCCGCGCTGTCCTCCTCCTCTGCGTCCAGCTGCTCCTGGACGGGGGCCTGTGCGACCTCCGCCTCCCGCTGCCTCTGCCTCCGCTCCTGCCGTGCCCTGAGGACGGCCTGCACGTCCTCACCGCTGGAGTCTAGGGGTGGTCGGGGGGAGACCTCCATTTCCTCCACGCTCGGCAGTCTGAGTCGAAAGATGGGAGATGGGGCGGGAGACAGAGTCAGAGGGCGGCAGAGGTGGGGGAGACCGTGGGGTGCCCTCCGACCCAGTGCAGATGCCTCTGGGGCCATGTGGGAGGGGTGAGGAAGGAAGGCCGTGGCCCCCCGCCTGAACCACCATCGCTTAAATCAGGATCCCTTTTATCTGCTTTACGCATCAGGCTTCTAAGGTATCCTTTGAACAGAGCACATAATGCTTTTCAAAGAAATGCATAAACCCCTGAAAGGTGCCACCATTCCACGCTCAGCCCCAATCAACAAACACCTCATCTGTGCCAGGCCCCGCCCCTTACGGCTTAGAGCAGGACCAGAGACAGCCAGGGAGCTGGCACAGGTCACACAGCTAATGGGCGGTGGAGCTGGGAGTAGATCCCAGGCCTCTGACGTTCCTCCCGGCCCCTGTCAGCCACGTGGGTGCAGCTCAAGATGCACGCCTTGTGGTCCCTCCTCTGGGGGACCCAGGGGAACAAGGGCAACATGAGAGGCCCTCAGGCTCCAGCAAAGGAGACTCTTCCGTCTCCACCACCTGCTCGCCGTGCGACTTGGCGCAGGTTAGTTCACTGTCTGAGCCTGTGTCCCAGCCTGCAGACTGGGTTTGTTCGGAGGCGAGAGGAGACTCATGGCAGGAGCGGGAGCCGTCCTGACAGACAGGAGCATCCGGTGAACAATGCCCTCCTCCTCCTTCCCCTCTCGACCTTCAGATCTGGTGGCCAGACCGGCCCCCGCGCTCCTGCGGTCAGAGGCGGACCACAGAGGGTCCGGGTTAGAAGGAGGCAGCAGGCTTGAATGCAGAGAGTTGGCCCCGGGGCCCGACAGACGTGGACAACACCCGAGGCCCCTGCTCTCCAGGTGGACAACCCATGTGCTCTCTGACCAGCTTCTCCACCTGTGAGACGGGTTAGGACCCTCCCTCTCGGGAACCTGGAAGGACTGAGTTACGCTCACAAAACGTCCAGCAAAGGCTGCGCGTCTCATGAACACCGGTCTCACTGGCTGTCCCGGTGAGGGTAGGACCCACGAAAGTCCAGCCTGGTTCCCGCCCGTCATCTGGGACCGGGGCACCGCCTCCCCACCCCCGCACCTCTCTGGGGCCGCCGCGTCTCCGTCCTGGGCCGGCTGGGCCGGCTGGGCCACCTCGTCGTCTGCGGTGGAGCTCAGGCTCCGGTGTCGCCGCCGTCGCTCCCTCTCCTGTTCCTCTTTGTCCTCCAGGGTCCACTGCCTGGCCAGGCTGGTGAGGGACAGGGGTCAGTGCAGCCCACACGGCCCGCCACCCCAGCCTGCGCAGCAACACCCCAGGGGGGCGCTGGGCTGGACTCCACCCTGGACCGAGTGGGATCGGGGCCCCTGCTCCGGGGCGCCCAGGGACATGGGAGGGCAGGTGCAGCTTTGCCTGAAGGAGGTGGGTGAACCTGACAAGCTGCCCTCTCTCTCTGCTCCGGGGACTTAGATGACATCCCTCAGTGGACAATCGCAGAGAAACGTCCTCAGCTGCACAGCTCCCCGTGGGACTTCTTGGGCTCTCCAGAGGGGGAGACTCCCCACTGAGACCGGTTACAGCCAGGGAGGGCCCAGCAGCACTCCCTTCACCTCCCAGGAGCCCCGGCAGCCTCTTTGGCTCCCCAGAAACAGCCGGGGGCAGGGGCCACACCCTGCTTTTGGTTCCTGCATCACAGGGCCTACCAGCCAGCCACCCCCGCCTTCAATCACGCAGCCACCCAACCTCCTGTCCCTGCAAACAGCCCTCCCCCGCCACCTCCACCGCCCTGCCCACCCATCATCCTTATCCACCTACCCGTTCCCCCAACCCATCCCCACCCTCCATCCCAACCAAAGAGCAAATATCCCCGAGGAACTGTGCTGGGCCAGCGCCCCGTCGGAAACTGCGGCTTCACAGACCAGGGCAGGGCCCCTGCCTCGGAGACACCTGCCAAATACTGAGAAAGACAAGTGTGTCCACCAGTAGCCCCCCAGCTCTGCACAGGGAGGGAAGGGTTACTGGGGCTGCAGCGTCAGCAGAGGCCCCAGCAGAGCCTGAACGTGGGCTGGATCTCGGGGGACAGGCCAGGGCCGGGAGAAACCCGAGGCCCAGGCAGCGGGGAGGGACGAGCAAGCCTGGTGGTCAGAGGTGGGGGCTTGCAGGACAGGGAGGCCACACTTCACCCAGAGCCGCAGGAGAAGCTTGGGCCGCGAGGGCTGGGAGTGGCCCCCCAGTGCTGTCTGGGGCCCCGGTCAGAAGGGCCTCTGCTCGGCCCTCCTGCCCGCGGGCAGGTCCCTTCCTTGCCTCCGTCTTCCTCCCCAAGAGGAGCACCCACACGACGGCCCTGATCTTTTTTTTCCAAGTCCGGCATCACATCTGCTGATCTGATCGTCGCTAAACTCACATGCTTTGAGCACGGTCTACAGGCAGGCAGGTTCCGGGGACTGGGAAGGAGCCCGACGGGGCTCTGCCCTTTGGGGCGCGTGCCAGGTCGGGGAGTCAGACAGGGGGCAAGGAGCCCGCCCGTGAACAAAACGTCAGGAAGAGACGGAGGACGAGAGGAGGCGCCTGAAGGGGAGAGGGCCCCAAGGACCAGAGGGGCTGGGTCTGGTGGCAGCGTTCCAGGGTGAGGGGGCAGCACAGGCCTCGGCCGGAGGGCTGTGCTCAGGGGCCGGGAGAGAGCGTGGGTTTATTCCAGGGTGTGGGAAGACACGGGATAGTTTCGCACGGAAGGGGGCATGGTAAGACGGATTATAGTCACTGTTTTAAACCTCTCCAGCTGCTGTATGGTGCCAGGACTGCAGGAGGGGGAGGGGAGGGGCGGGGCCTGGGCCGGGGGTGGGGGT
>NW_006783542.1:1366626-1369649 GCF_000442215.2 Lipotes vexillifer
GGTGGGGGTGGGGCCCTTGCCAGGGCGCGAGCTACGGCGATGTTACCTGGGCTGGTGACAGCGAGACGGGAAAAGTGGTGGATTCGGGACACATTTTGAAGGCACAGCCAACTGGGTTTGCTGATGGGCTGGATGCGGATGAGGGGCGAGGAAATGAGAAAAATCAAGGAAAACTAGATTTTCTGGCCTGAGCAGCTCCTGGTGCCTGCTCTTAGAAGGCTGGGGACCATCAGGGAGGCAGGGGTTTGGTGAGATGTCCGCGGGAGGAAACCCGGGAGGAACTGAGCTGGAGAGGAGCCAGCCCTGTCCACATCGCTGGAAAGTCAAGACCACCAGGAGGCAGTGTTGAGCACAGAGGCTTCCGGACCCTTAGAAAGAAGCCGACTGGACAAGTAAGGGGAGAAGGGGACCCGAGAAAGAGAAGCTGGTGACGGCAGGCAACTGCTGAGGTTTGTCGAGAAGAAAAGCCACCAAGATGAGACAGTACCTGGAGGAGGACGTGGACGCCAAGATTGCTGTCTTAATAGAGGTGTCATTTACATACAATAAACACACAGATCTTAAGTCATGTTTTCTCTTTCAAGATGGGCAAAGGAGGCAGAGCGGAGAGGTGTGAAAGGTTTGAAAAGAGAGTGTGCAGAAGTTGCCCGGCAGGGAGAGAAAAGACCACAGGACGGGGCGCATCCGCCACGGCACCCGGAACACACAGGCGCCACCAAATGTGGAACCGAGTGCAAGTGTCAACCTCAGAGGGCAGGGCGTTCCTCCTCCCTGGGGCAGGGGGGGCTGGGGTCACCAGATCTCTGCCTTGATAAGCAAGAGCGCAAAGGGGGAGCAAATCCTAGGCACCCCCCAATGGCAATCTGCCCATTGCCCCAGGCAACCTTCCAGAACCGCCCAAGTCTGGTGTCAGGGTAGCTCTTGGTGAAAACCTCAGTTCCTCCTGCTTCTCAGGTCTGTACTCCACCTGCGTGGGGATGGGGCAGGGCTCCAATCTAGGACCCACGGCCTTGACCACGGGGTTTAAACCAGATTCCCCGGGGCCTCTGTGATCATTCATTCACTCACTCACTCCACGGGAACCCATGGTTCCTTCCGGCCAGGCCCCAATGCCCCACCCCTTCCTCGCTGCCCAGGTCCAGATGAGAAAGGTCCACTTCAGCTCGCTTTCCTCTGGACCCACCGAACTGAGTGCACAGTTTGGGGTCAGCTGTGCCCTGCAAAACTGAGGGACCCATCCCCCCCGAGGGAGATCGGGCCACTGGGCGGGGGCTCCTCCCCCGACAGGCGCATCTGGGCTGGAGCCCCCAGGATTCCTTGGGCCTGAGCACAGGCCGCTCAGCCCTCAGGGGAGCCACCGGTTTGTTTGTGGGACCTGGGACAAGTCGGTGTGTGATCTGTCAGAGCCTGGTCTCGGGAAGTGACTCACCCCAGGCGGGTCCTGGCCCTGAGGGTCTCGGGGCCCGTCCTCAAGTGACCCCCCAGCTTTGCCCCAAGACCCCGCCGCTCACCCAGGGGACGTGGTCACCCCTCACTCCCACCCCAGGAGAAGCGTGATCTCCACCAAGCACAGAGGTCCTCCTCTACAGAGGAGAAAATGTGGAGGAAAGGGCAGCGGGGGTGAAGGCCAGGCTTCTGGGCGGCTCCACAGGAGCCCCAGGAATAAACAAATGGCAGCGAAGGGCTTCATTCAGGAGCACACAAGTATTTGTTGACTACGGTGACTAACGAATCAATAAATAAAGGCAGAAGCGCGGGCTCTGACATGTGCTCACACAACACCGGGCGTCGCTCCCAGCGGCTCCCAGATACCTCTGATAAGAGGCCCCCGGCAACCCTGAGGGACGGGCGGGTCACCCCCATTCTGCAGGGGAGGACTCTGAGCCTCGTGGGGGTCAATAACGTTCCCAGGACAGGCCAGCTAGTAAAAGAAGGAACCAAGCTTCCAACATAGGCCAGCCTCTTAAGTACAAGGCTAAAGGCCAGGAAGGATGCCCTGCCACCTTCTCGGGAGCCCAGCAGCTGAAGAGACAGGGGGAGCGAGGGGTGTCCCGGAGGGCCTTGGAAGGTGTGGGACCCTCCAGCCCAGCGCAGGCCTGAGCTCGTGGCGCAGCCTGGGGAAGCAGGGTTGGGGAAACCCAGCAGCCAACACGTCGCCCTCTCGGGCGCCAGGGCCAGGCCAGGGTGGACCGTGTAGGTCCCGCAGCCCAGGGAGCCCCAGCCACTGTCACCAGCTGATGCCGCAGCCCTGGGCAGCCGCCCCGCCACCAGCTCCCTCTCAACAACCCTTTCCTCCACCTCCTGGCCCTCCTCTGGGGACACACATCCCTCTCTTTGCCTGCCTCCAGGTAGGACTGCCAGCCGCCCTGCTCCGGACCTCACCGGCTCCATTCTTAGGGCAAGGGACCTCCTCCCCTAACTAGCTCTGGAAGACCTTCTGCCCTGCTGCTCAGGCCGCAGCCGCTCTGCTCGCTCCCAAGGGCCACGCTTCCTGAGCTCCATCCTCGCACTCAGCAGCAGCTGAGTGCAGGGGTGTAAGTGCTGGCAGCTTTACCAGGAGAACCCTTCTTTCCCAAATCGAATCGCACATAGGAGCTCATTATACGACAGACCGAGGCTCAGCTGCCCTGGTTAAAGCAGGGGAAGGGTGTGAAGGCTGCCCCGGAGCATTCTGTGGAAGCCTGGGGCTCAAAGAGCAAGGATTTGCAGAACTTGGAAGGAGAAAAGGGAGCTCAGGCCTGACACCGGGCTGAGAGACGCAGCTCTGATTAGCCGCGTGACCTTGGGCCAGTCTGAAGCCCCTGAGGGGGGACAGGCCTTCCACGCGATGAGGGGCCACGCTGGGTGGTCCATGAGGTCCCTTCTAGCCCTGCTGCTCTAGGGAGAGGTGTCAGGGAGAACCGAGCAGCTCGGGAGGTGGCAGCGCTGCTCAAGACCCAGGCAGGGAGATGATTAATCCCCCCCCCCCCCCCCCCCCCCCCCCCCCCCCCCCCCCCCCCCCCCCCCCCCCCCCCCCCCCCCCC
>NW_006783542.1:1369998-1371842 GCF_000442215.2 Lipotes vexillifer
CGCCCCCGCTGCTCCAGACCCACCCCTCGGCCCCCGCGGACGAGCCCGCCCAGCCTCACCCTCACCAGGCCAGCCCAGGGAGAGGGCAAGGCTGCTGACCAGGGCACCCGGCCAGGCAGCTCACCACTGCCCCGCCCCGGGGCTACAGCGTCTGAATTTCTACTCACCAAGGACGGGCGGCAGGCTGGCCCTCAGCTGCCCACCTGCACCCCGTCTGGAGCCATGCTCCTCGCGCTCTCCTCAGCGCCCCCCCATACCCGACCCCGGGACGGCCCGGGAGGCTCCATCGACAGTGACTCACGGCCCTTCCCTCCTGCCAGCTGAGGCTTGTTCGCCAGGCAGCAGTAGGGCGGGAGGGTCCTCGGCTCCAGCTGCCTCAGGGGCGAGCGTTGGCCGCAGCTGTGTCTGCCCACAGGGCTGGGGAGGGCCAGGGGGTGGGGCCGGGGCTGGTCCCCGGGGCTTCCCGCTGCCTGGCGATCGCCCCCCCACTCCGGCCCCCCCTGCAGCCACGGGAGACTGGAGCCATCTGAGCAGGGGACCAGCTAAGACCAGACCCTGCTCGCACTTTAAAAGTTCCAGCGCCCCACTGCCACCTGGCACACAACCTGACACACATCCGGGCATGTCTCAGACACAAAGTCACACACATCCCAGCAGACCAGGGGCTCCTGACTCAGCCATGTCTGCTTTGTGTTTGTTTGTTTGTTTGTTTGTTTTTGCGGTACGCGGGCCTCTCACTGTTGTGGCCTCTCCCGTCGCGGACGCGCAGGCTCAGCGGCCATGGCTCACGGGCCCAGCCGCCCCGCGGCATGAGGGATCCTCCCAGACCGGGGCACGGACCCGTGTCCCCCGCATCGGCAGGCGGACTCTCAACCACTGCGCCACCAGGGAAGCCCTGCTTTGTGTTTTTAGCCCAATGCCCTGCACTGTGCTCCTCAACGGACATCCGAATGGACTCGGACTCCCAAGGCCCAAACTCGGCAACGTCAGAACTTACCATCCACCCAGACGTGTCCACACTACACACCGGGACAGGCCCCGCCTCGAAGCAGAGACGCTCCCACGTCAACGCCGGCACCGTGACCCACACGCAGAGTCCGAGACCTTGACCCCCAGCTCCACCCGCAGTACAGACCCTCCCTGGGTGTGTCCAGCCTCTGAGGCAGCCAGGCCCCTGTCTAGGGCACCGAGCTCCTCCTTTCTTGGGGCGTATCCTTCCCCTCTCTAGACCCCGCAGGCCCCTCTACAGCGGGGTGACCGGGCAGCCGTGCTTCAGAGCAGTGAGGTCTGAGGGTCTGGGAGGCCCCCGGCCCTGGAGAAGCTCTGGAGCCCTTGGGAAGGGGGTGGGGAGAGCCAGAGGCCTTGCTGGGGAAGGCCTGGGAGGGGCTGCTCCGTGCCTGTAAAGGCAGCCTGGGCTTCCACCCACACGCCCACCTGAGAGCGGTCAGCTTCTACCCGCTAGAACCTTCCGGGCTCGCATCTGCTACGTGGGCCTCAGTCTCCTGAGGGGGCAGTGGGGGGGGGGGGTCGCAGGTGAAGATGCTCATGGAAGCACCTCTGGGGGGGAGGCGCAGGGTGGCCCCAAGGAGTTCAGGGGTCACCAACCACATGAGGGGGGCTGCCTTCCAGACACGCCCCCAGGCTTCTCTGACCCTGACAGGATGTCCCGCAGGCAGGGATAAGACACCCAGTGCCCAGGCCCTGGGGAGGACAAGCTCACAAATAAAGGCTGAAGCCCAGAGGGGGGCAGAAGCTAACGTGAGGTCACCCAGCCCAGACCCCACCCCAAAACGCCACACTGGGAACCCGAGCCTCATCAGTGGGAGGGGATCTGTCCCCCCCCC
>NW_006783542.1:1371852-1372211 GCF_000442215.2 Lipotes vexillifer
CCCCCCGGTGCTGTTCACCAACGCTCCACGGTGGTGCTGCCCCGCTCCTGGCACGGCGCCCCCTCCTCCTCCCCGGGCGGGGCCCCTCAAACTCTCTACAGAGAAACGCGGGCCGTCAGGGGGGCTTCTCGGGAAATGAGGCTGGGCCATAACTCCAGAACGCCTCCCCAATGCCCCGAACCAGCCTCTAGGGGCCGACAGCCCACCCCAGCCAGCCTGCTTGTGCCTCAGCCCCCAAGGGGAGGAAGGAGGCGGTGGGGCAGGCGGAACACCTGCGAGCTGCCAGGTGTGGCCCCGACTCTGTGGCCCCCAGGAGCGGCCAGGCCCCCGGGCTCACCTGGACAGCGCGGCCCAGTTCT
>NW_006783542.1:1372614-1373697 GCF_000442215.2 Lipotes vexillifer
CGCCAACCGGCTCGGCCCCGAGAATCCCAGACGGGAGGCCGGCGGGCAGGTGGGAGCCGGCGCGCGTCTGGGGTCTGGAGAGCCCTCCCGGCTCTGCGCTCCGGCCCGCCGCCCCGAGACCCCGGGAGAGCGCGGGGCGCGCTTCCTCTGCGCCGCGCGCAAAACTGCAGGCACCCCCGGGGCAGAGCCCACCCCTCCCGAAAGGAGAGCCTGGGTTCCATTCTGCACACCCTGCAGTGCCTCCGGCTCTGAAAAAGCCAAGACGTCGGAGGCGGTCTCCTCGCAGGCTGGTCTGGACTTTGGGCTGGAGGGGCTGGGTGTGGAGCCAGGCGGGGGAAGCTCGGCTTTCCTCGGAAGGGAGCAGTGGACAGGGAACTAGCAGTGGAGTTTTGGAGCAAGCGAGGCACCACCTGGCTCCCTTTAAGTGCGCATCCGGCTGCCGGTTCCACGCGCGCCGCCCGCCAGGGAGCCAGCCTCAGGGAGACCAGGGATGGTCAGTCCCCAAGTCTCGGAGTCTTATCTTCCCGATGCATCAGAACTGGTGCAGCCCCAGGCACCAGCAGGAGGAGAGGGAGGCGGAACTGACAGCGTCTGCCCTGCTGGGTCTCGCTGACCAGCCTGGCCTCCCTGTGGCACTGATCCAGAGCTGGTGGTCTTTACAATACCCTCCAGCTCTGAGATCTCCCAGTAAAGGGCAAGCCAGCCGCTAAGCAGAAGCTGGGACACACACACAGCTAGCCTGCTAAGGCATCTCTGTCCCCAAATGCCCCCTCCTCCAGGAAGCCTTCCTTCTTGGCCAAAGGAGGTGAGGAGTGAGTTTCAAGGAATGAGAGCTGGACTGGGAGCCTGCAGATGGGGCTTTGGGCTCTGACATGTATGAAGCATGTGACGTGGGGCAAATCTCCTGTTTCCTCATGTGTGTAGTGGGAAGAATGATACTTTGCCCAGCTTCCTTCCAGGTTGTGGGGCTCACACGAGTCCGTGGTTGCGTGCTGGTGATCCTGGGGTGAGCAGTGGGAGAGCTGATAAGACCCCTGTAGAGGCCAAGGCAGGCCCTGGGCCATTGGCTCTTCCAGGGAAAGA
>NW_006783542.1:1373707-1377688 GCF_000442215.2 Lipotes vexillifer
AAAGAGGGGCTGGTGATAACCCAGGTCCCTGGATGCTGGGATTTGGGGCCCAACACTTCCTGGGGAGCCTGCTGACCCCTGGGGACATAGAGAATGTCCTTCCCATGGTTTGTCAGTGGTGACATCTCAACAGAGAAGGACAAACGATCCCAGTCGTTTGAAGCCTGGCCTTTCCAGGGACACTTCATGAAACCAGAAGAGAGTCAGCGGTATCTCTAAAAGCCCAAACTCCAGCACCCTGTCTATGGACACAAAAACCCAAAGACACGGCAGATTGGTGCGTAGACAACTCCAGAAATAAGGAAAAGTGAATTACGTGCATGTTAGCGCCCCAAAAGTTCCTTGAGGGCAGGCACTGTATATTCACTAGACCCTTCCTGCGTGCCAGGCACTGTGCTCGGTGCTATGTCAGGGCTGCGGTGACAAAATGTCACCAACTAGGTGGCTTAAAAACAACAGATATTTATTTTCCCACAGTTCGGAAGGCTAGAAGTCCGTCAGCAGAGCCGTGCTCCCTCCAGAGGCTCTAGGGCAGGACCTTTCTCTGCGTCTGTCGTCCTGCTGCTGCCGGTGGCAACCCTGGGTCTGCCGCCACGTGACCCCATGTCCGCCTTTTTCAGGGTCCCAG
The DNA here is from genome assembly GCF_000442215.2 of Lipotes vexillifer. Classification (NCBI taxonomy): domain Eukaryota; kingdom Metazoa; phylum Chordata; class Mammalia; order Artiodactyla; family Lipotidae; genus Lipotes; species Lipotes vexillifer. Next base: position 1,374,336 of record NW_006783542.1, read on the forward strand.
GGAACCGCGCCGGAGCCTCTGTGCCCGCGTCCAAAGTTCCCTCCTCTTATCAAGACATCAGTCCTTGCATTACAGCCCACCCTGATCCAATATGACCACATGTAAACTTGATCACATCTGCGAAGACCCGATTTCCCAGTGAGGTCACATTCCCAGCTACCAGGGCTTAGGGATTGACCTTTTTTGTGCGTGCGGGAACATAACTCTGCCTGCTACAATCAGCAAACAGCGCTGGCTTTCAATGACACAAAGATGGTGGGGACTCAGATCCCGATCCCAAGACAGTCACAGTTTGGCAGTGGAGGCACACACATGCTGGTGCACATCCACATGTGCTCCTAATCATGCGTACACACACGTGTGCGTAAGCATATCTACACACACGTGTGCGTAAGCATAGGTGCACACATGTACTCCTAAGCGTCCTTACATCCAAGCCGTGTTCAAGACAGGCTGGGACGAAAATTGAAACTGTCATCAGGAGAGATTAATTCTAATGGAGGGATTGGGGATGCCTGCAAGGGGAGGGAACATCCGGGCTGGGCGTGAAGGTTGAGTGGAATTCACTCATCAGAGAAGGGGGTGAGGGACCCGCTACAGGATGGGGCGTGAGCGGAGATGTGGGGTCTCGAGTGGAAGGTGGTTCAGCAAGGAGAGGGGCTCGTGTGCCCGAAGCATCGTGTGCCCGTCACGGCACCGGGAAAGGGGTCCTCATGCTGCCCTGAGCTCAGGACTTGGCCATGACCCTGCACAATAGCTGAAAATGACACGGCAGATGGCCTCTGAGTGGGAAGGCCCCCGAGACTTTGAGAGCGACACTGACCAGGCTTCAGGGGGGAGACCACCACCGAGGGGACTACTTTTACGTCCATAAAAAAAGAAGGACTTGGGCTTCCCTGGTGGCGCAGTGGTTGGGAGTCTGAGAGTCCGCCTGCCGATGCAGGGGACACGGGGTCGTGCGGCAGATGGCCTCTGAGTGGGAAGGCCCCCGAGACTTTGAGAGCGACACTGACCAGGCTTCAGGGGGGAGACCACCACCGAGGGGACTACTTTTACGTCCATAAAAAAAGAAGGACTTGGGCTTCCCTGGTGGCGCAGTGGTTGGGAGTCTGAGAGTCCGCCTGCCGATGCAGGGGACACGGGTTCGTGCCCCGGTCCAGGAAGATCCCACGTGCCGCGGAGCGGCTGGGCCCCTGAGCCGTGGCCGCTGAGCCTGCGCGTCCGGAGCCTGTGCTCCGCGACGGGAGAGGCCACAACGGTGAGAGGCCCGCGTACCACGAAAAAAAAAAAAAAAGAAACAAAAAAAGAAGGGCTTGAGCACAGAGGAGGGGGAGGAGGGGGTGGCCGGAGGTCTGGAGGCCGAGTGGTCATGGGGTTGGCTGCTGGGTGGAGGGGAGAGGCCAGGTGACGCCCACTTGCTACCTTGAGGGGCCAGTGAAGGCTAAGGCCGGTTACCTTAGCCCGAGGGGCCTCAGCCTCAGTATTGACACCTGGGGCCTGAGAGCTCTTGGTGTGGGGCTGTCTGCACCCTGTGAGGTGGTCAGCAGCATCCCTGGCCTCAGCCATTGGCATGTGAGGGCCCCAAGGACAGCCTGGGGAGCTGTCCAGCACATGGCTGGACGTCGGGGCGGGGCTCAGGACAGCCTGGCCTGCATTTTCCACGGCACCCAAGGGCTTGTGCAGGGCGGGCGGGAGAAGGGGACAATCACAAGGGCAGGGGTGGTGCTCAGGGCGTCCGTGCCCGTGTTTCAACGCCCCGAGCATCTTGGGGAGAGCAGGAGTTTTCATTCACCCCCGTGTCTACACTAGCACTTGGCGTGGTAGGTTTACAGAATTGCACTAACTTGCTTTGGGAAGGAGAACAGGAAACCCCAGACAGCCCGAGATGCCCTCTGTCACCTGGGAGGCTGGGTCGGAGCCTCTCAGCGTCTAGGACCTTTCTTCTCCAGGATCCGGGTCACCCTGATGGTAAATTGCTGCAGGAGTGTACTTGGAAACCAGCAAGTGCTGATGGCCCGGCACCTTGGCCATGGGCACCAAGCAGGAGCTCAGGACATCCCCAGTAGCACTGGTTATAGTAGCAAAACTCCGGAAACCACCCAGAGGCCTATTCACAGGAAAAAGGTGAATAAATGGTGGTATTTCATCACTTCGTTCTTTCACAGGGGTGAATTTTGCAATCTTCACCTCTAATGAACTTCAAAGCAGAAGCATGCATTTCGAGGCCCATGAGAAGGACATGGAGCTCTCGTCTGCTGTGCAGTGCAGCAAGGACATGGTGTGTGGGATCTGCATGGAGGTGGCCTATGAGAAAGCCAGCCCCAGCGAGCGCAGCTTCGGGATCCTCTCCAACTGCAACCACACCTACTGTCTCAAGTGTATTCGCAAGTGGAGGACTGCTAAGCAATATTTTTAAATTAATTACTTAATTTACTTATGGCTGTGTTGGGTCTTCGTTGCTGCGCGCAGGCTTTTCTCTAGTTGCGGCGAGCGGGGGCTACTCTTCGTTGCGGTGCGCAGGCTTCTCATTGCAGTGGTTTCTCTTGTTGTGGAGCACGGGCTCTAGGCACACGGGCTTCAGTAGTTGTGGCACGTGGGCTCAGTAGTTGCGGCTTGCGGGCTCTAGAGCGCAGGCTCAGCGCTCTAGAGGGAAAGTGTCATGGTTGGAGAGGGGTGTGCAGGGGCTTCAAAAGCATTTGCAATAACCTAGTTCTTTTGTTTTAATGGAAGTATATTTGATTTACAATATCGTGTTAGTTTCAGATGTACAGCAAAGTGATTCAGTTATACATATATATTTATATAATTATTTACTTACTTATTTTCGGATTATTTTCTGTTATAGATAATTACAAGATATTGAATCACAGTTCCCTAGTTCTTAAAATGAGTGGTTGACACAGAGGTGTTCACCGTATAATTGTGTGCATATGTTAATACCTGTGAGCCGGCCACTTCCCCTGGGGAGAATCCAGGAAGGCAGGGCTTATCACCTGGGAATCCCCTGGTCCAGGAGGGGAGTTTTCGACTCCCCAGCCGGTGGGAGGAGGGAGCCCCCTCTCTCTTCCCCTCCCAAGGAAGACATTGGGCTCTGGAATCCCCGGCCCCAAACCCCTGTCTACACAGGACATAAGGCAGCTTCTTTTTCCCCAAAGAGGCCAGAGTGGAGACCAGGGGATCCCCGGCCCCAGGCCAGCGGGGTTGGAAGTCACAGCCTGACTGTGACTGGGAGGTAAGACCCACACCCTAAAGAATCCAGGGCAGTGGTTCCCTGGCTTTGGGTTTCACCAACTAATAATACTTTTTAAAATATGAATACACAAATCGTGTTGCCACCATTTTGTGGGGTTTTT
>NW_006783542.1:1377797-1383345 GCF_000442215.2 Lipotes vexillifer
GACCGGGGCACGAACCCGCGTCCCCTGCGTCGGCAGGCGGACTCTCAACCACTGCGCCACCAGGGAAGCCCCACCATTTTGTTTTTTGAAGAAATCAGAAGACAACAATTAGCACTTGCTGAGCTCCCACCGTATAAGTACAGGGTATCTTGATGTTAAAATAATAGAATTAAGGCATGCATACTTGAGAAAAGGAGAACCCTTCTCACTGAATGCATGTAGCTTCATGGAAACTTCACTGCAGTAGCCCGGTTTCCTCAGCGGGCAGTGGAGCGGTAGAAAGTTGGGTCACAGAGATCCAATCAGGAGAATTGCATCTGGAAAATTCTCAAACAAGGGCCATGTGGGCATCCATCGCACTCAAGGGCAAGCAAGCCACCACCCTCACAGGCACACAGGCACACACACCAGGCTCACCCCTTCCGATGGATGGCCACGAGTGCATACGCGCACACACACACACACACACACACACACACACACACACACACACACACTCCTCCCCGGGGCTTCCGGGTTGGAAAACCTGCCCTGGCATTTAGGTGTGGCCATACTTCTCTCCTGAGCCCAGAGCCAAGGGTGGGGCTCACCCAGCCCGTGTCAGCCAGTGGAGCCAGGTGGATGCTGACCCGGGGCCAGAGGTGGGCCACCCACTCAGGCCCCTGGCCCACTGCCTCTGGCCGGGAGACCAGAGCTCTGTCCACCTACGGGGAGTCCAGGGCCCTGTTCTGTCCCCCTGGTTAGGCCTGTGACCTTGAGCAATTCAGTCTCCCTCTCTGGGCCTCCAGAAGCCGGCTACAGCCCTGTGCACCAGACCCACGGGCAGATGGGGGCTGCGCTGCTCAGCTGTGGCCTCAGGGACCCGCTTAGGAGTGTGTCTCGGGATAGAGTGCCCATCACTCACCTCCAGCGGAGGGTCTGCCGTCCGGCTTTAGGGTTGCTGAGGAGGGAGCCCTGCTGGGGTCAGGAGAGGCAGCTGCCGTCCGCACTGGCCCCAGCGGCCTGTCCCAGGCTTCAGCAGCTTGGTCACCCACCTGGAACAAACCTGGCCAGCCGGGAGCCCTGCGGGGAGCCTGACTCACTTCGTGGGGGGCCACTGGGGCTAATGTTTAACGGGCTCCCTCCTTGGCGGGACACTCCAGTCCCTGCAGCCCTGAGCCTGGGCCTGCCCTGACCATCCTGCTGCGAGGTGGGCCCCAGACAGACAGTGGGCTCGGCCTCCTGCCCCGTGGATATAGAGACCTGGGGGGCGGCTGGCCTCCTCAGGCTCTGGGGCAGGCAGGGGTGTAGCAGGTGGCATTCTGCCCTGGTCGTTCCTTCCAGGAGGCAGGAGCTCCCCCTCCAGCTGCTGCTATAGGTCCGCATCCCTGCTGTTGGAGAAAGTCGGCCCCTTTGTCCATTTGGGTGCATTTGCATCTCATTTGAATGTTTTCTCCTCTCTGGGGACAGGCGAACTCCAAGGTGCGCGTGCATTGCCCTTGGTCCCCGGCCACATCCCTTCTGGAAAGTAACAGGTCGGGCTCTGCTGAGGCAAGTCTGATCCCAGAAAAGGGTGACCGCCAAGGCAGGTTGACCCAGGTCCCTGTCCCCAGCCTGCAGCTGTCACAGCCTGTGACTCGTGGTGAGTGACTTCAACTCTCCCAACCTCCGTCTCCTCATGTGTCAATGAATCTGAAATAACAGGGTCTACCCCTTAGGTTTTGTTGAGAACGTAATGATGTGATTCTGGTAAGACATGTTATTAAGTCGTGACTAAGAGTCCGGGCTCTAACAGACCAGCTGAGTTCGGTCCTGGCCCCTTGTTCACTAACCGTGCGACCATGGAAAGCTGTTAACCTCTCTGTGCCTCACACCGTTCCCATCTGTGAAATGGGAGTGGTCGTAGTCCCTCTCTCACGGGTGTCCTGAAGGTTAGATGAGCTAATTCAGGTGCAGAGAGCAGTGCCTGGAGTGGAGTGAGTGCCGCGGCCGCTGGTCTTCAGTGGGGCCCAGCTCCCAGCTCTGCCCTGCTCGTGTCCAGGCTGGGTCCCTGCGTGGTGAGTGGGGACCGGGTGGAATCGTGGTCCTCTCTCTCCAGAGACCACGCCTCCCGCCCAGGCCCTGCTGTGGCCACAACTAAGCCAGCCCCGCCCACTGCCACCCCAAGGAGCCCTGTGACAGAACCCCCTGGCCGTCACCACTCAGGGCTCCATTGCACGGGGGGGCGCAGGCTAGGTCTGGCCCTGCCAGGAAGCAGAACGGACTGGACATCCTCCCGGAGGGCTTTGGGTGGGGCAGGGGCCCTTTCCCAGAGGGCCCTCCTCCCACAGGCTCTCTGTGCCAGGCATTTGCTCTGAGTCAGGCCTGGCTTTGCAGGGCAGGGTGGGGACCCCAGCGTGCTGGGCCCCAGGTCAATAGTTGGGGGGCAGAACCAAGCACTGCCTTTGCAACTCGGGGCCAGGATCTCCCAGGGCTGAGAGGAAGCAGAGGGGGGAGGCCACGCTACGGACCCAGGCCAGCCGCAGTGACCTGTGGGTCAGGGAAGGGGGCGTGTGTGTGGCTGCCTGGCGCAAGACCCAAGCCAGGCTCTGTGCCTGGCCCAGCCCCGCCGGGCTCTCCAGCTGTGTGTGTGTGTGTGTGTGTGTGTGTGTGTGTGTGGGTGTGGGTGTGGGTGTGGGTGTGTGTGTGTGTCTGGGTGTGTCTGCGCCTGAGAGTTTCCGTGTTTCTAGTTGTTTTCTTTGAGCACGTCCACCTTTCTGCCCACTGAGCTGTTTGCAGCAAGGACCCAGGCAGAGAGCTCTTCCCCCAGCACGTCTTGGGCTGCTGGTCCTTCAGGGGCTCTGGCCGGCTGCGTGGCCGGGAGCCAGACCCCGGCCCAGGGGCCCCTGGGGTTGCACTTTGCTCCCAGCTTCTGGCATTTATGGCAGATAATGCACTGGGAGCAGAGGGTAGAACAGGGACTCACAGGCAGGTGGAGGGCTCTTCACAGAGCCCAGCCTCTCCTGCGACCAGTGCCGGGCGGCCAAAAAGCCAAGGGCCGGGCTGGGGACCAGCTGCTTCCTCGTAGGCATATCTCAGGAGTCACATGACACTGCCCGGAAAAGCTTCTCTGGCCCAGACGTTGCTCTCTGCTCCACGGGAGCCGCTGTCCTCCGTGTGTGTGGAGGGGTGCCCCCAGGCCCCCCATTCCACCCCAGCAGACTTGCACCCCTCACCGGGCTTTGGCCCAGATGTCAGGGGGATGGAGAAAGGACCTGACCTGGAGGACAGACAACTGACTGTCACACCTTGGGACAGAATCAGTCCTGGGGGACATGGTCCGTCAGGAGTGTGAAGGAAAGACAGGGAGGGTGGATGCAGGTGGACAGGGCTGGCCCAGGAGCCGACGGGAGAGCCCAAGGCAGGCGTGAGGAAGGAACTGCCTGGTGGCTGGGGTGGAACTGCAGGGCATCGCCCTGGCTGGGCCGGGACACCGACCTGACTGCTCACCCAGAGGGTCAGGCACACCAGGGCACCCGGGAGAGGGGAGCCAGGGGAACGGCCCCGTGAGAGCAGCAGGGCCAGGGGCTGGGAATGGAGGGGCCCCTTGACAGCTGCAGGTCAGGCTGGGCTGAGCTGAGCACCCTGGGGGTGAGGCTGTGCTATGTGGTGTCACCGGACCAGGTGGTAGGGGGACCAGGGGGACCTTAGCAGGTGGCCCTCCATGCTGACCCGAGCTGCTGCCTGAAGGCCAGCACAGCCTCCCTCACAGGATCCCGGCCTTCCCCCTCCGCCAGGTGCTTACAGCCAGAGCTGCAGAAGTGAGCAGGACACTGGTTTTAATGGAGAGGCTGTGACGCCCACGGGCGCTTGACATACAGAGTGGAGGGTGCATGCCGCCTCGCAGCCTGGTTGCCCCACAGCGGCTGGAGCCCCAGGGAGCCCCAGGGAGCCCACTCGCCAGCCAGGCGACGTCTTCAGACGCTGCCGTTCCTCCCGTCTTGTGTCTGTTAATCCCAGTCCCGCCGGAAGGCGCTCAGGCTGGAGGGGAGACGTGGGAGCAGGGGGCGCGCTCTGCAGTGCAGGGGGGTTTGCTGAGAGGCCGGCGGGCGGGGCTGCAGGAAGGAGCCGGCAGGGCACCCGGAGCACAGCTTGGCCAGCTGCCTGTGGGACAGAGAGGCGGGAGCCCTCAGTTCCCAGGGCTTCTCACCCGGGCACCCAGGCTGGACTGCTGTCCACAGGGGCTCCTACGAGCCTCAGCTCTCCCCCTCTCACACCCTCCTCCCCACGGGGCTCCTCGCACCTGTCCGCCTGGGCATCCTCTCACGCGTGGCTAATCCCCACCTCTGAGCTCTGGTTGCACCATCAGCCCCTGACACGCCCTCCTGCGTCCGCAACCCCATCACATCCTCGGAGAGCTTGCCCCTCCAGGAGACTTCTCAGACAGACAGGGCTGTCGGACAGACCCTGCCGTGCTGCATGTGCCCTCCGCACGCCCACCGAGGGCTTCACATGTCCTAACGTTCTGCTTTCTCCAGCAGCTTCCTCGGAGAGTGGGTGGCCTTGTCTCCTCTGAAAGGAAGCCCCCCGACCAGTGCTGGGCACTTTGCAGGATTCCCCAGGAGGCAGTTGAAAGTGCTTTAGACTTTTGGAAAGTCAGAGCTGGACGGTCCTGGGGGTCATGGAATCCAGGGGTTCTAAGCTTTGGCATCAGAGTCACCCAAGGACTGATCCCACCCCAGAGGCTCGGATCCAGCAGGCCTGGGAGGGGCCAGATCACCTGCGCCCCAGGTGATACACCTGGGGGATCACGGAGCTGATGCAACCCCCATGCTGCAGGTGAGGGAGTGAAGGGCCCCGAAGCAGGAATGATGTGCCCACAGTCTCGGGGGACCAGGACTGAGCCACCTCAGGGCTCCTCTTCCCCGCCCACCCTGCCCAGCCCGCCAGCCGCCGTCCTGGGGTCCCTGCTGCCCTGTAAACTGGGGCCTGGGAGCGGGGAGCTGGCTCTGCCTACCTCTACTGGGAGGTCGGGGACTTAGCAGCATCGAACATCTTCTTGCGGCCCTCCATCCCGGACATGGCCTCCACGTTCTTCCTCCAGTCGCCCACCTCCACGGGCCGCTCCTGTGGGCGGCCACACAGGGGACACTTAGCACCAGGCCCTCCCTGCGCAGGAGTGGCTGGGTGATGGGAAGTCAGCTTCCCCTAAAAGGTGGGACATCCCAGCCCTCCTCCCAGAACAGAGTGGTGAGGCCTCTCCTGGTCTCCCAGGGGTCCTGGAACGTGCTGCCAGCTGGCGGGGCTCCTGCAGGGGCTGCAGGGCTGGCCAAGGCCGCGTCGGGTGAGGTCGGGGGCTCACCTTCTCCGTGTCCTCCTTTTTCACAGACTTGAGGTTGGCGCGCAGGTCCATGGACACCTTGTGCTTGGAGCCCAGCAGGGCGCGCAGCATGGCGTCAGCCGAGACGCGGACGCGCCGCAGGGGGGGGCGCTTGAACTTCCCGCGCAGGTCCAGCACCTTGAGCTTCAGGTCCTTGATCTGTGGGGAGGGGGCAGCTCAGGGCTCCCGGCCCCAGCCAGGCCCCCCTTC
>NW_006783542.1:1384707-1386468 GCF_000442215.2 Lipotes vexillifer
CTGCTGTCCACAGGGGCTCCTACGAGCCTCAGCTCTCCCCCTCTCACACCCTCCTCCCCACGGGGCTCCTCGCACCTGTCCGCCTGGGCATCCTCTCACGCGTGGCTAATCCCCACCTCTGAGCTCTGGTTGCACCATCAGCCCCTGACACGCCCTCCTGCGTCCGCAACCCCATCACATCCTCGGAGAGCTTGCCCCTCCAGGAGACTTCTCAGACAGACAGGGCTGTCGGACAGACCCTGCCGTGCTGCATGTGCCCTCCGCACGCCCACCGAGGGCTTCACATGTCCTAACGTTCTGCTTTCTCCAGCAGCTTCCTCGGAGAGTGGGTGGCCTTGTCTCCTCTGAAAGGAAGCCCCCCGACCAGTGCTGGGCACTTTGCAGGATTCCCCAGGAGGCAGTTGAAAGTGCTTTAGACTTTTGGAAAGTCAGAGCTGGACGGTCCTGGGGGTCATGGAATCCAGGGGTTCTAAGCTTTGGCATCAGAGTCACCCAAGGACTGATCCCACCCCAGAGGCTCGGATCCAGCAGGCCTGGGAGGGGCCAGATCACCTGCGCCCCAGGTGATACACCTGGGGGATCACGGAGCTGATGCAACCCCCATGCTGCAGGTGAGGGAGTGAAGGGCCCCGAAGCGGGAATGATGTGCCCACAGTCTCGGGGGACCAGGACTGAGCCACCTCAGGGCTCCTCTTCCCCGCCCACCCTGCCCAGCCCGCCAGCCGCCGTCCTGGGGTCCCTGCTGCCCTGTAAACTGGGGCCTGGGAGCGGGGAGCTGGCTCTGCCTACCTCTACTGGGAGGTCGGGGACTTAGCAGCATCGAACATCTTCTTGCGGCCCTCCATCCCGGACATGGCCTCCACGTTCTTCCTCCAGTCGCCCACCTCCACGGGCCGCTCCTGTGGGCGGCCACACAGGGGACACTTAGCACCAGGCCCTCCCTGCGCAGGAGTGGCTGGGTGATGGGAAGTCAGCTTCCCCTAAAAGGTGGGACATCCCAGCCCTCCTCCCAGAACAGAGTGGTGAGGCCTCTCCTGGTCTCCCAGGGGTCCTGGAACGTGCTGCCAGCTGGCGGGGCTCCTGCAGGGGCTGCAGGGCTGGCCAAGGCCGCGTCGGGTGAGGTCGGGGGCTCACCTTCTCCGTGTCCTCCTTTTTCACAGACTTGAGGTTGGCGCGCAGGTCCATGGACACCTTGTGCTTGGAGCCCAGCAGGGCGCGCAGCATGGCGTCAGCCGAGACGCGGACGCGCCGCAGGGGGGGGCGCTTGAACTTCCCGCGCAGGTCCAGCACCTTGAGCTTCAGGTCCTTGATCTGTGGGGAGGGGGCAGCTCAGGGCTCCGGGCCCCAGCCAGGCCCCACTTCTCCAGGCTCCAGGCCAGGCCCTCGGGGACGCCCAGGCCCACTATCTGTCACCTTGCAAACAGCCACCTCCGTTCTATCCTATTCTATTGGTACAGGGGTGAGTGGGACTCCGAGAGGGAACTCCGTTAGCCGTGGCGGCCATGGCGGCCATGCAGGGAAGAGACAGAAGTGTCATTCGGAAGCCCCGTTTGCAGTGTGACGTTTGCAGCCCACTTCCTCTTATTCCCGCTTCTAACCAGTCCCTTCCCAGTGAGCCTTCAGAGCAGCTCATTGAGGGCACAGCCCTGGTCCAGCAGGATGGATAAACCCCATGTCCGAGCCCCCTGGGGGATTTCCAAGGTACAACCTCAGGAGGAAATTCTGGGGGGGATCCGTGAACCCACAGACTATCATTCCTGC
>NW_006783542.1:1386499-1388880 GCF_000442215.2 Lipotes vexillifer
CTGCTGGGGAGAAGTGGGAAGGACAGAAGTGGCTCCAGTCCCTCCCCATCCCTCTGCTGGAACAGGTGCCCACGCCAGCAGCAGGAGCCCTGCCCCTCCACATTCTGCCCACCTCACCAGAGCTGGGTCTGGGTGGAGCTGACGCCCCGTGCCCCATGCCGGGGGAGCGCTGAGTGACTGCAGTGAGGGTCAGAGGCCAGGCCCATCCCAGGTCCACCGCTGTGTGACCTGGGCCGAGTTTCTCAGCCTCTCTGAACCTGTGTCCTCATCTGTCAGGTGCAGATAAAAGCACACACTTCATCCACAGGAGTGCAGGGAGGATCAATGCACATGAAAGCCGTTTGCAAGGTAAGGTGTTATTAACAGGCTATGATTATTTGTGTGGGTGAATAAAAGGGGTGGCTTCTCTTCCACTGAAGAGCCCACCTTATAGGCTGGACGAAGTCTGTGCTTTTCATCTGTGTGAAAAGCATCACCTTCCCTCTGCCCAACTCCAGCCCTGGGGGATGGAGTGCAGGGACCAGAGCTTCCTAAGTGCCACTCCCCAGACCCGGCAGTGGGAGGGGGACCTGGTCCACAACTGCCACGTCAGTGCCCACCCGACACCCCCAGACATCACCCGCCACCCACCTGACCTGCACTGGCTGCGCCCACCTTCTCACACACCACCCTGTCCCAGCCAGCCCGCCTGCTCCAGCTGTGCCCCTGCCACCCCCCAGCCCCAGCTCACCTCCCTGGTGTTGCCACCCCCCAGCCCTGGCTCACCTCCCTGGTGTTGTGCAGGCACTTGGCCTCGATGTCATATCTCTCCTCGTCCACCACCTCCACCTTGGCGTGCAGGTCCCGGCACAGGTCCTGGGAAGCAGGGGAGTCAGGAAGGGAGATGAGGGAGCCGCTCAGCCCCCAGCCCCCCTTTTCCACCTCCCAGCCGGGTGCCCAGCCCCTCCTCCACCTCAGCAAGACCTGAGCTGTGGAAGAGGCTGATAGACCCCTTCGCTCTGAATGGAAGTCCTTTGTTTTCCTTTCCGAATGTACTTATCGCTAAAAAGTTTTCTTATGATAAAAAGAATGTAAGTTAATTGTAGAAATTTTGAAAATTATATGTTAAGCAAAAATAATAAAATAAGGGGACTTCCCTAGCGGTCCAGTGATTAAGACTCTGTGCTCCCAATACAGGGGACACGGGTTCGATGGAACTAAGACCCCACGTGTCGCACGGTGCAGCCTAAACAAACAAAAAAATACTACTACTACTAATAAAATAGGAATAATTAGTGATAATAATTATTATTATTTAATTAATAATAAAATAGGAATTATTACCACCAGGCAGTAATAACATAGGTTACCGCCTGGAGGTAACCGTCGGTGACATGTTGGTCTACAAACGGTGGGACTTCCCTGGTGGTCCAGTGGGTAAGACTCCGAGCTCACAGTGCAGGGGGCCTGGGTTCCATCCCAGGTCGGGGAACTAGATCCCGCATGCCACAAGTAAGAAGTCTGCATGCCACAAGTAAGACCTGGCACGGCCAAAATAAGTAAATAAATGTCTTTTTAAAACAATGGTCCCTGACTTACGATGGTTCAGCTTGTGATCTTTTTTGCCTTTATGATGGTGAGAAAGCAATACAAATTCAGTAGAAACCATACTTGGAATTTTGAATTTTAATCCTTCCCAGGCTAGTGATGTTCGGTGCTGGGCAGTGCAGCCCCAGCCCCCAGGCAGCCCCACGCTCATGAGGGTGACCACCCACACACGTAAAACCATTCTGTACCAGACAACATCTGCTTCCTCATCGTCAGTAAATTACATGAGATATTCAACTCTTTATTATAAAATAGGCTTTCTGTTAGTTGATTTCTCCCAACTTTCAGCTACCGTGAGTGGCGTCCTCACACGGTTAAGCTGGGCCAGGTGAGCTGTGATGTGCGCTGGGTGAGGCATAGACAGTGCACTTTGGACCTACGACAGTTTCACCTGACGATGGGTTTCTTGGGACAGAACCCCATCGTAAGTCAAAGGAGATCTGCATCTCCTTCCGGGTCCTTCACTCTGCAGTCACTGGTGTTTAAACTCTTATCAATCTTATAAAAACATTAAAGGCCTATTTGCAGGGGAAGGACGGGCAGGTCTGGAGAAGTGGGCCCTCCCAAGCATTCCCCAGCTCCCCGCTCTGCACCGTCACGCTGCTCCGATACGCGACCTGGCACCTGGTCAGCCCCCCCACCCCCCGCAAGCAAGCCCCTCCTCCCTGCTGAGGCTCCCTTCCCGCTTGTAAAATGGGACCCAACGCCCCACCCCAGCCCGACCCCGCCCCACGGGCTTGTGAAGACTAATGAGAGAGCTTGGGGCCGAGCCAGTCTGAGCCCCTGCGGCGGGG
>NW_006783542.1:1388915-1389696 GCF_000442215.2 Lipotes vexillifer
CTGCGGCGGGGCTGCGCGCCGCTTCGGGAGCCCCTCCCCCATGCCCACCTGCAGGGCGCTGAGCGACAGGCCTCGGGTCTGCAGCGCGGGGATGCGCTCGGCCAGGTAGCGACTCTTCTCGGCCTCCCGCGCCTCGTGCTCTTGCTCCCAGCACTCCTTGGCCTTGGCCAGCATCAGGCTCTGCGCAGGACACGGCCGGTGAGCGCGGCCCCGGCCCCCCACGGCAGCGGGGCCTGAAGGGGAGGCGGGCCCCCGATCGCCAGCCCGGCCCCGGACGAGGCCCCCGCCGAGGCAGCCGCCAAGAGTGGGAGTGTGTGCGCGGCCAGGTGACGCCAAAGCCCGGGGGACCACACACCAGCACCCGCGCTCTTGGACCCCGGACCTTACTGTCCTTCAATCTTGCTCTTACCATTTCTCATCTTTTTGGGCCCCAGAGCTCCTAAGAAAGAATCTCTTACCAAAATAAAGCAAGCCCTCTGTCCCCACCAGGGGTCCCACCCTGAACATGGCCCCGCCTCCTGCCAAGCCCTGGGAAGGTGCCAGGACCAGCATTCCGGGTTCCCACACTCTGACCACAGGCTCCGGGCTCTGGCCAGACTCCCTCTGCTGCGTCCTCCTCCATCCCCTCTCATCCTCCATCCCTTCTCCTCATCCTCCACCTCCTCCCCACTCTGGTCTCCCTCCTCTTTGACCTCCCATGACCCTCCCCCCCAGAGGTGCACTGCACGCCTCTACCTCCCCGGGCACCTCCCCAGATCCAGGACCCCGCTCACCTTCAGCA
>NW_006783542.1:1389706-1390490 GCF_000442215.2 Lipotes vexillifer
AGGAGTTTGCGGGAGGCAGTAATCTTGGGTTTTCTCTGAGGAGACAGAGGAGGAGAGATGGGTGAGGTGGCGGCTATAGAACCAGAAATCTGGACCAGGCCGGGATGAGCACCAGCCTGTCACCATCCTAACCCAGAATCCTCACCTCAGGGTCCCTTAAAAGCTCATCTTGTGATTGCACCCCTCAGATTCAGAGACTCAGCTCCCTGACCGAGGGGCTGAATCCTGCAAGACACTGTGTGGGTCACAGGGTCTGGGCACCCCCTTCCTCATCTGTGAGTCAGGATGCTGAGACCCACCTTACCTGGTCCACAGAGGGACTACAGACAGAATGAGATCATGCGTGAGCACCGGCTTCGAACAGCGTGCATGAGGCACGTGGCCTGGCGCGCTGGGGCAATGTTGTGTCACATCAGAGAAGTAAACCCTGAGTTCCCTCAATAAAGAAGCTCATCTCTTTAGACGTCAAAACTTTTCTTGATGTCAACACAATCCATATAAATTGCTCTCAGTTATGAAGACAATATTTTCTCTTCTTATTAAAAATGCTTGACATCTCTTGCTGACTAGATACGTCCTAATAGGTCTTGGCCCTGTGGCAGGGTACCCCAAGGAAGCGAGAAGCTCCAACCCTAACTCCAAGGGCTCCTGTCTCCTCCTGGACACAGGCGGTCACTTCTCGTGCTACTGGTGACCGCCCGCCCCCACCACCTGCAGCTACTTTGCTGAGCCCCGGCCACCGCTTGGGTTTGCTATTCTTTTTTTTTTTTTTTTTGGTTCGCGC
>NW_006783542.1:1390589-1391161 GCF_000442215.2 Lipotes vexillifer
CGAACCCATGTCCCCTGCATCGGCAGGCGGACTCTCAACCACTGCGCCACCAGGGAAGCCCGGGTTTGCTATTCTTGTGCGTAAAGTGGAAGCAATCGGCTTTGAGCCATCCCTGTGGGAGAAAATGAAGGGGCTCTCGTGCCTGGAACCTGCTTCTAATCCAGCTATTCAGGGTGGTCTGTCTTTTCCTCTCCGAAAGCCAAGGGTTTCGCTGTGTGTCCGGTCCGCGTGGTTGCGAGGGAATGGCCTGTTGCTATGTGCATCACCAGCCGCGGTTTACACTGTCATGCACCCACGGAGATGTCTCACCGTCTCCCCACCACCGGGGGAGACTTTGGCCACCTCGCTGCCCACCAGTCACCAGGGACTCACTTTCATATAAGCCTCAGTGAAACTTAGAGATTCACACGACTATGGAAAAACAGAATCTCTGCCGAGTGTTTCCTCCATCCGTGCTGCTAACTCCCAGCCTGCCAGCCCTGAGTCCACAGCTCCCCAGCTGCAGTCCCCACCCCGGGCGGGGTGGGACACAAGCTGTGTGTGTCCTCAGCAGCCTAAACAGACCTGGGCTG
>NW_006783542.1:1391272-1394856 GCF_000442215.2 Lipotes vexillifer
GGGGGGGGGGGGGCAGGACTGTCTAAGACCCGAGGGGAGGGCAAGAATCCTGTTGCTCCTCCCTCAGTGTCCGGTGGTGGGCGGGGCTGGAATAACGCACGGATGATTCCCTCCCACCTTTCCAATGTAGATCTGCAAGGACAGGACGGCCCCCAGAGCTGGACGCGCTCTCAGACCCGGTGAGGGAGAACCGCTCCGTGGTCAGCATGAGTGCAGAGTCGCACTGCCTCTGTCTGGTCCCAGCCCCAGGACCACCTTCCAGGGACGTGATGCACTGGGGCGCCCCCTCCCTGGACCTTGAGGAACCCCACGTCCAGAATCCTCCCCCAAGGTTTATATTCTCCAGGGAACTTGCTCAGCCACTGAGCACCCCTCCCCAGGCCTTGACCCAAGCTCTCTCTCCTTAAATGACCACCCTACCGCCACCTGTCTAACGTCTGCCAGGACAGAGACATCCCCAGTCTTACTCACCTCGCTGCAGGCATCCATCACAGGAAGGCCAGGGTGGGCGGGGGGCGGGGGGGCGAGAGCAGAAGACAGAGTGAGTGTGAACAATGCATAGCATCCATGCGACAGCAGACCGTGTGGACAGGCTGGGGGAGGGGCGCAGTGACAACACACCAGAAAGAAAGCAGACAGACATTGCGCAGGGGGGCCAGTTCGAGCACAAGCAGAATAGAATAGAAACCCTCAGGCCCTGTGGGCTACTGGGGGCCCTTTTGGGAGACACGAGCCAGTGTACGCTGGGGAGGATGGAACCCTCAAGGTGGGCTGTGAAAACTTCCTTCCCGGTCGAGTAGGTACCTCCCCAAAGCTTTTGTTCATCTACTGGGTCATGTTAAATCATGGCCTGGGGCTTGTGATCCATCCATTTGATCAGTGCAAACAAACTCTGAGACACAGGCCGAGAGGATCTTCTGGCAACAAACTGGGAGCCAGCTCTGCCCAAAGCCTGGGAGGACACGTGGACCCTGGGAACCCCGGCTCTCAGGACTGTGCCCGTTTTAGCATCTGGTCTCCCGGGTAACTGCTTCCGGGACCGAACAGATGGTCTGAAATCTGCAGGGACCGAACAGATGGTCTGAAATCTGCAGCAACGGCGCATGCCTTCCTGGGCCCCGAGGCGGGGCGGGGCTTGGGGCGGGGAGGGGGGAGACCATACTACTTACACTTCCGGCATGGCGGCGGTGGGGCGGCACCTGGGGCAGAAGGAACCATGGATGAGGGAGAGTTACAGTTCTTGCCCTCACCCCGACCTGGCTGGGCCGTGGTGCTGTGTCAGCCGCCCAGCCTGGGAAAGAAGGTCCGATAGCAGAAAGGAGAAATCAGACGTATCGCCTTCCAGTGGGTCAGGATGGGGTAAATACTTGTCCGTTTACTCTTTTTTCTCTCCATTCATTTACTCACTCATTCACAGGGGAGAGAAACCTTACTAAGGCAAAGAAACAAGATGAGAATCAAAAGTGGTTCTGCTGGGCAGGTGTGTAGGACCAGGATCTGCAGACTACAGCCCACAGGCCAGGACTGGACTGTTTGCTTAAAAGACGGTAAAGCAAAGAAGAATATGCGACAGAACCTTGTGTAACCTGCAAAGCCTAAAATATTTCCTGTCCGGCCCTTTCCAGAAAACGTTCGCCGACACCTGTGGGGAACAGAATGGGATACACAGAAAATGCGTTTGGAGTTGGGGGGCGGGTGCTCGCTCACGGGGCCTCGAATGACAGGGTGAGACAGACTGTCCTGTGGGCAGTGGGTGGTCATGAAGGTCTGAGAGGGCAGGGTCTGGAATAGTGAGCACAGGCCACAGGAAGCCACCACATGGCACACCGCCAGGGGGCGCCATTCACATGGATGGTGATGAGCTGGGACAGGTCCGTGAGGGGCCCTGCAGGGGGGTCAGGCCTGGAGTCAGGGCAAAACCCCGTGTCCCACTCTGGTCTTCACCCTAACCCTCCCCGGGCCAGCTTTTCCCTCTGCAAAATCAGGGGTCAGAGAACTTGTTTTCCATTTAATATTTGGTTCTTGAACCGTTTGTTCAAAGCAAGTCCAGTCAATAGAGCGGCTGGCCCTGGTGGAAGGGGCGTTAGCCCAGGACCCCCATGCTCCTCCGTGAGGTCCTGCGCCCGTGGAGCACAGTTTGAAGCCCCGAGAGTCTGGGGCTCAGACCGAGGAGGGGGTCCTCGAGCCGTAGAGGGGGATGCTCCACAGCCAGGCCTGACCATCCTCTGGCCCGGGCTGGACAACATTCCAGCGCAGGGGGTGGGCACTGTGCCAACGACACGGGGAGGGAGGGGCACGGCTGGGGTGGGAGCCGGTGTGCGGGCGGTTGGGAGCCCCGAGCTGGGTTATGAAGTGAAGGATCAGGGAGGGGATGGGGCCAGGGGAGAGCTGAGCACAGGGCCAGGAGTGTGGATCTGGTCCAGAGCCTGGTGTGGGTAGGGGCAGGCTGACCCTGAAGGACACGTGCAAAGTGGCCACCGTCACCTCCTCCAGAGCCGCCTCCGCCTCTGCCTCCACGCCACCCTTTCCCCTCGTGCCGGGAAGCCTGGGTGGGGCTCAGCCACCCGCCCTGAATCTCCCATCCGAAAGCCTTAACCACGCCCCATCTGCCGCTGCCTCGGGGGTGGGGGGAGGGCGAGGCCCGGTGGAGGGAGTGTGACCCGGAGCTTCAGCTGTCACCCTGGGGCACAGAGGGGAGTAGAAACAGTCCACACATTCCCGAGATGCTTGGCCGCAATTAGATTTTATCGCCAGCTGTTTATTCTAGGGCCGCACTCCTCTGGAGACACCGAGGAGGTCCAGAGAGGAAGGGCAGCTGGGGAAGAGCCCTCCCCACCCCCAGCCCGGTCCCCGGGGGCACAGATCTCACTGAGGAGGGACGTGCTTGTCCTCGGTCAGGGGCGGGGTGGGGCGTCCGGCCGTGTCCACAGCCCCTAGACAGCCACTACCTGTCCGGCCAGGCCAGGCGTCCTGCCGCGCTCCGGTCCCGCCCCCGGCCCGCCCGCTGACAATCACCAGGCCAAGGGGTCCCAGCCTTGCGCTGACACCCACCAGACGGGACCCCTCGACAGGTCCCCTGGAAGACAAGCAGAGACAAGATAAGAACTCAGGATGGAGCGGGCAGCTCAGAGGGTGGGAGAGCCGCGCTCCCGGCCCCCAACAGCAAGAGGGAGATAACGGGACCCACAGTGGGAGGTGGGGGTCCCTGGGCTGCCCTCCCCCAGGCCCCGAGGGTGGGACAGGCCAGCCAGGCCGTGAGACCGAGACTGAGGCTGTGTGTGGGTCTGTGTGTGTAAGCGTGAGTGTGTACGTGACTGTGTGTGACCAGGGAAGGGACCACAAATTGCTACTCAGGCTTGTGTTCCCCCGCCTGCTCGCCCGCACCCCCATCTTGGACCTCAGTTCAAGGGCATCCCGGTCCTCCCTGACTGACTGCTGACAAGGCTTGTGCTCCCAAGGCTGCAGTTGTGGACCCCCCAGCACCCTGAGCTCTGAACAGGAAAGCCCGCCCACAGCTGCTGGGGACAGTCTCCCGGCCCCGCCCCCCGTTAGAGAGCCCACCCCGCCCGACACCCTCCCCCCAC
>NW_006783542.1:1398323-1426904 GCF_000442215.2 Lipotes vexillifer
CCTAGGGTCCTCACTGATGTGCTCACAGGATCTCGAGCTCCCATACCAGTGCTGTCCCCCCTGCCTTCCCCCAAGAGCCCCCCTTCTGCGCCAGAGCCAGGAGGCTGGCTGGCGCTCTGCCCACACCTGCTCTGTCCACTGTGCAGATAGCAAAGGGCGCCAAGCGAGTTGTCAAAGACAAAGAACAAAGAGCCAGGACGGCTTCCTTGGTCGGTGGCACGGGCATAGGTGCAGCCTTCCAGCCCCCGAGTCCTGCCCCCCGCTCCCTCCTCCTCCGACCCGGGGGTCGCCCCCTGCACTGCTCACCAAGCTCTCCCTCAACTTCCAAATGCAGCCCCTCTGCCCGCTCTGGTCCCCAACGCGCCCCTCTCCCTCCTGGGACGGCTGGGCTGTGGTGTGAAAACGATCCTCCAGGCTCTGCCGGGGGCTCCCTGGGCAGCCGGGAAAATCCTGCTCACGGCTCCGAACGGGCAGGGGCTCACCTCCAGCCACAGCCTTGCAGGGCAGAGGCCGCCCTACGGGACCGAATGCTGTGGGACTGTCTTAGGGCCGTCCACTAGCAAAGCCAGTGGCACAGGCGAGACCATCTTCACCATCCGAGCCCTCCCTTGCTCCTGAGTCCGGAGCCCCAGCTCCACTGCCCGGGCGGTGGACACTCACCTTCCTGGGTCTCCGTGAGTGAGATGGTCTCGCCTTGCGGTTGACTGCAGACTGTAGGAGGCAAGTGGAGGGGAAGCTATGAAAACTACGGCCCACAGCAACTGGTGGGTAAAAATAGAACAGCCGCAGCCCCTCCCGCCTCCCCGCTCCCCCCACCCCCGCCCACCACACACACACCTCACGAAGGGGACACCGCAGCATGCACGGCAGCTCGCGGGCTTGAAGACACACGTGTGCCAGGCTCAGGAGGACACGGCACCTCTGCACACAGCGGCCACCACCTAGGAGACGGCAGCCCCAGAAAGGGGGAATGGATAGCAGACTGGATGGGGCTCCAAGCCGGGATGGCGCCAGGGCACCGGGAGGCCCGGAGGAAGGGGGGCCGTCTCGCTGGCCCTGCATCTCTCGCAAGGGAATGTGGAAACCAGGCCCCACAGCCCAGTCTCCAAGAGGGCAAAAGGCTTGACATTCGGGCATCTTCTGAGGCTCTGGTACACGTGCGCCAGGCAGACGCCTGGACCTGGGGGTGATGTAAACAGTGCTGAGGGGGTCCAGTGAGGGTCCTGGGGCTGAGCTGACCTTCAAGCTCGTGGCATCTGAGGGTCCGCAGATGCTCTGCACCCTCTCCTGGTGGGTTTCTCAGGTTCCAAACGGCGCCCCACACCCCGTGCCTGGAACTTGGTGAAACTAACTCCCCCTCTCCCCTGACCCACCCTCTGTCACCAGCCACATGCCAACAGCATCCAGGGGGCTGGTGTGCAGGGGCTGCACCTGTTTACTGGCTATTTTTAGGATGATGGATGAACACCTAATACCCACCCTATGGTCAGAGGAAGACAATGCCTGCTATGTTAATCCAGTGGCTATTATTGTTGGTCATCTCATGGGCTGGGAGCCCAGGCTGGGGCAGGACAAGCAGTACGCTGACCCCTCTCGGAGGCCAGGAAAGGCCTTGTCAGCAGCAAGAGGCTGGGGAGCTCTAGCCAAGTGTCAGTCGGGTGGGAACAGAGCTCGTAGACAGGGGTCTCCTCGGGGGACATACCCAAGTGCCAGGGAGGGGTAGAGGCCCCTCCCTCTGGGCCAGCAGAAGTTGCTGTGATTTGGCTTTGGTCAGGTCACCTTTGGGAAGCCTCCATGCAAGTAGGCTGCCAGGGAGGGAGAACAGGGTCTGGGAGGTTATATGGGGGGGCGGGGGGCGGTACAGGATCCCAGGTGGAGGGGCTGGGATGGAAACCAGAGGAGCAGCTGGGGATCAGAGAAGGAATCTGGGGGCTGGGGATGAGTCTGTGGGAGTTTATCGCATTGGTTTATTAGGTTTATAACTTTTGCAATAACTTTCATACAAAACCTTAATATGCACAAAAACAAAATGAATCATCTGCATGGATTATCCCGCTTTTTGAAAAGGAAAAACAAAGAGAACAGATTGACAAATAGAAGAGTGAAACAGGGGCAAAAGGACCTAAAAAGTAGGCGAGCAGATGATCTCAGAAAGACATGGTGACTGGGACCCTCCCAGTGGACACTCCCCTCCACAGGGACCACCAGGAACCGCGGCCTCGGTGGGGCTTGATTCATCCTCAGGCTGCATGGGGACCCCTGTCCCAGGCCCCCGTGTCCTGACTCCGCCCACACCTCCCTCGCCCCGCCTGCCTCCACCCCCACCCACCTCTCCTGGGCCTCACGCCCACCCACCTCTCCTGGGCCTCTCCTGCTCTCTGCCAGAGACGGCCTTCAAACATGGGGCTGTTAGGCCCTGTTGCCCTGGCACCTGCTCCTCTGTGTGGGGTGGGCGCAGAGGCCCCGGAGCCCACCCGCAGGCCTGCGATCTGCGGCTGCAGGCTGCCCACACCCAGCTGTGAGGCCCCCCGCTGGAAGTAGCAGCCCCAAGACCCTGCTGTCTGTCCCAGTGCCTCTGCAGCCTGTCCCCTGCGCTTGCTTAAAATTGTCCTCAAAAGGTCCCCCCACCTCAGAGCTCATCCGCCCAGGGGCCAGGTCAATCCCCTCCCGTCCTGCCTGTGGACAGGAGCTGTCCCTGGGAAGTTTAAGACTGAGTCTGGCACAGACGCGCCTCTCCAGACACAGAGCCAGAATCAGGGTCCGTGGCCTGGAGAGGCGCAGGCAGAATTCCCCGTGGTCGGCTGAACAATGCACCGCCCGCCCCCCAGAAAAACCATAATGTCATGTCCTAATGAAAATGGGACTGTGTCACCTTCTAGGCAAAAGGGACTTGGCAAATCTGATTAAATAAGGAGCTTGAGTCGGGGAGATTCTCCTGGATCGTCCGCGGGGGCCCCACTTAACCACACGGGTCCTTAGGAGACGAGGCGAGAGCGTCAGGGTCAGCGGTAGGGGATGACAAAAGAGGCAGAGGCCAGAGAAGGGAGGATGCTGGCTGTGAGCGGGAAGGGGCCGCAAACCCAGGCATGCAGGAAACAGATTCTCACTCAGAGCCTCCAGAGGGAGCAGCCCGGCGACGCCTTATCTTTCACCCAGTGAGAATGACTTCGGGCTGCTGACCTCCAGAAATGTGAGACGCTAAATTTGTGTAGCTTTGGAAATAGGAAGCGAATACCCTCTGGGATGTTGGGCAGGGCCCGTGGTCACGGTTCAGGCGGGCTCGGGGAGCTCAGAGAGCAGAGCCTACCCAGGCCCAGTGACCTCCCACGTTCCCAGCCAGAATCCAGCTCCCCCCGCAGGGCCTGGCCTCCCCTGGCCAGCTCTGGTACCTCCAAGAGGATCGTAGGATGGAAGACTGTCCAGCCGGGTCGCTGTGCCCGAGACAGACGGCGGCCCAGAGAAAAGAGGCTGCATGGCGGGGGCCAGGACTTCCAACCCCCAGCCCCAGGCTCCTGTCACACTGCCCCAAAGCCGGTCACTTCCGGACCTGAACTCTAGCCCAATTCTGACCTGAGCACCACCTCCTCTAACCCTGACACTGTAACCTGACCAACTCCACGGCCCACAGACCCCTTCCTGCAGATGCAGCACCCCGCCCGCACCCCACCCCCACCCCGCGCCCAGTACCCAGCGTTTCGGCCCGTCTCAGGCCTGCCCGGTTGTTCCGTAGGGTGAGTAATCCACACGTTTACACCGCGGCCCCAGACCTGACCCCTAGAACCTCGTCCCTCTGTTGGTCTCCCGAAGTGGTCCCTTGCCCTCTAGAAATCCATTTTGTGCTGTTTTGTGTGAGATGCTGAAACAGAGCTTATCCTGTGCCTACTCCAGCCTCATCAACAACCCCTGCTTGGGCCCGGGGTAGGGGGCTGGCCTCAGCTCCCCCCCGCAACATTCACCCCACCCGCAGCTGCAGGCCGTCCACACCGCACCCTAAAACCCAGCTGCATGGGGTTCTCCGAGCCCCTGCTTCCTCATCCATAAACTGGGTTCACCATGTACGGTGACTGGGCCGGGCCTGGCATCCTCGGGGTGAGCCTGGCAGCCTCCCCTGGGCCTCTTTTTAAAGTCCAGGGGGAGTCGGCGGCAGCCACGACCAGAAGCCGGGTCTGTGTGACCAGGGTCCTCTCAGATCTGTGACTTGGCCGCTCAACTGTCAGACCAAAGGGCTGAAGACCAGGGAGAGGGGCCACTTGGGAGGGAGGCGGGGTGGGAGGTGACCCGCAAGGGGTGCAGCCTTGGTCCGCGGGCTTCCAGGGTCGCTCTTGTCCCCCAGGGTGGGAGGCCACAAGGCAAGGAAGGAAGTGTCTGACCAGGGGAGCAAAGCTCGGTGAGGCCGTGGGTGGGGGCCATGGCCCCCCCGCAATGGCCGACACAGGTCAGCCGGGCTCTGGTCTGCAAGGCGGAGGAACCCAGCTCAGCAGGGGCCGAGGCCCGGCCCACCTGCCTCCCTGCTGCCAGGGGCCCCTCAGGGACAGCCCGCAAGCCCCTCCTGGCTCCTCCACCCACCCCCACCCCTGTCTTGAGCCCACCCGACGGCCCAGGGCCAGCTCAGAGTAGGTGAGGCAGAAGGAACGGAGAACCGAAAAGGAGTCGCCCCTCAATTTTCTGCCACAGACCAGGCCCACCCGACGCCCAGGGCCAGCTCAGAGTAGGTGAGGCAGAAGGAACGGAGAACCGAAAAGGAGTCGCCCCTCAATTTTCTGCCACAGACCAGGCTTCCCCCAAGGCACTGGAGACGCAGTGAGTGGACGCGCAGCGCAGAGGCAGACGGCTCTGCCACTCACATGGATGCCCATCAGGGTAGCGTCTGCACCTCGTTTCCTCACCTGGGAAATGGGGGTAAAGCGCCCACCTCGGGGGTCCCTGCAAGGCTTAATGAGGCCATCTGTACAGAGGGCCTTGCAAACGCTTAACAAACGTCAGCCGGGATGTTCTCACGGCAGCCACCCAGGAACAGCCTGAGGCAGGTGCTGCGATGACTCCATTTTATTGATGACGAGACGGGGCCCAGAATGGTTGAGCAACTCCCTTAAGGCCCCATAGCAAAGAGGAAGCAGAGCTGAGACCAGCACCCAGGCCTCTGTGCCCTCACTCTCACCAGCCCCGCCCTGTGACGTCTGGCAATAGACAGGAGCCACCGCCGCTGCCTTAATGTGTTGTACCCAGCCAGTGTGCTGGCTGGAGCAGACCAGCCCTGGGCTCCCAAGCCCCATATAATTCATCCCTGCATGAAAACCGCAATTGATGTTCTGAATTACCCACTGATTCGCTTCCTGCCAAATTGTAGGAGGTTTGTTTTAGACAGTTTTCGGTGCTGAGACCCCTGAGAAGGGGCCCTTCCCTCCCCTCCTGGGAGGCCTGGGGGGCCGGTGACGGGCCGGGAGATAGGGGGTGCGTCCCTGCTCAGCTGGACGTCAGCATTCCTCACTCTCTCCTCCAAAGCCTGCACCCGCCATGTCACCTCCCCACACCCAACTCCCTCCATACCCCCCCTCCCCAGTGATGGGGCTTCTAACCTATATCTGTCCCCTCAGGACACAGCGTGGTGTGCAGCAGCCCAGGCCTCCGCTGGCCCAGTGGATTGAGGGCATCAGAACTCCTGCAGGGCTTGGTCAATGCAGATTTGGGGTCCCTGGCCCAGAGCTCCTGATTCATCAGGTCCGGGGTGGAGCCTGGAAGTTTGCATTTCTAACAAGGTCTCGGTGACATTGCTGTGGCTGCGGGTTTGGGGACCACACTTGAAGAACCCCTGTAGGTAAACCAAGTCAGCACCCCCAACCTCACCCCCCGGCAGACTCAACCCTGGGGCTGGAGGTCTGGACTATAGCCTGTGCTGCCCGCCTGCCCCCCGCCACAGAGCCCGTGAGCCGGGCACACACAGCCCAGCCAAGAACTGCCCTGACCCATCGCCTGCCTTTGCCCCCGACTCTCCAAAGCCTGAACTCTGGGGGCGCCCACACTCCCCGCCATCGTTCACTCGTTGATTCCTTCATCATACCTGTGGGAGGCTCCCTGCATCCCAGGCACTGACCCAGGCCTGGGGTTCCATAGCAAGCCTGGGACCCTGCCCCACTGACGCCGGGCCTAGAGGGTGCTGCTGGCTGCCCTGACACCCCCTCGCCGCTTCCACTCTGGTCCCTTCTTCCCAGAAATGATTTTCGTCTTTGTCAGAGGGACGAACTTAGTCCCAGAGCTAAGAGGGGAGGGTGAGTCAGTGGGGACAGAGTTCCAGCCTCCCTGGCACTAAATCTGTGTCTCCTGCCCGGGGGCCCCGAGGTGAGGCCCGTGTGCCCAGCGGCCATTCCACACGTCCCCTCGGCCCCTGCCCCTCCTCTGGTCACCACGGCACAGAAAATGGCATAGCCACGCCCAGGCGCCAGACCAGAAACCTGAGGGCCATCCCCCGCCCCCGCCCCACGGTCAGCGGAGCTCCGAGCTCTGCCCTGCTCCCTGCCTGGAGTCCCCCATCTGCCCTCTGCCATCTCTGCTCAGCCACCCCACTTTGCCAACTTCGTTGCAGCCTCTCCGGGATCCTGCGGCCACCCGAACCACCCTCCTAAAATGAGGACACGGTCCCGTCCCCAGTTCCTCCAGCAGTGGCCTCAGGATGAAACGGAAACCCCACAGGAGGCTCGCCCGCCCTTTGTGACCTCCTCTCAGCCTCCCCGCCTGCACACACCCTCAGCTCCAGACACGGGACTTCTCGAAGCTCCTGGAGCCACAGATGCTTCTCAGAAGGCCCTTCTCTCACCCCACCCGCCTCTAAGTATCAGTGGAGCATTGCCTCTTCCAGGAAGCCTTCCCTGACCACCCTGACCGGACTAGGAGCCCTCCTCCAGGCCCCAGTGCATCCCTCTTGCCCTGCACTTAACCCGTTGACATCATCTATTTCATCATCTGGAGAAACCTGAGTGTCAGCCCCACGTCATACTCCTGTTTGTTTGCTCAGCGCCCGGCACAGTGCCTGACACACAGTAGGTGCTTAATCAGTGCTCATGGAGTAAAGGAAAGTACCAATGGAAACACAGAGAGGAGCCTTCTGACCAAAGACAGTGCAGGAAATCGCCTCTCAGGGCTCAGGAGGGATCCTGCCTTTTCCTGGGGCCCTGGAATATGGTCGGGGTGCCCATGGCCAGGGGCCCGGGGGAAGGGTCGGCTGGGAAGTTTCTCGTTCAACCTCTTGGCACTTGGAGTGTCCAGGCCCCAGCTGCCCCCTCCCCCAGGGAGCAGCAGCCGCAAACTCTCGTTGACATTGACACAGGTGATGAACCGTTTTCCCCTCCAACAATGAGCTCAGACAGACATAGAGACAGCAGCTGGGCAGCTGGGCCTTTGTGGATGTGAAACTGAGCCCTCAGAGGTCACCGTGGGCTATGCCCACCCCCCTCCACCTCGTGTCCAGGCCGGGGCCAGGGGTGCCGCGGGGACACAGGTGCCAATGCAACAGAGGGCCGTGCACTCTCTCTGTCCACCACTCTCACCCCAGGAGGATTTTGCAGGCACCTTGGGGCGGAGCTGGCTAGAGAGGGGCCTTCTCAAGATCAGAGGTTCTAAGGAAGTTCCCCCAAAACCCAGCCAGAGTGAGATGACCTCTCCAGAGCCCCGCACCTCCTTCTGGGGCCGGCTTCGGGGGTCCCGCACTTTCCACACTGGGGCAGAGGGGTGGGAGTGGCGTCGGGAAAGCGGAGGCCCCTTCTGTGTGTGTCTGTCCCCCCGCCAGTGCAGACACCCAGCCAAAGGTCCGCTCACGGCCTCCACCCACGTTTGCTGTCCTTGTCAGAGGAGTTGTCTATAGGACGGTCCACAGCCCAGAGTCCTGCCCTCGCCTTGCTCCTGGCCGGTGCAGCAGGGGACACGATGCTGCAGACACAGAACTGCACCCCGATGGAGGCTGCAGGAAACCAGCGGGGCAGAGGTGAACCTGATCCTCCCGGCAGACCCATCTCTTCCCCATCATGGACTTTTGAACAGGTGGAGCAAAGGCAGGCACAGGTAAAACTGCTGATGCCACAGCAGGAATCAAGGTCGCGGCAGCAGACTGTTTGCCCACGATGCACTCACTGGGGAAAAGCCAGTTTCACGTGAGAGTGCCCTTGATGAGGCAGAGGAAAGTGCTAAGGGAGCTCTGTTGAATACAGCTGGTACACGGGGAGCTGGTCCTCTGTCTGCCTGCAGGTGTGAGGACCTGGAAGCCGCCACTTTCACATGTCATTTTCACTTGATTGAAAACTATAGTTAGTCGGACTTCAATGTTGGTAGATTGTTTCTCAAAAGTGAATGCAGTGGGCCTGTCACCTCGAGGGAAACAGCTGCCAATTAAAAAATTCAAGCTTTCAAGAGAAAATGCAAATCTGGAAAAATCTGTATCTGCCATTGTGAGCTCGACAATTTCCCAAATATGTAGACTTCTCTGATAAGATTGGCAGTGATATCAAAGAATGAAAGTTTTACAAACTCACTGTGTAATGTGTGAACTGTGTTCACATTGGGAAGATCTGCATGTTTTCCAAATGACCAGTGAGTAGTGTTACAGAATCACCCCGGTAAGAGATCCATTCAAAGTGCAGGATAAATATGGGTTTGTTTTTTTTGTTTGTTTGTTTTTGTTTGTTTGTTTGTTTTTGCTGTATGCGGGCCTCTCGCTGTTGTGGCCTCTCCCGTTGCGGAGCACAGGCTCCGGACGCGCAGGCTCAGCGGCCATGGCTCACGGGCCCAGCCGCTTCGCGACATGTGGGATCCTCCCGGACCGGGGCACGAACCCACGTCCCCTGCATTAGCAGGCGGACTCTCAGCCACTGCGCCACCAGGGAAGCCCTAAGTGTGGATTTTAATGCAACTTCATTGAAGAATGAAGACTTCATTGATATGGTTTCAGATTCCACATTGGAACTAACCTTCAAGAAACTCCCGCCTGTTGAGTTTTGATACAGTAACCCAAGAAGAGTATTCACAATTCTCTGAAAAGATAATTAAAATATTCTACTCCTCTCTTTTCCAACTACATATCTGTGTAAGTCTGGATATTTTTTGTGAACTTCAAACAAAACATATTACAACAGATTGGCTTCAGAAGCAGATATGAGAACCTAGCTGTCTTCTATTGAGCCAGACATTAAAGGGATTTGTAAAAGTGTAAAATAGTGCCACTCTTCTTATTAAATATATATATTTTTTTAAGATTTATTTATTATTTATTTATTTTATTTATTTTTGGCTGTGTAGGGTCTTAGTTGCAGCATGTGGGATCTTTCATTGCACCGTGCGGGCTCCTCTTTAGTTGTGGCGCACGGGCTTCAGAGCGTGTGGGCTCTGTAGTCTGCGGCACACAGGCTCTAGTTGAGGTGCGCAAGCTCAGTAGTTGCGTCATGCGGGCTTAGTTGCTCCGTGGCATGTGGGATCTTATTTCCCTTGTCCCCTGCAGTCGTAAGGCGGATTGCTTACCACTGGACCACCAGGGAAGTCCCTAATTAGATATTTTTGCTTTGTAATTTTATTATTAAAACTATTATTTATAGTAACTAATGATAATGTATTTTATTTGTATTTGTACCTTTGTTATTTATAGCATTATTAAAAATATTTTATTTATGTTACACAGGCTTATTATGTAAACCTATTTGGGCTTACATAATAAGATGTAATATGGGCTTATTATTATAATTATTAAATGACTCAATCAATATTGAAATTTTTTTCCATTTCTAATATGGTAAATATTGGTAATCATGACCGACAAACAAAAGATTTTTAGAGCCCTCAGTAAAGTAAAGGGGTCTTGAGCCCCAAAAGTGTGAGAACCACTGTTCTGTTTTTAACACATTATTATTATTATCCTGATTAATTTATTTTATCTATCAAATAAAGCTTAAAAATAGAAAAATGATCACCAAAAAGTGAAGTAAGATTTTTGCTCCTGTCTAGTGGCAGCAAAAACAGGAATAATTAAGAAATTCTTAACATCCAAGTTATTGTGTGTGGATTGGCCATGGCTAACCTGGGGATTCTGTGGCTTTGTGATTTCACAAAATGTGCCTTAAAGTTAGGGAGACTTTGATAAGGAACCGCATGAAACTGGGAGTTTCACTTCAGTCCTTCTGGGCGAGAAAACTGCCTAAATTCTAGTTCTCATCATCGCCACCAGAGAGCGCAAAGGGACGCGTGAGCGTGTGTGTGTGTGTGTGTGTGTGTGTGTGTGTGTGTGTGTGTGGTGTCTTACTCGTGACCCAGCGACCACGTACACACGGTCGTTTGTGTTCCTTCTCTACACTTCATCCCTCCCCACCCACCAATCCAGGTTTGACTGGTTCCTTAATGACCACTCTGGGCTCCCTTTTTCACTCATGCTCCCCACGTGTTCCTAGATCATGGTGGCAGAGGTGAGCTCACCAAGTAAGGACTTACACTGACCTTTTTTTTTTTTGACTGTGGGCACCATCACAGCCTCACAACACCACATCACGTGAATGACAACAACAGGGCAAGTGTCCCTGGAAGACACGTCTTCAAGTTAATTGGGGCAAAAGCCCGTCTTCCACTCAGCCTTCCCCAGCTTCCGTCTTTGTCTCAATACTCCTTCCTCTCCCAGGAGTCCAGGATTTTCAGTTCTTCAGCCTCTTCAGTGGGGGCAGCAGACATCATGGAATATCTCACCCATCTCTCCCCTCTCCCTTGGACCAGAGTGCTTGTCTCATCCTCGAAGCAGCTATTAATTCTGATGGAAAGGGAGGAAGTAAGCAGCTGAGTGGAGAATCAGGGACGAGGGAACAGGACCAGATTCTACCACGGTAGGTGGGTTTCCAGGCTTAACTTCATTCCAGAATAAATGGCACTACCCGCCTTTCATTTGTGGGCAGGTTGGAGATGTCACCCTGACACTAGCACAACACACTGGGGTCTCAGAAGCACCTGGACTGTCCCACAGGCCAACCCCACAGACCCCTACCCAGCCCACTGGCTACCCACAGCTCCCCAGCCCCAGGCCTCCTGGGTCCACAAGGAGTCCTTGATTACCTGCTGAGAGCTTGACCAAGACATGGAGATTTTGGCTCCAAAACCCAGTATTTCCAGTCCTGTCTTCTGGGCAGTGGCCAGGAAAGTTGAAGGGGGATAAGGTGTCATATTCCTGATGTTGAAAACTCTCCAATCTCATACACTGCTGGTGGAAGTATAAATTGGCACAACCTGGAAAACCTTTTGACAAATATACTAAAGCTAAACATAAGCCTACCTTAGCAAGGTTATTTCCTGTATATAATCAATAGAAATTAGTGTTTATGTTCACCAAAAGACATGTGCAAGGGTGTTCATTGTAGTTTTATTCATAATACCTCCACACTGAAAGTAACCCAAATGTCCCTCAATAGGAGAATGGATAAATGAATTGAATATACGCTGTATAGCAATGAAAAAGAATGAACTGCTACGTACAGCAACAAGCATGAACCTCAGAAGCCAGACGTAAAAGAGTGCTTATGATATGATTCCATTTCTGTGAAGGTCAAGAAGAGGCAAAATAAAATACAGCAGCTACCTCTGCCTAGGGCAGGAGTATTTTCTGGGAGAGTGCATGAGAAAGCTCCTGGGGTGCTGCAAATGCTCTCCACGTTTATCTGGGTTGGGGTTTCACAAGTATACACATATGTTACATATGTAAAGATCCATCTGGCTGCACACTCAAGATCTGTAACTCCTGTTATGGACGTTATGTCTACCCACCTACCCACGCCCCCCGGCACCCCCCGAAAAAGAAGGCAATAAAAATATTAGATGATTTTGTTTTGATTTAGTTTGGGTTTGTTTTGTTTTGTTTTGTATCTGATTAATTTCACTGCTGGGAAAAATCAGCTGGTTGGCTCAAGTCTAACCTAAGTCCATCTTATTATAGATAAACACTATCTCATCATTTATGGCCCAGGTAGAGAATAACTGTTCCCCAATGTCTTGGCTAAGTCAGAGACTGGCTTCCTGTGAGTGAGTGAGTGAGTGAGTGTGCGTGCGTGTGTGTGTGTGTGTGTGTGTGTGTGTGTGTGTGTGGTGTCTTACTCGTGACCCAGCGACCACGTACACACGGTCGTTTGTGTTCCTTCTCTACACTTCATCCCTCCCCACCCACCCACCCCGCTGATACACAGTCAGGCGTCCCCAGTCGGTCCGAATCCATCACCCGCTCAGCATTCCCTGCTGTCCACACGTGTCCACACAGGTGAGCTGGGCTGAGCCCAGCGCTAAACCCGGAGACCAACAATCACAGCTTATGGTAGACACGTTTGCAGTGCAGTTACTGTGACCCCCATGTAGCTGCTTTGACAGTGGTTTACCTTCCTTAACGTGAGGGGTCCACACGTGTCCACACAGGTGAGCTGGGCTGAGCCCAGCGCTAAACCCGGAGACCAACAATCACAGCTTATGGTAGACACGTTTGCAGTGCAGTTACTGTGACCCCCATGTAGCTGCTTTGACAGTGGTTTACCTTCCTTAACGTGAGGGTACCTACGTCTAAAAGTCGCCCTGAGGATCTAAGTGGTTAAGGGGTTCTTTATTTTGCGGGGACTTAGAACTTCCTTTGGAAAGTTTTGCAATCCGTAACATTCACACACGTCATTTGGAAGGCATCCACGTTCACAGGCACACCAAGGCTGGGGGCTCCAAGACCCTCCGAAACCCAGTCAAGGACACACGGGGGTGGGGGTGGGGTCCGATCCAGTCGTGTGTACACAGCTGTCCCCAAGGACTCACAATCCTTCCAGAGAGGGGACTCCTGCGCCCAGCTCCTCTCTGGGGTGACCCTGGTGATGCTGAGAAAGGGCTGCAGGGGAAGGGCCGGCACTAGAGGGCGCTGCTGAGCGGGGTCTGCAGGGAGTGGGCGTTTTCTGATGCCTAAGACGCAAAGGTATGAAGAAACTTCCTGCTGCTTTTACACTAAGGATATTAAGGTTCCAGAGCAGCATGGAGGCCAGGGAACCACGGTATTTCAGAGCCTGTGACAAAATGATATTCATTCTCACCAACACCTTCCCCCATGGACAATCGCCCAGGTGCCAAGGAGCCTGAACTCCGTGCATTTACTAGAGGTCTGTTAAAGGGCTGTAGACCAGGTGACACAGGAAGATGTGAATTTTAGAAAGTTCATGCAGACTGCAGAATAAAAGCTGGATCCGAGGGTGGAAGAACTGGAGACCAAGCGACCAGTTCAGAGGCAATTACAATAACAATGATAATAAACAAATATAGAAAAATTTATAAGTCATATAAAATACAACAGTACAATAATAATAATAAGGGTGGCTGCTGAGGAGGACCTGAATTAAGGCAGCAGCAGTGCCATGAAACAGACGGGACTTCGACCGAGGAAAACCACACGACCTAAAAGTTATGAGTTACATTATATTTGGGGACCTTTCTTTTGATGGGAAGATGCCAGAGTCTGGGCTCACTGAAATTATTCCTGAGATGGGCATCTCAGCTCTCTAGGGCCAGTATCCTGTTTTTCTCCATCCTGAGTCCCCTCAGGGCGCAGCATGGGGGCCCGGCCGCCGTGGCTGCTGTTACCGGAATGGCAGACAAACATTTTTTTATGAGCCAGACAGATCCAATAGGCCGTCAGGAGGATGGTCTTCAGCTCTAGCTGTTGACGCTGTGTGTTGGGAGGTGAGGGACAGAGGCAGTGGCGGGTGAAGGAAAGAATCTAGAGCAATCGGCTCAGTCGACAGGATGGGGCCTTAAACTGGAAGCAGAAGTGCATCACAGAGGAAGAGCTGGTTTGGGAGGAAGCTGATGAGGTCCACACTGGACAGACGGCACCCAAGACGCTCAGGGGACGGACCAGCAGCCTGGCCGGTAGCTGGCGGGGGTGGATATCCCAGTGCAGAGCTCCAGGGGGACATGGTACCTGGACAGGCAGACTGGGAATCACCAGTGCATCCTGCGAAGGCCTGGAGAATAGGGGCAGGGTGTGGGGATAGGTGGAGAGGGGGAGGGGGGGGACAGGGGGAGGGTGACACCCCGAGGGGTCGGACATGCAAAGGCAGGGGAAGGAATTCAGAGGAGGAGATAAAGAGATGTGCGTAGAACAAGGTCAGCAAGACACCCTAGAAGGCAGGGAAGACGGTGGGTGTCGGCACAGTCAGTGACACAGGCGCAGGCATAGCTCAGGATACGGGCATCACACTGAAAACAAGAGGACGGAGCAAAGTTCACAGACGGAGGGGTAATAGCCACCCCTCCCACTTCTGCTCCGGAAACGCTGGCAGCCAGCCTCAGACGCCCTGGCAAGAGGGTGAAGATTCTGATCCAGGAAAAGCAACCATCCCGAGGAAAGCACTGACGTCTGACAGGCCTACAGTGAGGCCGCAGGACGCCTGGAGTTAGACCTCAGGACCCCAGCCGCACCCACACACAGAGCTTCCAATGGCCTTTCAGTGCTTCCGATTCCTTTGTATACATGAACACTGAGGGACCGCCAGATATTTGAGGAAAACGTCTGACTTGAAGGGAACTAAAACATGCAAAACTAATCCGGGGAAAGCACAAAATGCAAGGAACAGAACAAAACTTCAAAAACAGATCGAGGAGATACCGTGTCCATGAAATGGGAGAGAATGTGTAGAAAAAAGGAAAGGAACCTTTGGAAAGTAAAAAGAACTCTCGGAAATTAGCAATACGATAGCAACTAATAAAGCATTCAGTAGACGGGCTGGATGGGAAAGTGGAAGGAATCTTCTGGAAAGTACAAAAAGAAATTGATCAGGAAGGATAAGAAAATTAAAGGCCCATCCAGGGGGCCCAGTATTTTACTACTTGGAACTATGGAGGGTCAGACAGCCTAGGAGTCAGTCACCAGAGACGCTGAGCCCACACCTCTCAGAACTGAAGCGATGAGCCCAGCTCCATGAGGACCAAAAACCCGAGGACCAGACCAGCTTCCGGAGAGAAAAGTGGTCACACACAAAAGCCAGAAAACTTGGGCAGCTACAGGCCTCTCAGTAGCAGTACCAGAGACCAGAATACAATAGAAAATGCCTCCCAAATCCTACGGGAGATTTCCAGCTAGAATGCCTCAGATGCCCAGCCAAACCATCAACTGACCTGGAGGGTGGAGGAAAGATGTTTTTAAATATGCGACGCTTCAGAATTCTCGTGTCTGTTTTCTCAAGAAGCTGCTGGAGGCTGGGTTTCACCAAAGTGAAGGAACAACCCACAGAAGGGGAGGGCTTGGTGCCGGGAACAGGGAGTCACTAGGGCAGAGGCAAAGGGAAGTCCCAGGTCGGTAGGGAGGACGTACCCAGTGACCAGCAGCTGTGGCCAAGGACCAACCAGCATGACCAGCACAGGTTAGAGCAGGGGCGGGGCGGGGGAGTCATGGAAAAAAAGAAAAGAGGGGGAGGGGAGGAGGAAACTGTCCCAGATCCCCTGTGGGTTCCGAGGAACCGAGTTCTCTCTGCCACCAGAAAAACGGAAGCTCATTGAGTCGTGAACACACAGACAACCAAGCAAGTGCAAACAAGGCAGAACTCAGCTTCAGAGAAAATCATAGTGCTGGAAAAAGGGAATATTAATCATAATACACTATTCCGGCTCTGCTGTGAAAAGTATTTACATGGTCAAATTATGTAAAGACTTTTAATTTAACCAGATAAAAGCTAAACTCACTGAGAAGGCGTGGGAGGGAGGGATGGGTGGGAGGGGGGATGCGGGTTACACATCACGTGTAGGAAGGTAACCGTGGTGACCGTGGGGCTGGAGACTCAGCCCACCAGGACTGCAGGCAAAGGGTAGGCAGAGTCGTGGGGTGACCTGGGTGAGCTGTAAGCCCCCTGCCCGGGGCAGAGGCAGAGGCATAGGGAGAGGTGCTCAGACGTTTATCTCGTGGCTCTCTGCCAGTTTCCTGGGGACCTCAATGCCTTCATTGTCACTAAAGTGTCAGTGAGCAGGTGTGGCCCTGACCATGCCCAGAGCATTGAAGTCTTAACAGGGGAGCCTGGAGGAGGGAACTTCCTGACTCTGCAGAACTGACCCACCGACCAGGTGACCCTGGACGGGCCACTTAGGCTCCCTGAACTTCAGGCTTGTCTGTAAACCGCGACTGCAAAGCTGCCATCACGGGGGCTTCCCTGCTGGCACAGTGGTTAAGAATCCACCTGCCAATCCAGGGGACACGGGTTCGAGCCCTGGTCCGGGAAGATCCCACATGCCGTGGAACAACTAAGCCCGTGAGCCACAGCTACTGAGCCTGCGCTCTAGAGCCTGCGAGCCACAACTACTGAACCCATGTGCCACAACTACTGAGCCCGCGTGCCTAGAGCCCGTGCTCCGCAATAAGAGAAGCCACTGCAACAAGAAGCTCGTGCACCGCAACGAAGAGTACCCCCCGCTCGCCGCAACTAGAGAAAGCCCGCACACAGCAACGAAGACCCAACACAGCCAAAAATAAAAATAAATAAAATTAAAAAAAGAAAGCTGCCATCACGGGTTGTCGCGAGAATGAAACTAGATAACGTCCGAGGAGAGCCTTTGTGGGCATCGAGAGTTCTGAGGGCCTCGTGCTGAAACAAATGGAGTAAGCATTGCCTGGAAGCTCCAGGCCTGAGCCAAGCCGGCGGTGAGGTCCCACGTGTGCCCTTGGCAGTGGGGGGCGGGTGGTCCCACATCTCGGCAGCTGACCCCACAGGAGGCTCAGAGGTCAGGAGAAGGACCTGTGGACTCAGGCGTCATGGACCAGTAATAACTGCCAGAGCTACTGGCCAACTGGACACAGCCAAGCCTCAGAGCTTCAGGTACCTGCGTGACAAGTGCCATTGATCCCTGTCGTTCGAGGTTTTGTTCCACCATCACCGAACTCTCACCTGACAAACCCTGAGCCATGGTGCCTGGGACACACAGGGCTGGGTTCCTGGGGGCCTCTGCTCACAGCGTTTTCACCAACCTGTCAACACATGACCTTGTTTTATGTATATTTCTGTTTAAAGGCACTTTATCTAATATGTACCGAAGACTCATTAACATTGAACTTGTGGCCAACAGCCCTAGATCTTACACCTGAACGAAGCCCATCTAACGTGTTTTCTCCAAAAATCACGTCCCAGCTTCCTTGAGCTCAGGACACCTGCAGCATCCGCTTGGGGGCCAATTTAAACACTGGAATCACCAACAAAATCACAAATATGCAAAAAACGTGGCACCAGATACTTGTTTACAGTATGAGATGGAAACCAGAAGGTGGACGTCGTCTTGCTTCACGTCAGCTGGGAACACGTGCCGCAGGTGACACTTTCCACCCCTGCACGTGAGTGACCGTAAAGGCCCCGTGAGTAGTGATCAGGGGTTACAAATAAAGTTTAGTAAGTGGGCTGATCTGCAAATACGGATTCCACAAATAATGAGCAGTGACTGTTATTAAGCTCATTTTACAGAGCAAGAAACTGAGGCTCATCCAGGCAAACAGCTACACCTGACCAACAAGTGGCAGAGCCGGGATTCGGACCAGCCACGACGGCAGCACCATGTGCACCAGCCCCAGGCCCCTCCCACCACTGCAGCCCCATGTGCACTGTCTCCGGGCCCCGCCCATGACTGCAGCACCGTGTGCACCAACCCCAGGATAGCTTCTCATTTCCGGCTAAGGCCCCGAGGCCCAGAGACGATGCTGAGCCACCTGAGGCTGCACAGATGTTGGGGGCAGTCCAGGCTGGACCCTGGCCCTGGACCCGGGGAGTGTCCTTTCTCACAGCTGCACCCCTTCTTTATGAAGCGCCTGACCGCCTGCGTCGCGGGTTCTCCCCTCCCGGAGGTCGGAAGATGCCCTCAGGCCCCTGTCACCAGCTCAGCTCCGGCACTACAAGGAGTGACTGCAGATGGGGACACCAGGGGGCGCCCCCCTCGCCAGCGCCGGGTGCCCCCCAGCCTGAGCGGTCCAGGAAATGGGAGGAACAATGGGGTGATTGATGCAGGCGCCCTGAAAGACAGATTGTTCAGATGAAGAGCATTCCCCAAACGCCCAGAGTGTGTGGAATTTCAAGGAAAAGCTGAGTGAATGAGAGCTGTCTGGCTGGGACCCTGGCCCCCTCTCCGGGGTGTTGCAGGCTCAGCCTGGGTCCCAGAGGCTGAGCCTGGCCAGGTGGAGGCGGCAGGGGAAGCAGAGGGAAGGTGGAGCCATGGGTGGGAGGAGGGCTCCCTCCCCACCCTTCAGATGGCCTGCGCCTCCGGATACACTCAGACAGGCACCCAGGTCCTGTCCCCACAGCAGCTCTGGCGTAAACCCCAGGGTGGCCTCGGGTAGAGCCTTCCACCTCTCTGAACTCTGTTTTCTCATCTGTAAGGTGGGCCTAAGCCTCCCTTGCCTTTGTGCCCAGGGCCATTGTGAGGGCCAAGGGGGAAGGGCTGCACAGCTCAGCATCAGGCCGCTCTCTGGTCAAGGCAGGCCCCCTCGAAAAGAACTCTCGGAAATTAGCAATACGATAGCAACTAATAAAGCATTCAGTAGACGGGCTGGATGGGAAAGTGGAAGGAATCTTCTGGAAAGTACAAAAAGAAATTGATCAGGAAGGATAAGAAAATTAAAGGCCCATCCAGGGGGCCCAGTATTTTACTACTTGGAACTATGGAGGGTCAGACAGCCTAGGAGTCAGTCACCAGAGACGCTGAGCCCACACCTCTCAGAACTGAAGCGATGAGCCCAGCTCCATGAGGACCAAAAACCCGAGGACCAGACCAGCTTCCGGAGAGAAAAGTGGTCACACACAAAAGCCAGAAAACTTGGGCAGCTACAGGCCTCTCAGTAGCAGTACCAGAGACCAGAATACAATAGAAAATGCCTCCCAAATCCTACGGGAGATTTCCAGCTAGAATGCCTCAGATGCCCAGCCAAACCATCAACTGACCTGGAGGGTGGAGGAAAGATGTTTTTAAATATGCGACGCTTCAGAATTCTCGTGTCTGTTTTCTCAAGAAGCTGCTGGAGGCTGGGTTTCACCAAAGTGAAGGAACAACCCACAGAAGGGGAGGGCTTGGTGCCGGGAACAGGGAGTCACTAGGGCAGAGGCAAAGGGAAGTCCCAGGTCGGTAGGGAGGACGTACCCAGTGACCAGCAGCTGTGGCCAAGGACCAACCAGCATGACCAGCACAGGTTAGAGCAGGGGCGGGGCGGGGGAGTCATGGAAAAAAAGAAAAGAGGGGGAGGGGAGGAGGAAACTGTCCCAGATCCCCTGTGGGTTCCGAGGAACCGAGTTCTCTCTGCCACCAGAAAAACGGAAGCTCATTGAGTCGTGAACACACAGACAACCAAGCAAGTGCAAACAAGGCAGAACTCAGCTTCAGAGAAAATCATAGTGCTGGAAAAAGGGAATATTAATCATAATACACTATTCCGGCTCTGCTGTGAAAAGTATTTACATGGTCAAATTATGTAAAGACTTTTAATTTAACCAGATAAAAGCTAAACTCACTGAGAAGGCGTGGGAGGGAGGGATGGGTGGGAGGGGGGATGCGGGTTACACATCACGTGTAGGAAGGTAACCGTGGTGACCGTGGGGCTGGAGACTCAGCCCACCAGGACTGCAGGCAAAGGGTAGGCAGAGTCGTGGGGTGACCTGGGTGAGCTGTAAGCCCCCTGCCCGGGGCAGAGGCAGAGGCATAGGGAGAGGTGCTCAGACGTTTATCTCGTGGCTCTCTGCCAGTTTCCTGGGGACCTCAATGCCTTCATTGTCACTAAAGTGTCAGTGAGCAGGTGTGGCCCTGACCATGCCCAGAGCATTGAAGTCTTAACAGGGGAGCCTGGAGGAGGGAACTTCCTGACTCTGCAGAACTGACCCACCGACCAGGTGACCCTGGACGGGCCACTTAGGCTCCCTGAACTTCAGGCTTGTCTGTAAACCGCGACTGCAAAGCTGCCATCACGGGGGCTTCCCTGCTGGCACAGTGGTTAAGAATCCACCTGCCAATCCAGGGGACACGGGTTCGAGCCCTGGTCCGGGAAGATCCCACATGCCGTGGAACAACTAAGCCCGTGAGCCACAGCTACTGAGCCTGCGCTCTAGAGCCTGCGAGCCACAACTACTGAACCCATGTGCCACAACTACTGAGCCCGCGTGCCTAGAGCCCGTGCTCCGCAATAAGAGAAGCCACTGCAACAAGAAGCTCGTGCACCGCAACGAAGAGTACCCCCCGCTCGCCGCAACTAGAGAAAGCCCGCACACAGCAACGAAGACCCAACACAGCCAAAAATAAAAATAAATAAAATTAAAAAAAGAAAGCTGCCATCACGGGTTGTCGCGAGAATGAAACTAGATAACGTCCGAGGAGAGCCTTTGTGGGCATCGAGAGTTCTGAGGGCCTCGTGCTGAAACAAATGGAGTAAGCATTGCCTGGAAGCTCCAGGCCTGAGCCAAGCCGGCGGTGAGGTCCCACGTGTGCCCTTGGCAGTGGGGGGCGGGTGGTCCCACATCTCGGCAGCTGACCCCACAGGAGGCTCAGAGGTCAGGAGAAGGACCTGTGGACTCAGGCGTCATGGACCAGTAATAACTGCCAGAGCTACTGGCCAACTGGACACAGCCAAGCCTCAGAGCTTCAGGTACCTGCGTGACAAGTGCCATTGATCCCTGTCGTTCGAGGTTTTGTTCCACCATC
This sequence comes from Lipotes vexillifer, assembly GCF_000442215.2. Lineage (NCBI taxonomy): Eukaryota > Metazoa > Chordata > Mammalia > Artiodactyla > Lipotidae > Lipotes > Lipotes vexillifer. Next base: position 1,419,003 of record NW_006783542.1, read on the forward strand.
ACCGAACTCTCACCTGACAAACCCTGAGCCATGGTGCCTGGGACACACAGGGCTGGGTTCCTGGGGGCCTCTGCTCACAGCGTTTTCACCAACCTGTCAACACATGACCTTGTTTTATGTATATTTCTGTTTAAAGGCACTTTATCTAATATGTACCGAAGACTCATTAACATTGAACTTGTGGCCAACAGCCCTAGATCTTACACCTGAACGAAGCCCATCTAACGTGTTTTCTCCAAAAATCACGTCCCAGCTTCCTTGAGCTCAGGACACCTGCAGCATCCGCTTGGGGGCCAATTTAAACACTGGAATCACCAACAAAATCACAAATATGCAAAAAACGTGGCACCAGATACTTGTTTACAGTATGAGATGGAAACCAGAAGGTGGACGTCGTCTTGCTTCACGTCAGCTGGGAACACGTGCCGCAGGTGACACTTTCCACCCCTGCACGTGAGTGACCGTAAAGGCCCCGTGAGTAGTGATCAGGGGTTACAAATAAAGTTTAGTAAGTGGGCTGATCTGCAAATACGGATTCCACAAATAATGAGCAGTGACTGTTATTAAGCTCATTTTACAGAGCAAGAAACTGAGGCTCATCCAGGCAAACAGCTACACCTGACCAACAAGTGGCAGAGCCGGGATTCGGACCAGCCACGACGGCAGCACCATGTGCACCAGCCCCAGGCCCCTCCCACCACTGCAGCCCCATGTGCACTGTCTCCGGGCCCCGCCCATGACTGCAGCACCGTGTGCACCAACCCCAGGATAGCTTCTCATTTCCGGCTAAGGCCCCGAGGCCCAGAGACGATGCTGAGCCACCTGAGGCTGCACAGATGTTGGGGGCAGTCCAGGCTGGACCCTGGCCCTGGACCCGGGGAGTGTCCTTTCTCACAGCTGCACCCCTTCTTTATGAAGCGCCTGACCGCCTGCGTCGCGGGTTCTCCCCTCCCGGAGGTCGGAAGATGCCCTCAGGCCCCTGTCACCAGCTCAGCTCCGGCACTACAAGGAGTGACTGCAGATGGGGACACCAGGGGGCGCCCCCCTCGCCAGCGCCGGGTGCCCCCCAGCCTGAGCGGTCCAGGAAATGGGAGGAACAATGGGGTGATTGATGCAGGCGCCCTGAAAGACAGATTGTTCAGATGAAGAGCATTCCCCAAACGCCCAGAGTGTGTGGAATTTCAAGGAAAAGCTGAGTGAATGAGAGCTGTCTGGCTGGGACCCTGGCCCCCTCTCCGGGGTGTTGCAGGCTCAGCCTGGGTCCCAGAGGCTGAGCCTGGCCAGGTGGAGGCGGCAGGGGAAGCAGAGGGAAGGTGGAGCCATGGGTGGGAGGAGGGCTCCCTCCCCACCCTTCAGATGGCCTGCGCCTCCGGATACACTCAGACAGGCACCCAGGTCCTGTCCCCACAGCAGCTCTGGCGTAAACCCCAGGGTGGCCTCGGGTAGAGCCTTCCACCTCTCTGAACTCTGTTTTCTCATCTGTAAGGTGGGCCTAAGCCTCCCTTGCCTTTGTGCCCAGGGCCATTGTGAGGGCCAAGGGGGAAGGGCTGCACAGCTCAGCATCAGGCCGCTCTCTGGTCAAGGCAGGCCCCCTCGAGCCGCACCAGGACCCAGCCCCTGCCCCTCCGGTTCGCTGCCCAGACCTCCAGGGGACCCGGCCCAGCACCGGCCCCTGGCGTGAGCTCCCAGCCTCCTCCAGCCCAGGGTTTGAACTTCCGACCACTGCCCAAGGCCAGGGAGGGGCCAGAAGGATCTGGGCTGAGGGCACACAAGGGCTCCTTGTCCTGCCGGGCAGCCTGGCACCGCCTGTCCTGTCCCCAGAAGGAGTCTCTCTGGGACTATTGTCTTTCTCGTGTGACTCCGGGAAGGGCAGATCAGGGCCATGGGGCCAGGCCGAGCGGCCGTGGCCTGCTCACACCGCACGCCTCCCCCCGGAGCGCTGGGCCCACCCCAGCACGGGGCCCAGCCAGCACTTCTGTTCCTCGTGGTGGCTCCGCCCCCGGCCCCTTCCCTTCTGAAAACCTCAGCTCCCACCCTGTCCTCACAGCCTCTGTTCCACCCGTGTTCCTTTGCTGCTTTATTAATTGAATTATTTACAGTTCTTACTGTGCACCCAGCAGAGCCCCAGCCCTCATTAGCCTTCAGTAAGATGTAATTATAGCCCAGCCACCCACCTAAGTCACCCAGGCAGGGAGGTAAACTCCCATCCTTTACTCTGGCCCGGCTTTCAGTGTGTGTCACTGTCCCTCCTGGCAGTCCTGCTCCCTGGCACCCCCGGCATCCCCTTGCTGCTCTGCCCCAGCCTGTTCTCAGCCCACAGACCCCAGTTCCGACCCAACATCAGGCAAGTGCTACATGATTTTGAGCAAATGACCCAAAGTTTCCGGAGTGTGTTTCTTTATCTGCAAAGTGAGAAGGGCTCATCTCTGCTCCAGGCGGTGGGAAGATCAAACACGATGGTAGTTATGAAAGCCCCGTGACACCTGATCACCAGCCACACAGCGGAGAAACCGTCACGATGATCCGCGTGCTAGCAGGCAGCCTCCGCAGACACCTGGAGATGAGGCTGTCCTGATCCAGCTCCTCGGGGACTAATAATAATGACCCCCGTGGTGGGTAGTTGTCCCAACTTCACGAAGCATTTTCACACCCTTCAGACCATTATAACTTTCCCAGTGGATCCAGCGACAGAGCGGTGGGGAGGGAAAATGATTTGGGACAGCTGGAAACCTTCAGCATCACCCGGGTCATCTCTACAGGATTTACTATCTGCCAAAGATGCACAAGGCCAGCTCCCTAGACACACACTGCTGAGGGAGGGGCCAGGGGCCAGGGTGGGTCCTTCCAGCCGGTCCACAGTTCCTCCCAGGGCCCGACAGAGTTCAGTCCTGAACAAAGGCCTTTTAGGTGCTGGTGGTGACGGAAGAGGAGGCGCACGTGCCCCGGGCACACCCTTCCCGTCAGGGTTCCCGCCAGCCGCGCCCGCGCCCTTCCTGGCTTCTGGCAGTGTGGGCAGCTTTAAGTCCCTCAGGAAACAGCGCGGGGGCTGTTTGCTAGCATCGCATGCGTGAGCAGAGGCCCAGGCCCAGGGAGCCATCAGCAGGCCTGGGGAGGGTTACATCCACAGGATGTGCCTGGGACCCAGGTGTTCCCGTGGGCGTGGTCGGTCTGGGGGGGTACTTAACAGCCTCCACCTCTGCCGGGCTGCCTCACCTGCCCTGGGGAGAGATGCTGCTCTCGAGGAAAGGAAAAAGCGCCCGGCTCTGTGGCCGGGCCTCCCACGCAGGTGCCAGGGGAGGTGGGGGGCAGACAGCAGGGAGATGCTGGAACGGGAAGGCAGGGCTAAGAATATGAGAATATGCTCTGTGCTTCAGTTTCTTCCCTCCTGGGCACACCCTCCAGGCAGGCTTAATGATAGCCCCCCAAAATGTCCCCATTCTAAGCTCTGGAACCTGTGAATATTACCTTACATGGCAAAGACCTTGCAAATATGACCGCATTAGGGATCCTGAGATGCGGAGATGACCCTGGATTACCCAGGTGGGCTGTAGAAGTTGTCATGTGTCTGTAAGAAGAGGTACACAGAGGATTACAGACAGAGGAGGAGGGGGCAATGTGACCACAGAGGCAGAGGCCGCAGTGATGGGGCCACAAGCCGAAGGACGCTTGGAACCCCAGAAGCTGGAAGAGGCAGGGGCTGATTCTTGTCCGTAGGCTTGTCCAAAGTACAGCCCTGCCGACACCCTGACTCCAGCCCGGCACCAGCCCCACGCTGATTTCGGATGTCTGGTCTCCAGGGCTGCGAAAGAAGGGACTTCTGTTGTTTCAAGCCACCACATGTGCGGTCGCTTGTCACACCAGCCACAGGAGGCTGTTGGTTGCGTCCTCCTTGTCTGGGGGCACGAGGAGTCCGGTGCCTGGTCTGGCTCCCAGCAAAGTAGCTCGTCTTCTCTGCTGTGCTGGAGAACATTTGTTTCAAGGAGTTTGTCTTCTCTGCCATACGGATAATGCTTTTAAATGGCCAAGGACATCGTTCCGGCCTGGAAACATTCCAGGGTGTCCTGGGCTAAACAGGCTGGTGAGAGAAGGTGCACTGCCCACGTGGGAGACAACAGACCCGCCCTTCCTCACCCCCAGGCCCCAGCCTCCTCACGCGGCCCCCAGGACCACTGGACCGAGCCCTGAGCATCCGCTCAGGAGATTCTAGAATCTCAGACACTAGGCAAACACTGAAGTCTCCCTGTGAGCCAAGCACAGGGCCAGCCCAGAGATGAAAGGCAACAAGAACATGGTCCCTACCCCAGGGCGGGAGGGTGGAGGCAGACAAGCAGACCGAGGCTACAGCAGTGAGTGTGTAAAGAGCCGGGCGAGAAGAGAGTCCTGACGACAGCATCTGCTTTGTTATCTGTTGCCGAGTGACAAATCGTCACAGACTTGCAGTGTGGACAACACAGTGCATCATCTCACAACCTCTAAGGGCCAGGGATCCGGGCGTGCCCCCGGACCTTCTGCTCTGGGGTCTCACAGACAGCAATCAAGTTGTCGGCCAGGAGGGGGTGTCGTCTCAAGGTCTGACCAGGAGGGACCTGCTTCCAAAGTCACATGGTCGTTGGTGGGACCCAGGTCCCTGTGGGCCGTTGGTCAAAGGCCACTCTCAGTCCTGCCACGTGGGCCCATCCAACACGGACGTTTCCTTCATCGAAAGGAGGCAGGGAGAGCACCGTGATGAGTGAGATGGGCGCCAGGATCTTACGTGGCCCTAATTGCAGACGTGACAACCCGTCCACTCACCAGGCCAGTCGCTCTCGAGGGGCGGGGTCCACACAAGCCCTGCAGGGGGCAGAGACAATGGAGGCTGCTTAGGGTCTGCCTGCCACCGGGACTCCCAAACTGGGTCTCAGAGGAACAGCGGGGACCAGCGAGGTCAGCGGGAGCGCAGGGCTCAGGAAGAACGTGGTGGTCGACTGAGAAACCAGAGCAGAAGGGCTGCCAGGCAGAGATCAGAGCTCAGGGAACCCACGCCCGCCCGAGTGCGGCTCAGGAGTTGACGTTTTACTATGTGCCCACTTGTGTGTCCTGACCTTATTTATTTGCAGTGTTCCTGGAGAAAGGGAGGATTACTGCTCTGTCTCCATCTGTGAAAACCTGCTCTGTCTCCATCTGTGAAAACAACCCCAGGCAGTAAGAGTGTGGCCGAGGCCACCTGCCCATGCAGGCCCCCTTCTGCAGGGAATATTTGATAAAGATGGAATCTGGCAAAGAAAAACACAAGGCAAGCACCAGTCTGAGGAAGACACAGGAAGTGGAGGAATGAGGTCGCCCTTGCAGCCAGGACCCTGGCCTCTGAGGCTAAGTGAACGCATGGGAGCTTGCTGTGTGTGTGTGTGTGTGTGTGTGTGTGTGTGTGTGTGTGTGTGTGTGAAGACACCACTCAGCAGACTCCACTCACTAAACCTCCACCAGGCGCCTGGGCCCCAAGCCCCGAGGCCCACACAGCAGCCCTGCGTTTCCTGCACCCCAAGCGCTTACTCTCGCCCAGCCCAAGATTCACCACGTCATCTATCAGGAAATAGTCCACTATCACAGGCTGTTGTGGTAACACAGCAAGATCACATCTGAAGGTTCCTGGAGACTCAGAGGCCTGGGTAGAAACACCGGGTGATGACAAAGATTAGAGGACAGGGGAGGGGTCTTCCAGAGACCTTGCTGGGAGGGGGCTTGCTGGAGAAACAGACCATTGCGGCTGGACCCATGGCAGGGGGGGATTCATGTTGTCACTCATGGTTTGGAAGTGGGGAAAGCACGGGGTCTGACGTCTCCCTTTGCACAAATAGTTGAAAGCTCCAAACGGCTGCCCCGACCACCCCAGTCAAGTATAACTAATTGCTGCTGTTCGAACCGCTTTCTGAGCTCCGTTTGTCCTTTTATCCATCTTGATTAGCGCGGAGGCCCACCTCCCTCGCCACAGGGCGTCAGCCAAGGCTCCCAGGGCTGGTGTGGGTCCCATTCTGCGCTCTCCTCTGGGCTTGGTGGGCGACAGGCTCTGGGAACTCAGGCGTGGTGGGTAACCTGCCCTCCCTTCTCGGGCAGGGGGACAGGCGTGCATGTGCGTGTGCATGCGTGTGTGCGTGTGTGTGCAGGGCTCTGGGCCACTGGAGCGCAGCCCGGTTAGCGGTGGCGGTGGAGATCGTGGCGGCGCAGCTCAGTCTAATGACGAGGAATCTTGACAGATACTGACCTGCTGTCTCTCTCCAGCCTCCTTCTAACCATGGAGGCCCCGGGGGCAGTGGGAAGGGCCTGGGTCCCCCCACCCTGGGCCCCTGCTTCCACTCTTCCTGGTGGCACTTCTTTGTCTGGACGGGAGATAAGTCTGGCAGAGCCTGTGTGTAATTTAGGCTGCACCCCAAGGGCTCGATGTTGGTCCTGACTATGTTAGTTACCCGTGGCTTCCCCCCAAATGGGGATCAGGTGGGCAAGGTCGCGGGGAGGATTTCTACGCGGCTGTGCTCACAGACGGCCGTGTGCACCATCTGTGTGCTGTGTCCTTTACGGGCACTCTCTCCACCACGTCTTACAGCGATCCAGGAAGTGCACCATCATCGTCTCCGTTTTAATGGGAGCCAAGTAGCGTGGCCAAAAAGACACGGTGCGATTCCCACTCGCGGCTATGATTAGCGCTTTGGTGGTTAGCGGCCACCTGCACGCCTGCTCGTGGGTGGCCTGAGTCACTGCCCACACGGGCATTTCCTAAACGGCTGCTGTCTCACCACCGTCTCCCCGACCCCTCCCAGTCCCCCCACGCTCCCCACACCCATCTCCCTGCCCCCAGATCTCCCTCCTCTGCGACCACCAGCCCTTCTGAAGCAACTCACCAGCACCCACCCTGTTCTCCAGCGGGCCCAGCCGTGCCGCTCTAAGAACTCTCCTAAAGAATCTGCGCGATGGCACTTATATGTGGGCTCTAAAAAATACAGCAAACTAGCGAATATAACAAAGAAGCAGACTCACAGATACAGAGAACAAGCTAGTGGTCACCAGGGGGAGAGGGAAGGTAAGGGCAAAATAGGGAGAGAGGAGTAAGAGGCACAAACTATTATGTATAAAATAAATAAGCTGCAAGGACATAGTGTACAACACGGGGAATATAGCCAATATTTTATAATAACTATAAATAGGTATTATGAATCCTATATTGTACAGCTCTCACTTATATAATATTGCACATCAACTATACTTTGATTTTTAAAAAAATAAAACTTAAATTAAAAAAAAGAATTATTTAAAAAAAACATCCAGAGACACAGAGATTTAAATATTTCTTTTTCTATATATAAATTTATTTTGTTTTTATTTACTTATTATTTTTGGCTGTGTTGGGTCTTCGTTGCTGGGCGCGGGCTTTCTCTAGTTGCAGCGAGCGGGGGCCACTCTTTGTTGCAGTGCACGGGCTTCTCATTGCGGTGGCTTCTCTCAATGCGGAGCACGGGCTCTAGGTGCACGGGCTTCAGTAGCTGTGGCTAGCGGGCTCTAGAGTGCAGGCTCAGTAACTGTGATGCACAGGCTTATGTGCTCCATGGCACGTGGGATCTTCCCGGACCAGGGCTCGAATGTCCCCTGCATTGGCAGGCGGATTCTTAACCACTGCGCCACCAGGGAAGCCCCAGACAGAGATTCAAACAGACAAACGTTCGTTGCAGCCTTATATATAACAAAGGAAAAATCAAAAAAACGTGGGGATCCAATGAATGAGGGATTGAATGTCAAGTAAATAATATAAACATAATAGAATAATATACAGGCATTAAAATATTTAATGTCGGGCTTCCCTGATGGCGCAGTGGTTGAGAGTCCGCCTGCCGATGCAGGGGACACGGGTTCGTGGCCCAGTCTGGGAAGATCCCA
>NW_006783542.1:1427270-1434087 GCF_000442215.2 Lipotes vexillifer
AAGATGTAATGTCATGGCCTCATAACACAATATATTAATACATTAAAAAATCAAGATATAATACACATTAATGACCCATGTGTGAAAATAATTACATATTACAAATCATATATAATAATTATATATTACATATATATCTGCATAGGAGTAATGTTGAAGGAAATATACCAAAATGCTAGCAAAGATTATCTCAAAGATGGGAACAGAGATGATATTTGTTTCCCTCTTTATAATTTTCTGTCCTTTCACATTTTTCTCCAAATGAAATAAAGGGGTGTGTGTGTAAGAACAGCGGCTTTGAGATGGGCTCCCCACTGCATGGAGAGAGAAGCGGAGATCACGGCCGGGGGCTCCAAGTCAGCCACCTCCTCTGTGCTCACCTGTTGTGCTCCCAGGCTCTGTGCCACCTCACCTCTTCCAGCCCTGGCAACTTTGCCCAGGCCAGGTCTTCCCCTGTGCGTTCCCCGCCCCCTGAGAGTCAGACCCCTAACCCCCTTGGAAGGCCCACCGGAAACGTTCCCTGCATCCCGCCCCACCCCCAGAGCTCTGCCCCCACCGCACAGCCCTCCTCCCTGTTCAGTCCGCCTGCTCTGGCTCCAGTACCTGGCAGGTGGCGCAGGCTCGGCACTGGTGCAGCAGGTGTGGAGCTGATTGGAGAGCCCGGAGGACACTTGGTTCTCCTTCCTCCCTGCAGCCGGGACCTGACCGTCCTCTGAGGACGGCAGGAAAGTCTGCTGGCGCCAGCGTAGGGGCCGGAGGAGCCCATGGGCCATCGCACAGTAGCTCACAGCCCGGGACTCTGCATGGTTCCTTCTCAGGGCCGAGGGCTGTGGGCAGAGCTGACTGCTGGGATGGGGAGGGTGGGAGAGGCCAGGCTTCCTGACCCTGGGCAGGGCTGGGAGCGGGGGTGACCAACGGTCCCAGAGTGCCCAGGAGTGAGGGGCTTCTGGGGACACAGAGCTTTCAGTGCTAAAACCAGGAGAGTCCCAGGCGAGCTGGGATGGTCGGTCGCCCCAGCAGCGGGTGAGCCCTACCTGTGGGGCTCTGGGACCAGGGTGCTGCCACATGGGGTCACGTCTGCTGAGCCCAGAGCCCTTGTCCCTGCAGGATGGGGTCCCTGTACCCAGGTGATGAGACAAACAGCATTTGGGCCAACACAGGACCGGCACTGTCCCCAGCGTTCTCATGCCCCTCCCCCGACCCGGGGTCCCTCCGTTGTTCCAGGGGATCCTGCCCCAACCTTGACCCTGTGGGCACCCACAGATCCTCCCAACCCGGGGACACCTCCCTGTGTCTCCTCCTGTTTCAAGGCCTGGCTGCACTCACCCCTCCACCCCTGCAGCCTCCTCCACCTGAGTCTGTGGAGGGTCCCTTCTGGCCCTCACGCGGCCCCCAGGCCTCACTGCGTACTCTCAGTGCCCGCCTGTGAGCTCCCTTCTCCCAGGAAATCGAGGGCAATCTCACTCTGTCACTCGCCCACTCATCCTGTGAGAAGTACTCGTCTGGTGTGGATTCAGAGAACACATCTAGAGGCCCGCTGCCCAGTTGAATCCTGGCTCCTCCGCCAGTTAGCCGCTGTGTGACTCCTAACAAGTCACATAACCTCTCTGGGCCTCAGTTTCTGAATGTAAAACCTAATCCACAACCTCAGCGGCTGGACGTTCCATGACTCCCTTGTGCTGATCATGGGTCAGTGCCCACGGAGCAAGCTCGGTTACCGTTTGCCATCGTGATGATGAATCGCCTGCCTTGTCCCAGGAACTCGGAGGCAGCAGGAACATACAAGTGACAGGAGTGACCGACTGTCTCCAGGCAGTGTGGTGACGGGAGAGCCGTGGCTGAGGAGCAGAGAGCAGTTCCTCGGCCTGGACTGAGCGGGGAGGCTCCCCATGGCGGGGGGTGTGGGGTGAGCAAAGGCCCCCAGCCAGTCCTGGGACCTGGCGCTTCCCATGCAGGGGCGCCGGCTGGGGGCTGTGGGGACGGACACTGGAAGGAGCCCTGACCTCGGAGGGCACACGTCCTGGGAGCTGGGACTTTCCTCCCTGTGCATCGGGGAAACCTCGGGAGGTTTTAATCGGAAGGATGAACTGCGTCCTGGGCGGGACACTCAGGTGGCTGGGAGGAGGTCAGCCCGGGCTCACGTACAGCCTCCTGGCAGCTCTGCGCACAGCGAATCACAGCGTCTTTCCGGGGTCCCTGCGCCCGGCCACCAAGGTGCCTCTACACCCCAGCTTCCGGGAAAGGCCAGACTCCAGGGTCACGGGTGCGATGCCCGCTCCCTCCTGCTGTAGACCCTCTGCTTCCGGCAGCTCTTTGCACTCGTCCCCATTCCCTGCAACAGGCTGGCTCTTGCCAAAGCCTCAGCTCCCAGCCCAGCTCACCTGACTAGAGCCAGCCAGGCCCTTCTCCCCCGCCTCCCCACCCGGCCTCAGTGGATTCCCAGCTGCCGCCAGGCTGGGACTTGCCCCGTCTCATTTTCCCATTGATGACTCAGAGATCGGGCAGGGGTGAGCCGTGGCTGCCGAGGCAAATGGAAAGATGGTGGCGACTGCCCCGCCCTGGCCTCACGACGGGGCCCCAACTGAGCGAAGTTTTTCCATCTCGTGCATGTCCACTGGCACTGTCGGGGCCTCTGTGCCCCCAGGAGACCTCGACCTTGCTCTGTGGTCCAGCCGAGCACTCCTGGGGTGAGGGCGCGTGGTCCTTGTCCCAAACTCAGCTTCCAGAGTGGCGAGGACACCCCTGATCCCAGGAAGCAGAGAGACACCCCAGAGAGGCCACATATCTTTTAAAAAACGAAACTCACTGCGCAAGCCCCGATCCCCATGCTGCGAGTTCTTGGCGCCTCCAGGCAGCTACGGGGCTCAAGCGATTATCCCCATCCCAACACCCGCCACCGGCACTAGTGTCTGCTGAGAGTCTGTTCGAGGGTCTGTGCTGGGGGTCCTACAGCAGCACCCCCTTCACAGGGGCTGGGACCTCCTAGCAAGGGGAGCAGCTGAAGCTGGGTTTGGATAGGAACCAAAGCATACTTGGAACCAACGGGCTGGCTGTTCCCAAAAAGCAGGGAGGGCCGGGAGTTGGGAGCCCGCTCTCCCCCTGCACTGTGTGTGCCCCCGCAGACATCCCACACTGGCCGTGCCCCCTGCTGTCCTGAGCTGCCAAGCTCCGGAACCACCCCTGCAGGCTCCGCTGAGGACAGGACAGTGCCGCGCAGAAGGACACCGCCTGTGCCGCTAACACCCCTCTACCGGCACAGCAGGCATTTCCTCGCCCTGGGCTCTGGGCTCAGATCAGGTGTTTCTTCATCTCCGCCCCAGCGCCCAGCGCAGCACCTGGCTGCAAGAGGCGTTGGCATGTCTGCTGGATGAGTGTGTCCTGCACCCCGATTCCACCTGCGCATAAACACGCTCCCGTGTCTGAGTGTCTGGACGCCTCCCTGAATCCTCACCATCACCATCACCAAAGTCACCTTTGGGCTCGATGGAAGAGCAAGGACTCTATTTTATTTTTATTTATTTATTTATTTATTTAGGATTCTAGTTTAGAGGCTGCTGTTTTAGAGCAGGATGGAGAAGCTAAGCCTCTCATGTAGCTTGAATCAAGGAAACAGTGGCAGACACCATGCTCTCCCCACGCATATACACAAGAGCTGCCAACCTCCCCACCTTTCTTCCAAAGCTCACGGCAGACATCACCAGTTGATCACAGCACACTAGCTGGCACGGACGGTGATGCTTATTTGCCATCATGGGCTGGGTATGCAGCCTAGGGAGATCATAAATGAGATATCTGTAACAATTCCTTGGTAACTCATAAGTTCTTATTCGATTTTAAGATGTATTTCACATATCAGATAAGCCAGAAGCTGCAGAGGACCCTGAGGGACGGGGACAAAGGACAGAGACCGTGATCGGACAGGAGGAGGAATCTGATGCGGAACCAACAGGTTGGAAGCACGGAGGGACCCCGACTTGTTGCAGGGGACATTCAGCCTCCCTGCTCCTGCCAAGTAGCCACCGCTTGGCAGCAGGGGATGCGGACGTGGGTTACCCGATCAGCAGTTTCTGTGTAACTCAGGACAGCTGTGTCTCTGTACCTCGGTTTCCCCACTGCTGAAATTATTCCTTTTCAACCATCCCGTAGAGAAGACTTAACGGTGTTAATGTACAAGCCCCAAGTGCATAAATGACAGAGCCGCGCCCCCAGGAGCGCAGGCAGAGGGGCGTCTCTCGAGACCGAGTGGGCCAGTGCAGGCCTCATGGCCCCTCCCCTAGGACCTCTGAGTCCATGTCCCCTGGGTGCAGGGCCTCTCCCTCCCCAGGCTGGAGACTGCAGGATGGGGTGTGGACTGGGAAGGTGGGGTGAGGACAGATGCTCCAAGCACCAGGTCTTAGCGGCGGGCAAAGAATTCCACTCAGCAAGCGAACAGTGTGGTCACTGCCCTTTGCAGGGCATCTGCATTTGTGGACGGGTGTGAAATGGTAATGGCTGACCCCCCCCGCCACCCCACCACCTCCAGGCCTAGTACCGCAGTGGGGAAAGAGGGGCAGGAGGGGGGGGGAGAACTGTGCAAAGAGAGGCCTGGATGGGTGGGGGTCCCAGAAGGACCCAAGCAGCAGATGACCCCCACGTGTGGGCCTCAGACCCATCAGCTACCCCCGCCAAAGTAAATCCGGAGGCGAGCCCAGGTGGTTCCTCTTCTGAGCGCCAGCCTGGCCTCCCGAGTCCTGGGGCGCTGGCTCGGTGCCCCCAGGGGACTGCCTTTCTCCAGGCGTGGCACCAAGCCGGGGGGGCCGGTTAGCAGTCTGCAGAAGAGACGCAGGGCTGTGGCGGGAGGGAGCTTGGATGGCAGCTCTCCATCACGATCTCGGAGGCCAGGCCGGTGGCCGGAAGGTCCTGAGCGAGAGTCTGAGTACCCGGGGGCTGCATCTTCATCCTCAGCCCCTCGGGGCCTTTGACCTGCTCCCCGCCCCGGCCGCCCCTAATACGCTCCAACGCCTCCTCCACGCGTCCACGGCCTCTGCCTCACCAAACGGAGCACAGTCACGCCCCGCGAGCCAAAGGGGGCATGGAAGCTGGCAAGAAAGAACAGCAGTCAGGGTAGGGCACACACTGCGGCGGCGAGTATCCACAGGAGCTGTTTGTACCAGAGCTTCCCAACCTGCTCCAACATTTCAGGAGAGAACAGCATTTGTCCAACACCCTGTCGTCACTGCAGGAAGCTGTTCCTCCCGGCCTCTGAGGCCTGGGAGATCAAAGAGGATCAGCTCTAAGGACAGAAGGTCTGCCTCCTGCCTGGCCTCTCAGTGACCCCGCACTGCCCCACGAGAGGCAGTTAACAGGAGGGCCGGGGCTGTGCAGCACCGACCACCAGGCTCGATGGACCCTACCTGGCGAGGTGAGAAGCTGCAGGACAGGGAGAGTCAGGAGGGTGGTGGTAGTGGGGCGAGGGGGATACAGGTTTCCAGGGGAGAAACGCCGCCTAGATCCTTCCTCAACCTGCGCCCCGTTCCCCCGGGAGGGGGCGGCATCTGGGGAAGATGGCACAGGGCCAGGAGCCACAGTTTCTAGGTTCTATTCCTGGTCCCTCCCCTGAGCCTTGCTGACCACAAACCCGCCCCCGCCCCCTCCTCCAGCTTCCCTTCTCCGCCCAGCCAGCATGGCGGGCACTCTGGGGCAGGTGGACAGGCCCACCCTCCTTGGCATCAATGGCCTGGCCTGCACACCCCACAAATCTCCTGGCTCAGCCCTAGGACCCAAAACCCACCACTGAGAACAGGTAGTGGAGCTCCCATGCCCAGCCCAGCTCCCACCAAGGTCCCACCTTGGGAGCTACGACTCCTTGGTTCTGGCCCCAACCCTGAGAACCCTGCCACTGAGGGAGGCTGTCTTCCTGCCTCAAACCCACGGTCAAGCTCCAGGACGAGCGTCATCGTAGCAGAAAGGGGTGGGGGGCAAGCTCATCCCCCCCTCCGCCCTCCCCAGCTCCCTGAAAGCCAGAGCCCAGGAGCCCTGCCTTGGTGGGGGTGGAGGCCCAGCCACCTGAAGGTCTGTTCTGCTAGCCTCTTCCACCTGAGTCAGGGCAGAACCAACCTGGGGGTGGGGGGTGCGCATCCTGCCCACCCTCCTCTCAGGCACTGCGGGCACATTCAGGACCCTTGCCCGGCGCCCCAGGGGGAAGGCCGGCTCTCGGTCCCAGGCCCAGGCACCCAGGGTCGACTCCTGGGCTTTCCGTCCCCATCGGCCCTCGGACGGCCAGCTTTGAGAGGGCATATGCTGGGGGTGGGGGGGCGGTGCGGGGGGGCCGGGCGGGCATTTCCTCCGTAGGGGAAAGAGGAGAGAGGAGACGGGAGGGCAAGAGGAAAGGAAGGCTCAGACCCCAAGAACTCACCTGACACGTGAGCCAGGACACCGCGTCCATGGCCGCGGGAAGCGAAGACGTTAGCCTGCGGTCTAGGACACGAGGGTCCCGGTCCCGAGGCTCTGCCGGGCGCGCACGGTCTGGATGGCCTGCTGGTTCTTGAACTTGACCAGGCCCAGGGTGATCTGCGCGTTCCAGCCGGGGTCCTCGGGCGGGCAGCGGAAGTCGATCTCGCCGCCGCCCTCGGTCACCAGCGTGAAGTAGGTGTGGCGCCCGGTGCTCTCCACGCACTCCACGGCTTTGATGCGGGCGAAGCTGAGCTCCTTGGGCCGGCCGCCGGCGCCCTTGGCCTCGAAGAGCTGCAGCCCGCGCTCGGTGAGCACGCAGCGCTTGCGCTTCCACTGCTGCAGCAGCCCGCCGCTGCGCTTCTCCAGCACGCCCTCCCGGAGCACG
>NW_006783542.1:1434455-1440552 GCF_000442215.2 Lipotes vexillifer
GGAGGAGGAGGGGCGTCTTCCAGACGTGAGGGGGTCGCTGCTTGTGGGGGAGGGGGGGTTGCTCCGTGGTCGCGCACTGGCACCGGTTGGGACTCGCACGGGATGGGGGTTGCCAGACAGCTGCTGGAGCTTCCCAGGCCGCGGCCGTCCTGGCCCCCAGCCTCTGCCCCCTCTCCTAGCTTGACCAGCTCCCCCTTGGCGTGGCGCAATCAGAAAAATGAGGCCGATCCTGGGGTTGGGACGGGGGAAAGGGGGGATCAAGCCTAAGTTGGGTTCCTCCCGCATCTGCAGATTTTTCGGTTTGGGCCCCAGACAGGCTGCCCACAGCTGTCTCTGCTTGGACGACCCACTGTCTTGCGCCTGCCCCCATCCAGTGCGGCTGAGGAGAGCAGAACCTTGAGGTCCCCTGGCCTCCCCTCCCCGCGGTGGAGGAGGAGGGGCCCGACCCCCACGGATCACTTGGCAATGGCACTGCCTGCATCCTGGGCGCACGCTGCTGGCGGGGCCTGCAGTTCAGCCCACCTAGACCGTGCCTGGTGGAGTCAGCCCCAGGGCAAGCGCGACCCGGGCCTGTTGCTTCCCCTCCGCAGATTCAATCAACCTCCCTCCATCCTGCGCCGCCCCCCCACCCCAAAAAGGGACTTTTCCCCGGATGCTGAGCTGAAGACGGAGGGAGGGAGGGGACGGGAAGCAGGCTCCCCTCCCTTTTCTGCCTGGAGAGTATATGGCGTAAAGATATCAGCTCTGCAGAGTTGGGTTCCAACCTCAACTCTTCGGCCTTGGTGGCTGTGCCCCGCCCACCTCGGGCAAATTCATCATCCTCCAGTTTCCTCATCTGTCAAATGGGAGGATTAATTGATTCTTATCTCACGAGCTCTAGTGAATAAGTTAGATTACATTTGTGAAAAGCCCAGGACAGAGCCTGGTAACTCTCAGAGTCTCAAGAAATGTTATTCCAGGGAATTCCCTGGTGGTCCAGTGGTTAGGACTCCGAGCTTTCACTGCTGAGGGCTCCAGTCCGGGAACTAAGATTCCACAAGCCGTGAGGCACAGCCAGATAGATAGATAGATAGATAGATAGATAAATAAATAAATAAATAAATAAATAAATAAATAAATAAATAAATGAAAGAAAGAATTATTCCACCCCTTCCCCCAGTTTTACTGACTTTAGATGACGATGAGGACCCCGGCCCGGCACTGGGAGACAGCTCCCCGGGTCCTAATGCCGCCCCATCTTGGTCAGCTCCTCCAGGACTTCCCGTTTCTTAGTGACCTATTCATATACATGTTAATAATAGCTTATTATGGGAATAATGATTTGTAATAATGAGAGTAATAAGACCTCTTTGTACTCACACCCTGTGTTTCCACCCTCCTGCCCAGTGATGTGGAGCCTAACGGGCACAGAGAGGGTCCAGTGTGGTGGGGGAGGGCGCCCTCCCCGGCAGCACCCAAGTCAGGAGCTCTCATCTTCCCACCCATAGCTCTGCAGCCCGTGTGCTGCAGGAGACACACGCGTACACATGCGCGCACGCGCACGTGGGCCAGCTAACCCCCTAACTCCCAGAAGGCCCCTCCACGGAGGGAGTGGTGAGGCCATGAGAGAAGAGAGGCAACCAAGATAGACAGCTCCAGAGGGCGGCAGTGGAGGGGGCTCAAGGGGCCCGCAGCCCTGCCTTAGGGACCCCCAAGGTCTCAGCCTGCCCACCAACCATGCCCTCCTGTGGCCCTCCCTCCAGCCTCTAACACCCACGCCCGCCACTCCATCCCTCCATAGGCATCTCCTGAGTGCACCAACACAGCACAGTCCTGCGTGATCCAGAATCCTACTGAGGAAACAGGGCTCCAGACCAGCTCTGTTCCTGACTGTTTTATCGCTGTCGTTTCCTCCTCCTCCTCCGGGCCAGGGACACACTGATGCTCTCTCCAGACCCAGGTGAATTCACAAACGTGTGGGCTTGGAAAGTTTACAGAGCGCTCTCACGTGTTTTTGAGTCTCGTGGCAGATGAGATCAGAGAGGCCACGCAACCTAGATGAGGTCACACAGCTTTGTAAATGGCAAAGCTGGGATGAGATTGAATGGTGGCTGGGAGGACCCAGCATCTTTTGCTGACACCACACCACCTCTCTGTAAGCATCTGGGTACACAGCATTCCTTCTGGATGTGAACCAGCCACCCACACTGTCCTCTTCGGCTTCCTGGCTGGAGGGGTGCCAGGCTTTTGGACACAGGAGAATGGGTTGGAAAAAGATAGAAGCACTGGGTAAAGGGGAGGCCATGGGAGGAAATTCAGCAGGGCGTACTCTATTGCTGGAAAGGTCGTTACCAATTAAATGTCCGGTTCCCAGCCTCACATCCCCCCGGTGTCCTGTGTAGGTCCTTGGAACCTGGGAGTCCTGCCCCCCACCCCACCCCCCAGGGACGAGGGGAGATGGCTCATTCTAAACCTTTCCCCCAGACTGGTGTCTGCCTGGTGGCCCCATCTGGGAGAGGCTCAGACTCAAGCTGGATTACTTGAGCCTCAGAAGGATCTAGAGGGGCAGGGTGCAGGGGGCTAGTGCCAGGGCATCTGTACCCCACCCCTGGGGAGCACCGCCCCTGGGTACCAAGTCCCTGGGTACACTGCCCCTGGGTACACTGCCCCTGGGAATGGAGCTCTCACTCAGCCTCTGGGGCTTGGCTGGGGCAGTGCTGAGTCCCAGAGACACTCAGTCAATTCTAATGGACTTGTTGACTCCACAGGGGACTGCTGGACAGAACCGGGGCTGGCTCTTCCCTCTGCCCCCTGCACCTCCCCCACCAGGAAAGTTGGTCTGCACAGTCAGTCCGTCTGCATCCAGCTGGAATGGGCTGGACTGCAAAATGGCCCCAGGGAGCAGCGGGCTGGAGGTGCTCTGAGCCTCCCTAGTGGGGAGTAGGGCGCCCGGTCCACTCCAGGTGGCTGCCTGGGACAGGGTAGAAAGGAAGATGGGAACAGCATGGGATGGAAGGAAGGACGGGGCCCAGAGAGACTCAAGGAGTAAAATCTCTGCTGTTTTCTACAATGTTTACTTAATCTTATTATAAATTCGCTTTAGTGTTCATTCACTGTGAGGCTCGGTCCATAAAACAAGCATTGAGGATCATTATATTTACAAAGAGAATGTATGTTGACACGGTACACATTTAAACTGAAGGGAGAATCACCCCTTTGCTTGCAATCCTCCAAAGCCTGAGGCCCCTCGGTGATGCAGCCCTGGGGGGCCTGCCCCTTTCTTCCTGACCTGTACCCCGCGCCTCCCCCACCTCCAGCCAGTCTCCTCACCAGCCTGCCCACAAGGCCACAGGCTCCTCCCTGCCTGGACCACTCCTCCCCCAGCATCTCTAGGTTCGTTTCCTTACCTCACACAGCTCTGTACTCAGACATCACCTTCTCGGTGAGGTCGTCCCCACCACCCTGTTTAAATCCCCCCCCACACACAGTCACACTCACACACAGACACACACACACACACACACAGTCACAGGCACACGTGCTGCATCCCCTTCCCTGCTTGACTTTTCTCTATACCACGTGTCACCATCTACAAGTCTTAATATTTTCCTTAGTTATAGTATGTCTCCTCTACTAGAATGTAGGCTGTATGCCAGCAGGGAGTTTTATCTGTTTTCTTTACCCTTGTAGACCCAGCACCTAGACTGTTGCCTGGCACACAGCGGGGCCTCAGCACATAATTGTTGAGTGAGTGGATGAAATGGAGATGTAACTGAAAAAAACTGGGAGGAGGAAAAGGGATAACGACGGAGTTTCCCATTCTTTCACTGTCAGGAGTCAATAAACGCTACCTAGAGTGAATGAACTAACAAGGAGAGGTCTAGGTATATTATTTAGAATGATAATAATAACCACCAGATGGTCACAGGGGATTTTTAAGGCAGTGAGACTATTCTGTATGATACTGTAATGGTGGATACATGACATTAAATACATGTGTATTACATATATTTTTAAAATAAAATAAAATCCCTGGGGCTAGCTAGAAAGCTGGCCTGGCAATTCCCCAGGTGGGCACTGCAGGGCCTCCTGGAGTTGGGGGTGGGCACCACAGCAGAGTAGCCCCTGGGCTGGGTGTGCACCCCCTCCTACCCCTGTGGCTCGCTCGCCCATCCCCCACCCTGGGAAACATGGGAATCCCCAGGTTCCCCCTAGACCCCTGGCAACTGGGATTGGACGGCTTCTCCAAGCTGCCTGGATTGGACTCCCAGGAAGGAAGAGGCCATGCGGTGCAGACAGTGCTTCCAGACTGCAAGGTACAAACAGTTCACCTGGGGAATCTTGTGAATGTGGATTCTGACTCAGTAGGTTTGGGGTGAGACCTGAGATTCTGCTTTTCTAGAAGCTTCCACGGAACATACTTGGACAGCAAGGGTCTAGAGCAGCGGTTCTCACGTGTGTCAGCAGCGGCACCTGGGAACTTGTTAGAAATGCGGGTTCCAGGCTCCACCCCGGACCTGCCAAGTCAGAAACTCTGGGTTTGGGGCCTGTGTTGTAACCAGCCTCCAGGTGATTTTGATGCGCTCAAACCACCAGTGTGGAGGACGGAGCACTGAGCCGGGAGACAGGGCCTCAGCTCCACGACACCTGGGACAAGTCTGCCCCTCTCTGACCTCAGTTTCCTGGTCCCATAAAACAAAGGCTGCCTAGCCTTAGCCCGTGTTCGATTTGTAAGAAAGTCTGGCCGGTTTCTGGGAGGGTCGGTTGTCTCCCCTTTGGAGAGACGAGAGGAGCATCTCTTCTCCCCTGTCTGCTTTGCAGTCCCAGGTCCCTGAGGTCTGGTAGCTCCCCTCACCCTGATGGGACAGGAAAGTGGGTCTGCTCGCAGCCTGCTTCCCCCCGCACCACACACACACACACACACACACACACACCACACGCACATGCGCACACACGCGCGTGCACATGCACACGCACACACCGCGCACACGCACGCACACACACGCAACCTCAGTCCACAGTTCCTCCCCGCCCTCCTGTCCCTGAGACTTCTCCTGACCTGCCCACACCCCTTTGGTGTAGCGCGCTTAGTTCTAGGGCTTTGGGGTTTCCTCGGATCTCTGTTTTTCTAAAGGGCAACAGAGAAAAAATGGATCAAGGTTTCAAGTCTCCAGCGATTTGGGTTTTACAGGCACCACTGCAACAGATGGCAACAGGGCACCGCCCAGGCTTGCTCCTGGGCTGGGCTCTCTCGGTGGAAATCCCCTCCCACGCTCAGCCTTTAATCACTTTCCAGCCCAATAACTTTCCTGATTCACCAGGGCTCCCTTTCGTCTTGAGAGCGCCCACTGCCCCCTCTCTGATGGGGCTGAGTCTGGGCTTGAAGGCATTTGCTCCCAGTTTGGGTCTGGCAGAGATTGGACTGTGGGTTCAGGTCGGGGCCTGCAGAATTTTTCCTTTTCCCACGTCATCCAAGCATCTGGATGCCCCTGCTCTAGGAGCAAAGAGGCTTCCCTGGAATGACCCTCATCCTCGGGGACACTGGGTCAAGGGGCAGGATCATCAGAAGAAGCCTGACTGCTGCCCAGGGAACTGGGGGCCTCAGTCAACCCGCGGGCATCAGCTGGACAAACTCAGGCACACAGAATGCTTTCTAGTTCATGGCTTTCTTTGTCTTTTAACAATAACAGTGTTGGAAGTGCAAGTAGTACTTGAATGCACTTTTGCTGTAAACAATTCAAGACAAGAAAGTATCTTTTTCCACTCCTTCAGTCCCACAACCTCAGAGACAAGAGTCGCTTAGCTTGGCGTCTTTGCTTCCACACCTTTGCACCTAGAATGGTACCCAGCAGGCTTCTCCTTGGTCATGTGCGGGGCTTGTCCCAGCATTCGTAGGTCCCCTTCCAGCTCTGACATTCCCTGCACTGGTGGGTGGCTCTTCCCTCTCCTCCTAAAGGGCAACCATCCATAGGACCTCATTAAAATCACATGGGGGGGGGGCTTCCCTGGTGGCGCAGCGGTTGGGAGTCCGCCTGCCGACGCAGGGGACACGGGTTCGTGCCCCAGTCCGGGAGGATCCCACGTGCCGCAGAGCGGCTGGGCCTGTGAGCCGTGGCCA
>NW_006783542.1:1442410-1456638 GCF_000442215.2 Lipotes vexillifer
GCAGGGGAGAGGGAAGGGGGTAGGGGGCCAGGGAAGGGGAGAGGCAGGGGCCGGAATCGTCCAGTCACTGATCCCTGATGGCTCTTCCCCTGCTCCACAGGTCAGCACCTCTAGGCCTGGGAACGAGACCCTGCTCAGTTGCCGGGGGTTTCCTCCCACATCTGAGAGCAGCTCTCAGCCCCCACTCTCCCTCTCCCTATCCCCACCCCTCCGGCCATCCTCAGCTGCCTCCCCCCAGGATGGACCATGCTTTCCCGTCCCACCCCAAGAGCCCACAGCATGGCCCCTCCCGAAAACGGGCGTTGCTCCCACAGATGCATCTCCTGAAGGGCCCTGGACATCTCGCTTAGCCATCACAAAAATGAGAAGAAATCCCGGAAGGGGCAAAGACCCTCGGCCCCGCTTCCTTTGGGTCATTTGGGTTTGGCAGACCACAGGGCCCTACGAGCATGCAAATCCTGCAAGGGAGAAACTCACCTGCGTCCAGAGGTGAGCACCTACGTGCAGGAAGTGGGGTGCTAGGGACCCTGGGGAACGGGATTGGGGGGCGTCCGCTTCTCGGCCTACTGCAAGGCGCCACCTGCAAGGTACGGCCCCTCCCCACAGCCCCCTCCTCCTCTGGGGCCCCCACGTTACCAAGCAAGGGCTTGTGTGCCTACAGCACAGAAGACCAAATTCTGACAGCTGGTGTTTGCTGCAAAGTAAGGATTTACTAGCAGGGCGCCAAGCAAGGAGAACGGGTAGCTCATGCTCCAGACATGAAGGCTTTCAGGCAAGGGTTTTTAAAGACAGTGTGAGGGGAGAGGGTTATGGGATGTCTGATCTGCTCCTGGACCTTCTGGTTGGTTGGTGGTGAGGTAACAGGGTGATATTTCGGGAATCTCAACCATCAACCTTCTGGTTCCAATCTGTCTGGGGTCTACATCCTTGTGGTCAGCATGTAGCCACCGTCCTCCAGCAGGTGGGGGTCTTAGATTCTGCAGAACGACTCAAAGATTCTTACCTACATCCCTTCAGGAGGAACTAGGAGGCCTGTGATCTTGTCCTGATCATTAACTGTTGAGCCTGCTCTTTGGAACTCAGAGAAGGCCCCAGAGACCAAAACCTTTTTCTGCAAACAAGAAACGGGGGGGCCTCCCTGGTGGCGCAGTGGTTGGGAGTCCGCCTGCCGATGCAGGGGATACGGGTTCGTGCCCCGGTCTGGGAGGATCCCACATGCCGCGTAGCGGCTAGGCCCGTGAGCCGCGTGGCGGCTGGGCCTGTGAGCCGTGGCCGCTGAGCTTGCGCGTCCGGCAACGGGAAAGGCCACGACAGTGAGAGGCCCACATATCGCAAAAAAAAAACCCTTGAGGAGGAACTAGGCCTCTTTTATTGCTGAACTAGTATCATTACTTTTCTTGCTTAACTGCATTTCTTTTCTTTCTGCATTCCCTCTCTTCCCTAGTTAGTAACTGCTTGAGTCTGCTCTTTGAAACTCAGGGAAGCCCTAAGAGACTAAAGCCTTTTCTTACAAGCAAGAAACGGGGGACATGGAGGGGCTTTTGTACCCGGGAAGGTCCTGCAGGGTCCTGCTTGGTTTCAATCCCCGCCCCCCCTTTACTTTGACACTCCTCAATCCTGAGGGGTGGGATAAGAAAGGGAATAAGGTTTTGGGTAGAGAGATTAATCATGAACTCGGCAGGGGGACTCGGTTTTAGGGGAACTGGGTTTCACTCACTGCAGGTGGGCTTCCACCCCCCTCCTCCCCTGCTGCCCGCCCCACGCTGACCTTAGGGGCTTCCTGGCCAGCCACCGGCCTCTGGGTACAGCCTTCTGTTTTTACCCAGTTTCACTCCCAGGAGGTGCATCCGCCCCCTCCGCACCATGGCTACTCTGGATGACTGGTGTTCCTGAACTTGACAGCTAGTGTAGGAGCCTGGCAGATGGCCTTGTGCTGGGGCGCCAGGGGCCCCCGAGCTACCAGCAGAGGGCAGCCTGTTCCCAGCTATGGGGCCCAGATGTCCCATCCCGGCCACTCCTGTGGGCCCTCCCAGAGCAGCCAGTGGTCGGATGATCTGTTTGTGAAACCATCCATCCTCCCTGATGCAGAAACCCTCAGGGAGAACGTCCAGTTGGCCACATCCTGGGCTGGACATAGAGATGTTATCAAGATGATGGAGCCCTTGCCCCACCGGGAGCTCACCTTGCACTTACCTACAGCTCTATAGCACTGACTGGTGTATACCAATCTTGTATGTTTAGGGCCCATTCCCAGAGTCAGGGAAGGAGTCCATCAAGGCCACTCTTGGATCTGGTCATACGGACACGATGCACAGACTTGCTGTTGTTAAAGCAGCTGCTTATTGTTGTCTTGTGAATTCACATTGTGGGCAGGGAAGCCCAGCCCCAAAGCATGCGACAGGCACATCCCTCAGATGAAGGACACTGCAAGCTCTCAGATGAGCTCATTTAGAAAAAGTTTGCTCTTCCGTGGACTTGGCTGAGGTGACCCACCGGACACTAAAGGTTGTGTC
This sequence comes from Lipotes vexillifer, assembly GCF_000442215.2. Classification (NCBI taxonomy): domain Eukaryota; kingdom Metazoa; phylum Chordata; class Mammalia; order Artiodactyla; family Lipotidae; genus Lipotes; species Lipotes vexillifer. Next base: position 1,444,924 of record NW_006783542.1, read on the forward strand.
CCCGCAGAATTCATATGTTGAAATCCTAACCCCCAAGGTGATGGTATTAGGAGATGGAGCCTTTGGGAGGTGATTAGGGCTTGAGGAAGGAGCCCTCGTGAGTGGGATTAGTGCCCTCATAAAAGCCAGCGAGCCCCCTCACCCCCTTGTGAGGTACACATGTGAGGACGCAGCAGAAAGACGGCCGTCTATGAACCAGGGGGTGGGTTCTCCCCAGACACTGAATCTGCCAGCACCTTGATCTTGGACTCCCAGCCTCCAGAACAGTGAGAAATAAACTTCTGCTGTTTATAAACCACTTAACTTATGGTATTTTGTTAGCCTGAACTGACCAAGGCAGAAATGGGTGCAGGAAGTAGGCTGCTGCTGTAACAGACACCTACAAACGTGGAAATGGCTTTGGAGCTGGGTGATGGGTAGAGGCTGGAGGGGTTTGGAAATGTCTGCTAGAAAAAACCTACATTGTTGTGAACAGACCCTTAGAGGGGATTCTGGTGAGAGCTCAGAAAGAAGAGAGTTGGAGAGAAAGCCTGAGTTGTCTCAGGGAATAAGGAGGAAGTAATTCTGAGCAGAATGTTGTAGAAATGTGGATGACAAAGGCCATTCTGATGACAGAAATGAGGGGTGTTTTATTGGAAAGGAGACAAGGGGGACCCTTGTTAAAAAGTAGCAAAGAATGTGGCTCGAGCGTGTTCAGACTCTGGTGTTTTGTGGAAGGTAGAACTTGAGAGCAATGGTATTTAGCCAAGGAGAGCTCTGAGCAAACTGTGGAAGGACCAGCCTGGCTCCTCCCAGGAAATGGAAACGCAAGAGGAGAGAAGAGCCTGGAGGCTGGCCTCGCACGGAGCACACAGGAAGCAGACCTTAAAGATATGGACATTCCCAGCCTACCCTACTTGCAGAAACAGTGCACTCAGGGTGCGGCTGAGTGACCTACGATAAGGTTAGGACAAGTCAGCCCCTCAAGGAAGCCGAATGCTGTTCCCCAGGACAATGGGGGGATGGCCCAGGAGGTGACTCAGAGACCAGGGCCGCCACTCCCATCACAAGAGCGTGAGGGCAAGGGGCTTCCCTGGTGGCTCAGTGGTTAAGAATCCGCCTGCCAATGCAGCGGACAGGGGTTCAATCCCTGGTCCGGGAAGATCCCACATGCCGCAGAGCAACTAAGCCCTCGCGCCACAACTACTGAGCCCACGCTCTAGAGCCCGTGAGCCACAGCTACTGAGCCCACGTGCCACAACTACTGAAGCCCGCGCGCCTAGAGCCCATGCTCCTCAACAAGAGAAGCCACCGCAATGAGAAGCCCAAGCCCCGCAACTAAGAGTAGCCCCCGCTCGCCGCAACTAGAGAAAGCCCGCGCGCAGCAACGAAGACCCAACGCAGCCAAAAATAAATAAATAAGTAAATAAATTTAAAATAAAAGAACTAATAATGTTTTAAAAAAAAGACTTCCATTTTTAAAAACAAGTGCGAGGGCCACCCCCACCCCAGGGTTCCGGTGAGGGGGCCACCAGGAGCCGCCCCACCACGGTGGGGCCAGAGGGCCGAGGACTGGTCTCGAGGTTCGTGGTCTAGTGGAACTTGCCCCATTCGGTTTAGGAATTACTCGGTTCTGCCACTCCTTTCTTCTTTCCTGTTTCTCCCTATTGGAACGGGAATGTCTGTCCTCTGTGTGTCCCACCTTTGTGCCTTGGAAGCACAGGACACATATTATTCACAGATTCACAGCTGAAAAGGAATTTGCCTCAGGCCTGGGGTTTCTCCCACGTCCAGTGTACGCGACACCACGTGAGACTTTAAGTCTCTGGAAGGAGAGTTAAGACTTTGGGGCTATTGTGAATTTTGCATGTGAAAAGGACATGAATTTGGGGGACCAAATGCTATTGACTGAATGCTGTCCTCCCCACCCCTCATAGTCATGTGTTGAAACCTGATCCCCAGGTAATGGTATTTGGAGGTGGGTCCTCTGGGAGGTGATCAGGTCGGGAGGGTGGAGCCCCCATGAGTGGGATTAGCGACCCCTGGAAACTCTCTCCAGCTCCTCCCGCCACGGGGCGGGGTGGGGGGGGGGAGGGGGACACAGTGAGAAGACGGCCATCTGTGAGCCAGGCAGCAGGCCCTGCCCCACGACAGAGCTTGGACCTGATCTCGGACTCCCAGCCCTCACTCCACTGCCTGCCTCCTGGGCAGAAGTGAGCTTTCTGGATTTGACATGCACATTCCTCTGGCTGAGTTTCCCTCTCACTCTGCGACTTTCCAAGCTGGGAAAAGTTCTCAGCACAGTTTGGGGGCCTTGCTGAGCCCCTCAAATTCCAAGCCCACACAGTTCCCACCCCCAGATGTGGCAGCAGGATTGGGTTGGTCGGGTCACTCCGGAACAGCGGGTTCAGTTACAACGGACGCTAGGGAGGAAGCAGCCCCAGCACAGCAGGAAGCGGCCGCAGCAGGAGGCCCACCAGACCTCCTGCTAACTTTCCGTTGCTCCCATCAAGTCCCCTCCCAGCCCCACGGGGGTCCAGAGCAGGACAGGGCGCCAGAGTTCTGTTCTGACAGCTTTATTGGACGGGTGCGGAATCAGCTTGAATAGAGCCCGCGCTGCAGCCCACGGTCCAGAGGGCAGCCCCACTCCGTCCCCAGGGGGCAGCGGGGCCTGGCCCCCCCCCCTGCTGCTCTGGACCTGGGGGCCTGGAAGGGGTGGGTGGCGTGCCCAGAGAGGGGTCGCTGGAGAAGGCTGGGGGCAGGGGAAGGGTGTCCAGGTGAAGACAGGCCGTGTGTACCTCCCTCCACGTCTGAGGGTCAGGCAGGCGTGCTAAGGACAGAGCCCCGGCCTCAGGACCCGGGGCTGGGGGCAGAGTTATGCACCCTCAGGTTTGGGCCTCTGACAGTGCAGTGATGTTGGAGTGTTTCATTAGGGTCCCCGTCCCACAGGGAGCACGACCCTGGGGAGGCCAGACCACATCCTGACTCTGGGGCCCTTAGGCCTGGCTCGCTCTCCACCCGAGTGGGGAGACACCTGCCCCCAGTCTCAAAGGCAACAGGCCAAGCGGGGCAGGTGGCCCCTGTGGTGTGCACCTGCCTGCGTGTCCCCCAGGAACTCCCAAGCTGGGACTCCCCAGGCCGGCTCTGAGGGACTCCAGGGAGCCCCTCTCCCCGACAAGAAGCACAGCCTTTCCCACCCCACCCGGTCCCGCTCCCCGCCCGCTGGGCTCCACTGATGACAGACATGCAGCTAAGAGGCTGAGGACAGGGGTCTGCAGGGTGGGGCGGGGCCAGGGGGAGACCCAGAGCCCCAAGGCCTCCTGCTAGTGATGGGCAGCAGGTCCCAGGCGGAGGGAGCGCCTTGGAGGGGTGCGGCCTCCTGCAGACGCCCGAAGCAAAGGGAGCCAGACACCCCAGTTCAAGTCCTTAGTGACGCGTGCAGGCCTGAAGGGAGGATGAATCGTGGAGGTCGTGAGGCTGCCAGGAAGGGGTGGTGATGAGAAGCACAGGCGTGGGCACGCGACGGGCAGGCTCACTCAGAGTGGACCAGAGCCCCAGCTCCCTGCCCAAAGCCGAAGCCCTTGGGCCCGAAGTTTTTAGCATAGCATCCTGCAGAGAGAGCAGAGGGGTGAGGACGCCCCCGGCCACACCTCCCAGCCCTCCCACAACCGCAGCGCCTGGCCGGGCCCCTGGAGCAGCGAAGCCCACCAGGCTGCCCCCTCCCTGTCAACTCCAACAGCGAGGAGGTCCCTGGCTCCACGGTGTGGCCATTCCCCTGCGTCTGAAATCCCGGGAGAAGCGTCATCTGCTGTCAGAGCTCTGGGCCGGGAGCCTGGAGCCCAGGCTCTGCCTCAGCCTGCCCCGATCTGCCCGTGACTCTGGCCAAGTCACTTCCTCCGCCGGGCTCCCCCTCAGCACTAACGGGAAAGGGTCTCACTAGACGCTCTGGAATGGACTCCGAGGCCCGGAAGGGGCCGGCATCTAGCAAGGCCTTCGGCCCTCTGCCCCTCAGACCCCCAGGAAGGGAAGACGTGGGGGAGGGACAACCCACCTTTGCAGTAAATCTCGCCATCCTTGTCAGCCAGGGTGGTGGACTCGAGGCCTTTGCCGCACTTAGCGCACCGGAAGCAGGACTTATGCCAGGACTGGGGAGGGAAGGAAGCAGTTAGTACTGACCCCAGCCGTTCCCCTAGACATGATAAAAGCACTCGTGAAGGCCGACCAGCCCGCTGCTGGAGGGACCCTAACCCCACCTCCTGGAGAAAGCGCTGGGTGGGCAGGGGCAGCAGGCCAGGGGTGGGACCACCGCTAAGGCAGCCGCTCCCCAGCTCCCACCGTCAGGGCCGGCCCAGCCTCATCTGGACCATCCTGCCCGGGACCACTGGAGCACCTGCCTCTACCCCCAGCACCTCCAGGTGCACGGCCTCCTCACTCCTCACGGGGAGACCACTGCCGCCCTCGCAGCCGTATGTGAGGACCAGACAGACGCAGCCGGATGTGAGGACCATACAGACGCAGCCTGGCCACAGGGCAGGCTTTCATGATCCGCCAGGCCTCTGGATCCTAGAACAGGTGCCTGGTTTGCCCAAAGGCCGTCACCGCGGCAGGAGGGGTGGCGCAGCTGGGCAGGGGCCTGGCACAGAGGAGGCGCCCGGCACCACTGGAAGGAGAAAGGGTCCACGAGCTGCGCTGAACTCGCAGGGAAAGGCAAGGAGCCTCGTGCTCCTACGAGGAGCTCAGAGGCAGCACAGCCAACAGCCTCCCCAGGGAAGGTGGCCTGGGTCTGCACCCCTGGCGGGAGCCTGCCAAACCCGGATCAGCTGCCAGCTCCGGCAGCGCAGCCAAGCGGGCTGACAGCTCTGCAGAACCGGGAAAGCCAGAGGCCGGCAGCAGCAGACGGGACAAAACAAGGCCTTTTAAGGGCAAAGAGACTCCCTCGAATGGCTGCCCGTGCCTGGGGTGGAGATGAGAAAGGAAACTGCGTGCCCTCCGGCTTCCTGGCAGCCAGACCCGCGCACGTTGCCTCCTGCCTCCAGACCCCGGCCCCCCCAGCCCCCCAGCAGGCACCAGTGCTGGATCTAGACTTGTCCTACGTGTGAGTTCCCTGTCTACCCCCCCGGCCCCTCCTCAAGGTTGAAAAGCTTCGGAGGCCAAGACGCAGGTCCAGAGAAGCTGCAGACAGGCTCCAGGCCCCGTGGCTGCACAGCTGACCGTGTGAGCCTGGCCGAGCCTCGTGTGAAGGTCCAGAAACCCCCACCGGGCACCCATCCTGAATATGCCCCTTCAGTGGTCCCCGACTGCTGGTCCCAGGCTGCAAATCCTGACCCCTGCCCACAGCCTCTCTGAGGGAGGGGACCCCACTGTGTTTTGGTGACCCGGGCAGCTACTATCAGAATACCGAGGGGGAAGGGCAGGCGAGGCAGTTAGAAAAGATCCCAGGAGGCTGTGGTAGGCCTGAACCTTGGGAAGCTCTGCCCTGCGGGGACGTGGGTGGGTTTCTGAGTCCACATCCTCTGAAACAGGATGTATGTGGATTTTCAAGTGGTTCTTAACATTTCTGGCTCACAAACCTTTTTGAAAATCTGACGAATGCTATGGATCGTCTTCCCAGGGAGAGACAGGATCCCACAAAAGTTTGCATATTCTTTTCAGGGCTTGTGTCCACGCACCCTGAGAAGTCTGCGGCCCCTGATTCTAGAGATACCCATAGATTGGCAGCTCCCTAGGAAGTGTCCGTAGGCGCTTAAAAATCAGTTCCACCAGGGGTGAGGCTGTTACTCTCAAGCGGGGAGGGATTCAGCCCCCTGGAGACCAGAAGCCACAGGGGACAAGCAAGCACGGGGACAAAGGTTTCCCCTTCACGGTGGGCTTTGAAACGAAGGGAGGGAGTTGCAGCCCACGGCTTGGGCTGGCTGAGCAGAGCTAGGGTCTCACTCGCAGAGCTCCGGAAGCCACGCTTCAGGAAGGGGCCTGGCCGGCCCGCATCCCCACACCTCCCGCTGGCCCAGCAGCCGCCTTACCTTCCCAGCACCAATCACCTTCTCAGCGGCGTAGACAGCCTGGCTGCACCGCGGGCAGCACTCAGAGCCGCCGATCTTCTGGGCAAACTTGGCCGCATTGGGGTTGGTGGTGGGCCTGTGGCTGGGGCCCCTGCGTGGGGAAGGACGTGCGGTGACATGACATACAGGCAGCAGTACGGGCGGGGGTCTGGCACCGTGTGGGCACCACCCCGCCTCCACCTGGCCCAGCCTGTTACAAGGCCGCAGCTGCCTGGTCCTGTAGGGTCACCTCCCACTTTACAGATGGACACACCAGGGGCGGGCACTCAGACTTCGCTCAGCCCCCCAGTTAAAACATTGGAGTCACAGAACACCTCGTTTGCTAGGAACTGCCCTCCTCTGCCCCTCACTCCTTCGGCCTGCCGGTTATGAGAGTCCTTCCAGGAGAAATCTGTTGACCAGTCACCCCCACTGGGGCAGTGACCTTGGCCGAAATGTGGGAACTCATCCATCACTTCCATGCATCCCCCCAACGCCCAGGGCCAAGGAGCTGGCAGGCTGACCACCAGCACCTCCACTCACAGCAGGTCAGTGGTCAGTGGGTGCTGGGGACCTAGTGACACCCCGTGATTCCGGGGAAGGGAACTGACGCCCCCATGAGCAGGGGTGCAAGCTGGTCCGGCTCGGACACTCACTGGCTGTAGGGCCCCCAGCAAGTCACCGAGACCGGCTGGGTTTTCTCATCCGTGGAAAGAAGAGACGGGACCCAGGGATTCTTAGGGCCCCTCCCAGCTCTGACACCCATGACACTTGGGGCTGCGGCTCCGCCGTATAGGGAAGAGCCTGGCCTGTTTCATTCCCTGCTGGGCCCCGCTCCTCTGACTGGCCTGACACACAGTAGGTGCTCCTACACCTGGGAGGGGCGTACTCACTCCTCGTGCTTGATGCCGAGCGACTCCCCCTTGTCCATGCTCAGCGTGCCCGCGCCCTGCCCGTAGCCGTAGCCCTTGGGCCCATACTTCTTGCCATAGCAGGATTTGCAGTAAATCTCCTCGCCGTGCACGGCCACAGTGGTGCTGTCCAGATTCTTCTTGCAGACCACTGCAGAGGAAAGAGGGTTACGGGGAGTCGGTTCGCTGCAAGCACCCCGAGAGCCGAAGCTCCCTGGGACTCTGCACACGTAATATCCCGATCTTTCAGGAGCCTGGTGACAGGGGTCAGGATGGCCAGGGACCTGGGAGGAGAGAGGAGGGGTCTAAGGATGCTGGCCGAGCCGCCCCCCACCAGGAACCACATGGGTCTTCCTTGGTCCTCTGCACCCTCAGAAGTCCCCGGGTTCAGAAGCCGAGAACTTAGACTGACCCCAAGCCCCAGGAAGCCTGCTGGACCTTCACTCTGCCCTTGACAGAGCGATCATGTGTCCCGACAGAAGAGGAAGCCCTACAGGCTTGGGGGCAGGGGTGCCGGGGAAGTGATGCTCCCAGAGGGGAAGGGCAATATTTATTAAGCACCTGGCATGGCGGGCTTTGAAATGAGATACAGGTTGTGCTCAACACGTCAGCAAGATCTGCAATTTCTAATCTCAGAATCACTTTGCCACGGGAGAGACTGAGGTCAGATGCTGGGAAGAATTTCCCGACTCCAAGGTTAAGAGACTGGAATGGGATAAACTGGAAAGCCTGCGGGCCGCCTGTATCTTCCTGTGGATCTCAGAGCAGGGCTGTGTCCAGCGACCCAGAGTAAAACAGTTCGGAGCCCAGGGTCATGTAGAGTCAGATGCCTAGAGCCCAATCTCTCTCCCCGGCCCTTCCCAGCCCACGTGTCCACAGCTAGATGCAGATGACAGCCTCCCCCCAAAAGGTGGCTGTGAGAATTAAATGAGCCCTCACCCGGGGAGTACTTAGCACAGTACCCTGTGCACAGTAGGTCATCATAAACATCCGCTGCTCCTATAGTGTGATACAGAGTTAGTGCCATGGGAACACAAGGCGGGGGGCCAGGCCTCCAAATATCATCGGCTTCCAACCCCCAAGTCCTTCTCTCAAGAGACCCGACTTCCCCTGCTTCTTTAGGTCTTGGCCTATGATTCTAATAGGGTCCCACGAAGGTCCGCAGATTTGGGATTCAGTGCGTCCACCTGGACCACATCCTCAAACACGTGCTTCTGAAGATGGATTCCGGGGAAGCCCTGGAGGAGCCGGCCTCTCCCCCCTGCAAAGAGGTGCTCCGCTCAGCTCTGGCCAGCTTGCCAGCCCCTAGCTTCATTTATTTATTTTTCCCTGCTGTGTGGTTTATGGGATCTTAGTTCCCTGACCAGGCACTGAACCTGAGCCCTTGGCAGTAAAAGCACCACTAACCACTGGACCGCCAGGGAACTCCCAGCCATCCCCTTGCCTTTAAAGGCCGGCTCTCTGCCCCCAGGCCTCAGGTTGGAGATTTCAGACTAAATAAGGACCCTCTGGTCCTGCCCCTGAGATCCCCACGTCCTTACGGCACTCAGGCGACCCAAATATGGATCTTCCCACCGCCTCCCTAGGGCTTGGCTCCCCGGAACAGCAGGGGGTGGGGCTCCAACATTCCTTCTTGGGTGGGAAGTTGGCCTGGAATTGCTTCCCGTAAGACCCAAGCGAACCTGGAAATTCCAAGACCAGAGGGGAGGCAGAAAGTGAGACAGAACGGCGAGACAAACGGAGGTCTCCTCAGAGCGACCTTGCCAGCAGGAGACCCAGGGGCTCAGCCCAGAGGAGACTCCAGGGTCTACGACTGAGCCCTCCAGACGGCCCCCTGCCTGAGCCCCAGCCTCAATAGGGGGACACCCCGACCTCGCTGCCGCTTCCGCTCTGCCTTGTCCCAGAGGCCCTGGCCTCTGGCCTCCACCCCGGTCCAGTCTGGGCACCTGCAGACTCCTCCAGAAACTCCACTAAGGGGAATTTTGAAGGAAGGCCTAAATCAATTTCTACCAAACCATGTTAAGCAAAAACCAAACAAACAGAAAAACTTAATTACGGGCTGGTTGTGTGTATTTGCTGGGAAAATGTACTCCAGATGCCACAGGGTAGAGGCCGCCCCAGGTGAGAGGCCAGGGCCCCCTCACCCCACCCCAAGACAGACAGTAATTCTCTGTTTCTGGAAGGAAAACCAAGGCCCACAGAAAAGTTCCAGCTTATAGAGTCAGGCGAAGCAGGGCCCGGCTGGAGCACAGCCTCACCTCCAGGCCTGATTCTTCCCTGCCAGCCCAGAAGCCCTTTCAGGTGGGCCGGGCGAGGGACCACAGCCTGCAGGTGATGGATGCTGGTGCTGGGGGCGTGCAGGGCTCTGAGAGCGCGCCGGCGCTCAGGGTTCTGGGGAGTAGCCCAGTTCCAGCAGCTGCCACCTCGGGGAGAGGCCAGACCTGCTCTGCTTTCCCACAGGGCTGACCTGCCCCAGGTGGGAGCCGTTACAGCTCGGAGAAGCAGCAGCCTCGGGGCAGGTCCCTGCAGAGCCGAGCCCTCTCGCCTGCGGATGGGGACTGGCGGCCCCTCCTCAGACCACCAGGCTGTACCCTGCGGGCCGAGCCCAGGGAGGAGGCTGCTCTCCCCGACCGTCTAGGGCAGCGTCCTGCAGAGCCCAGGCCCCAGGAAAGGGATCGTGGATGCCAACCTGAGTAGGAACCAGAGGCAAGCACCAGGACGGTCAGAGGACCTTCTCTCGGGGACTCACCCAGGCCTGGCCAGCAAGGGGCTGAGGTCCCTGATGCCACCCAGGCCCACACCCTGCTGGCCTTGCTCTGCCTCTGGAGTGAAGGTCTCCTGATTCTGAGGGTGATTCTTCATTCTTGATTCCAGCTGGACACTTAGGCCCATGGCACTGAAAGAGAAGTGACCCTCCTCCCACTCGTAAACACACCTGCGCACCCGGTGCTGTTCTAGGCCCCGAGAATCAGCAGGTTGTGAAGATGCTCAGACTGGGGACATCCTCTAGCTCCATGCCCAGGAACTCGGCCGCAGCCGGAGACCCCAGAGACACAGGAGGCTGACCTGTAGCTGCTATAGTCCTGCAGCAGCCGCTGCACTCCACCCCTGCCCCAGACCTGCCTGTTCCTTCCTGTACCACCCCCCGCACCCCGCATTCCTGGCTTCCCTGGACCGCCCGGCCAGCGGCCACTCCTCCGCAGGCAGGCCTGCAGGCCTCCCCGCCCGGCTGGCCCGTTTCAGTCCGTGATTAAAGCAACATTTGAGGGCAGAGAGGGGTCCTTGGGGCCAGCAGTCTGGACCATCTCCCTGGCCAGAGCCAAAGCCTCTTATTCCCTCTGAAAAAACTAAGCAGCTCGCAAAGTCCTGAGTACAGAGAATCGTTGACTACACGACGATGACGCTGCTGGCCAGAGCCAAAGCCTCTTATTCCCTCTGAAAAAACTAAGCAGCTCGCAAAGTCCTGAGTACAGAGAATCGTTGACTCCACGACGATGACGCTGTTGGCGGCCTCCTCCCGGCTGGAGGCCAAAGGCCCCACCTAAGCTTGTTGGCCACTGGCAGCCCTTGATCAGTCTCTGCAGCCGGCCGGAGGGTGTGGCTGAATTGGGCGGGGCTTCTGGCTGCTCCGCCCACAGCAGGTGGGATCTGATGCTCATCCAGGGAGCAGGTGGCCCTTGGCCTGTCTGGACCCTGCTCTGGACCACGAGCTCCTGGAAGCAAGGCAGCCAAGCTCTCCCGACTCTGCTCTGTGAAGCCGAGGAAACAGGCCCAATTCCCAGACCTCCCAGACAGGCTGAGATGTCAGCTGCTGTTGAGGGGTCCTTGAGCCACACCAGGGCCGTGTGTGTGTGTGTGTGTGTGTGTGTGTGTGTGTGTGTGTGTGTGTGTGTGTGGTGTATGTGTGTGCATGTGTGTGTGGTGTGTGTACGTGAGCATGTGTGTATGTATGTGAGCATGCGTGTATGTGCATTGTGTGTGTGTGGTGTGCATGTGAGTGTGTGTATGTATGTGTGTGGTGTGTATGTGTGGTGCTGGTGTGTGTGTTGTGTATGTATGTGGGCATGTATGTGTGTGTGAGCATGTGTGTATGTATGTGTATGTGTGTGGTGTGTATGTGTGTATGTGTATGTGTGTGTAGTGTGTGGGTATGTGTGTGTGTGTGTGTCGGGGAGCTGCTATCATTTACTGAACACTCACAACTGCTCCAACTGCTTTGTTTGTTTTCCGAGCTCCTTCCCTGTTAATTCTCACACCCCCCCATCCCCCCGGCCGCCGTGAGGTAGGTGTTGTTATCCCCCCTGTAACAAGTAACCTGCCCATCACCATGCAGAGGACAAAAACAGAATTCACATCCAAACCCTGACCAACTGGTTCTGAAACCTAGAGCTTAACCCCACAATTCCCTGCCTCCTCCTCTGCCTGGGCTCAAGGAAAACGCAGGTCACCTCTTCTAACCCAGAACCTCGGCTCTGTCGCAATGAACCCCGTCACTCAGGAAAACGGGGAGGCTCCCTCCATCCGCCACTTCCTGGGCCGGGAGCTCTGAAAGGCTGCCCGGCCCAGGCCATGGCCAGTGCAGCACCGCGGCCTCTGCATGCCCTGCATCCCCCGGACCACCCGACAGCTCCCGGATGGATGGCGGCCACTGCCTGGCTTCCTGTTCATCCAGGCTGTGATTGCAGCAATGGGTCTGGGTCCAGCTGTCAGGACAATGTCCAAATTCCTCCAGCTCATCTTCCTCTTACCCCAGACTGTCAGGTGGGGATGGGAAGTGCGGGGCGGGG
>NW_006783542.1:1456648-1481554 GCF_000442215.2 Lipotes vexillifer
GGGAAGGCCTCGGGGCTGCAGGGGCAGGAGAGGGGAGGGGAGAGCCCAGCTCCAGGAGGGGATGGGAAGTGCGGGGAAAGGCCTCGGGCTGCAGGGGTGGGGGGGAGGTGTGTGTGGGGGGGTGGGGGGTGGAGAACCCAGCTCCTCCCTAGACGCAGCTTCCCCTGAGGCTGCTGCCTCTGCTGCCTTGACAAAATGCTTTTTTAATTGAAATATAGTTGATGTACAGTATTATATAAGTTTCAACTCTATTCCCTGTGCTGTATAATACATCCTTGTGGCTTATTTATTTTATACATCGTAATTTGGCCTCTTAATCCCCTTCCCCTCTCTTGCCCTCCCCCTCCCCGCGAGTTTGTCCTCTGCGTCTGTGATTTCTGTTGCCATTTAACAAGGGGTAATCTGGGTCCAAAGACTGATGAAACTTTGGGCTAAAAGTGTCTTCCTCTTAAATGCCAGGATTGTGGCAGGGAGAGAAAGAAGAGAGAGTGAGCGGGAAGTTTTCCCGGCCGAGTCTTCCCTGCTCGGCACTCAGCCCCTGCGCCTCCGCCACCCTCAGCCGCTGCACCTCCGCTGCACCTCCGCCACCCCTCCAGCTCGGGCCAGCTCACGCCCTCCCCTTAGAAGACAGCTTCTGAGGAACAAAGAGGCCCTGAGCTGTTTCCCGGCCCAGCTGCGCGCCAGCCAAATGTCAAGCTGTTTACCTCCCGGAGGGGGGGGGGGCAGTTCCCGGGGTGTGCCCCCATGGCACCAGCAGGGGCTGGGAGGGCTGTGTACTCACTGCACAGGAAGCAGGATTTGTGGAAGCTGCTGCCTTCGCACTGAACCTCCTCAGCAAAGTACACCGTCTTCCGGCACAGCCCACACTTCTTACCTCCTCCCCAGTTCGGCATATTCTGAAAGTGGACGCGGAAACAGGAATTAACTCCCCGGGGAGACGGAGACACAGATGGCCCACCACAGAGGAGCCGGGGGCAGAGGCCGAGGCGGGGGCAGAGCCCTCCTCGAACGGCAACCTGGGGGCTTCCCACCCCAGAGCCCACAGGTAATCGCTGAGCAACCGCTGTGTTTTCGGCCCTGTGCCCGGCATTCTAAAGGATACACACAAGCACGAGACACAGGCCATAACAGCAGTAACGACAAACCATCTGCCACGTGCGTCCGCAGGGATGAATCTCACAAAGATGAATTTGGAGCAAAAGAAGCAGATAAGCTAGAGCTCATAAAACACAAATTATCTGTGTCAGGCCCGCAAGCAGGCAAAATTCTATGGTCAAGGGAGGGACCCATGGGTGGGAGAGTTATAAAGAAAAGCAAGTATCACAAACAGACTACTGTCTTAGATTTGTTACCTCAAAGAGAGGAAAAGGGGGCCACCAAGGCGGCTGCTAAGACACCAGCCATGTGTGGTTATCACACAGAGGCTCCCTTTGTAATTATTCTTTGAACTACACATATGCAGCTTTTCTACGCTCTTTTGTATATAAGATATAGCTCACCAAAAGAACCATTCTTTTTTAAAGCAGGAGGTAGGCACACAGGGCACAGGTAAGAGTCCATTAGAATGCGGGGAGGTGGGGGGCTTTTGCAAACTCAGATTTCCCAGCGCCAACTCTGACCCGAGGAATCATGACCTCTGAGGATGAGGAGCAAGAACGTGAATTTTTAACAAGCACCCGGGTGAGTCCCAAGGAGGCGGCCTGGGACGGCACTGCGATGCTCTAGGTATTGGTTCTGAGCTGGGGTCCTGATGCCAGATGGGTTTGGTCCAGTCCTGACCCTGCCACTCACTGGCTATGTGTACCCTGAACGAGGTAGCTGGTCTTTCTAAACCTTGATTTCCACATCTGTAAAATGGGGATAAAAGCAAAAGCGACTTCATAGATCATTTCCAGGGATTCAGTGAGACACACGGCGTGTCAAAGGCGCGGCTCAGTGCCTGGCACGGGCTGAGTGTGCGGTGACGATTATTAGCGCAAGAATCCAAGGCACAGGGGAGGCGACACTGCAGATCAGAGCCCGAGCAGCACAGACACAGATGCCCGCAGAGCCCGAGATCAGGGAAGGCCCATCTCAACCACTCTCAACAGATGCCTGGCTGCCAGGGGACGGCGACCCTTCCAGTTCTTTGGACAGAAGTGCACGGGGCTGGGGTGGGGGGCTATATGGGGGGCGCCGGCGACTGCGGGTACAAGATGGGTGATGGGGTGAGTAGGGCTCAGGGTGCTGGGAAATGGAGGGTGGGCAGGGGAGAGGCAAACCCCCCGGGATGTGCGTCATGGAAACGCCGGACGCAGGGATGGGGCATCCAGAGCCCACCCTCTTGGTACCAGGGATGTGCCGGCAGCTAGAGTCGGGGTCAAGGGCAGAGGGGACGTGGTCTCCACTGCCCGGAGCTTCCCATCTGACGCAGTGTAGGGACAAAACTTGCCATCCCGAAACGTCTCTCTGTCCTGCACGTTATTTCAAGCTGAAAACAATCAAGGCCCAAGAGACTCAGGAAGAAACTGACCTTCCCCCAGCTGCCCAAAAGAATTTCGATAGAGAGCCTGTTCCCCAAACAGAGCTATCGCCAGAGATCTCTGCAAAGAACATGGGCCGGGTGTGCTGGGAGGGTCGGCAGCGCCTGGAGACCAGAGTCCACTCTGTCCCATCATGTCTGTTGGCTCAGCAAACACTCGCTCACCAAGCATTTGCTTTTCCATCTCCATGTAAATGGCCTTCCTCCCCTTTGAGGTCCCAAACCACTACCCCCAACTTCCTCTTTTGTCTTTAGCTGAAGATGGTATTTAAGGGGAGGGTTTCAGCCACTTTGGGGAGTTACTCAGGTTTTCTGGGTCGCTCCCATGTAGACATGTTCTTGAATTCTGATTTTCTCCTGTTCGTCTGTCTCGTGTCAATTTAATTTTTCTCCAGTCAGAAGCTAGAAGGGTGGAGGAAAATTTCTTCCCTCCCCCCGCCGCCCCGGAAAGTGGACACAGGCCTCCGCTCAACAAGAAGGTCCAGTCGAGGTTCACTACCAAGTCCCCTGCACACACGTGTTTGTACAGGTGTGTGCACCTGGCACACAGGTGTTCATACAGGTGTTCGATAAATCGGCTCCCCTAATACTGAGAGCCACAGCTGGTCCATGCCCCACATCCATCTCTGCAGAGCCCGAGGCCCTCACAGTGCTCAGTGGGTATGTGCGCGATGAGAGCAGGCTCCATGTGGGGAAGGGGTGTTCGTGACGCCAGCTTCCGAGGACCCAGGCTGGAATATTTTCGGAACCGGGGGAATCTCCAGCGAGGCTTTGCCGGAGTGGACCAGTCAGTCACTCTTCACTGCCTCTGCTCTGTCCTCCCGTGTCCTGAAAGCTGGGTTTCCTCTGGCCCCACCCTGGTCCCTCTCTCCCCCGCAGTCTCCTCTGGTCCCACTGCACCTGAGGTCACCCCTGCCAAGGACTTCCATTCATCGCTGACCTTGACCTCTGCCCCGAGCCCAGGCTCGTACACCCGGTTCCACGGGAGAACCTCCACCTGGATGGTCCACGAGCACCTCGATTTCAACACGAGCCACCTGAGCCCATTACCTTTCCTCTCTAACTTGTTCTTTTTCCTGACTTGTCCATTTTTTGCTGCTGGAACCGCAGCCATTCTCTCCAGCACTGAGGAATCTTATCCCAAACCCTAGAATGGGGAGAAGTTCCCCTCTCCCGGCTGCGCCTGCTCTGTGCCCCCTTCACCTGCTCACCCCAAACCCTGACACCCCTGCCTCTCCGGGCCTCTCCCCACTCACCTTCACTCAGCTGGCCCACGGCCCCCTTGGAGGGGCACCACGCTCCAGTCCCCTTCTGCTTGGGAACCACCCTGATTTTCAGCCAGCGCACACGGGCTGGACCTAAGCTGACCAGCCCGGGTTACCGGTTGGGGATGGGCCAGCTACGCATTTCAGGCCAAGGAGACAGAAGGGAGTTCTGGGGGCTCCGGGGAAGAAAACATCCTGATCCTCAGAGAGAACGTCCTGGAAGAAAGCCCCCCTCCCCTGAGTGACGAGGGGGAGCAATGGGCTCCGGGGCTGTGGTTCCAAGGGGGACCAGCCGTCCCAGGAGGAAGCTGACAGCAGAGAAGGGAGCCGCCCTGACATCACTGAGCCACAGAACAAGGCCAGACACCACGCTGACTAGTCTCCGGATTCTCCAGTTAAACAAACTAAGACGCTCCCCTGCTGTTTAAGCCAGTTACCCTGCACCTGAATGCATCCCCAGAGAGGACAATTCCGGCCACCCTGCTTCTGGAATCCCCTTCCTAGCCGCCCCCCGCTCCCCCCTCCAGACCTTCTTGGCACAGAAGGGGACTCTCAATCCTCACCCTGAGAGCCTCCCGGGAGTACCTTCCCAGCTCTGTCTCCTGCTATACCGCCTGCCCCTCACACATCCTCAGGGTTGGTGATTTAATTGCCCCAGCCTGGGGCAAGGCACGTGGAAGCCCTCTGGGCAGGGCGGAGGCCCACCGTCCTCACCCACGTGGGTCTGGACTGGCCGTTGACCTGCACAGGGCCAGCCTTCCCCTCCCGGGCTCTGCACCGTCCACAGCTCATCAGGCTTCCGCACATCCCACACCCCCAGAGGACAGGATCGCTCGAACTGCACGCGGCCCTGCTCTGCCTCCTCAAATAACCCACCAGGCCCGAGCTCCTGGAGCCCCAGGGCCAGCCCCATCCCCGGCCTCTGAGGCCCCGCCATTCCTCTGGCCCCTCTGCCCTGCTGAGCCAGAGCTGGGCGCTGCAAACCAGGAAGGACAGTCGGGTGGGAGAAGCAAGGTCGGTACTGCCCGCCTAACCGTCCCCCACGCCACCCTCGCTGCAGAGCCCCGTTCTAATCAGGCAGCCACCGCTGCACCGAGTGACCACAGGGAGGTGCTCAGGGCAGAGCCCAGACCCCTGAGCCACCTGGCAACTCCAGTCCCTGCGGGGCGGTGCCGGGACGGCCACTGGGCGGGGAGCCCTGCGAGAGGTTCTGGTTCACGCGGAGCCATGTGGCTTCTCCGACGAGGTGACTAGACGCGACCCCCAAACCCCTGCCCGCGGCATCCAGCAGACAGCCTGCCCTGAGTCTGCTGACCTACTGTGTGCCGGGCAGTCTGCAAACACCATCCACTTCTCCTGGTGACCTGGGGCTGGGGACACGCCCGTGACACACATGAAGACACAGGGCTGGGGAGGCCAGGTCAGCCCCCTGCGGTCACCAGGCTGTAGGAAGCAGAACTGGGACCCAGCCGGGTCCAGCCACCCAGTCACTGTGCTGGTGCCATCGTATTCAGGGGGGCTGCACTCGGGGGGCGTCCAGGACGCCTGGGCTCCTTCCTCACCTTGCTTTCCACCCCCTGAACCCACAGGGGACGTCCTCCATCCCCTAGGACACCCCTAAGGGAGGAGGCTTCCCCAACCACGTGGTGGGAAGCTGTTTGTTCCCAGCAGTGTTTTGTTCCCAACACAAAAGCCCTTCTCCCTCGTGGAGACCCACATATCCAACAGGCCGCCCTTGTTCTCCCTGGCTCCGGGTCAGGGGCCCACAGCCAGCAGGGCCCAGGGAACAAGGGGCAGGGCAGGATGGGCGAAATCTGCCTGGGGCGCCTCCCGGCTGGGCCACTCCTCAGCCAGGCCACTTGGTGGGGGTCCCCTTCGGGAGCCCAGAGAAGGGACAGGGCCCGGCGCCTTGGACAGGTTCCCCTCCCCCCGCCCACGTGAGGATCCCTCCGAGGGATCTACGGGTGGGCGGGGGGAGTCTCAGCTCGGGGAGCCCCGGCCACCTCCTTCCCACCAGCCCCGTCTTCTCATCAGCCAGACTCCGGGGACAGAAGGCCCAACTGCCTTAAAAGGAAACTGTTTCTCAGACCTTCTGGAGCTCCTATAGGGACGCCCAGCTCCTTCTCAGCTGCCTTCTCAGTTCTGAGGACAGAGGCCCTGCAGCCGACGGGGAGGAGAGATGTTCTCTGGGTCAGAGTACAGGCGGCTCAGTTCAGAGGTCAGGAGAAAGGGACCTGGATTCATCCCTTCCCAGCTGAACGATCAAGTGACTTTCCTGTCTGAGCTTTGATGTGGTTGTGTCTCTAAATCGGACCATCCACTGACTCCTTAAGTTGTTCTGGGGATCAGGAAAGAAATTACAAAGCGACGGCCCAGGGCCTGGTGTGCTGTAAGGGCGCCCTCCTGGCGACCACCCGCAGGGCGGGCCCAGGCGAGGGCCGGATGTCTGCTCCCCTCCCCAGCCAGGCCGCATCTGGGAGCAGCCAGGCCTGAGAAGTAGAAATGCCAAACTTCCTTTGGGTGTAAGCACCCCCACAGCCCAGATGCAAGCAGAGACTTGTCTTAACTCTTTTGTCTTCTGCTCTGGGTGACCAAGAAGCTTTGCTGTCCCTGTGATCACATCAGCCACTCTGGGTTTGCAGTGGGTTCCTCCAGAGAGTTCTGGTTCGTCCCACTTCACATGTCGACAATCTCGATAGAGAACCAGCCTTCAATTTTCTGCTGAATGGCTGGAAGTACCTGGGAAGCCATTTACCGGAAATGTCAGGATCCAGGGCCGGTCGGAAGCTAGAAGCCCAGGACTGAACTCTTCCGACGAGTGACAGGCTCAGTGTGCTGCCCCCTCCTTCTGGGGCAGCTGTCTCATCAGGTCCTCTGTCTTGAGAGCAGAGACCCAAGACGGGGCTCGCAGGGCAGCAGAGCGAGAAGCGGACACAGGGCAAGACTCCCACGTTCACCCCACATCTTGTGAAAGTCGGGCTGAGGTGACGGCCCAGTGTGGTCAGGCTTCAGGTTTCAGAAGCCATCTCAGAGACGCTCCACCCTTAACCGCTGGCTGCCAGCGTCTGAGGGAAGGCCTCCTCTCCTCAAATCAGTGGTTTGACTTGACAATCCATGCCATGCCTTTATTTCTCCAGTGGAAAATCCCCACCTCTCCCGTCCCAAAACCTCTTGCCCCCCAGGGCCAAAGGGTGACTTCTGAGCACAGAGTTGAGGTCCCCACCCACGCAGTCTGGTAGAGACCTATCAGGTGTCTGCCTACTTAGAATCACCTGGCTGTGTGATATCCAGCCAGGTACACAGGGGAGCTGTCACCTTTTCCAACTCGCTGTTCAGCCCCTTCCTCCCCGCACCCACGTCAGGAGGGCAGCCAAGGCAGGGGCGGGGGCCCCCCGCCGCTCAGGGTTCAGAGCCCAGGTCTTAGAGGTGCCATCTGAGAGCCTGGCCAACAGTCCTGCCTTGAAAGGAATGGTCACTGCTGGGGGGACGAAGCGCCAACATGCGGTACAAACCCGGCCTGAGCTTCACGGGATTTCTTGGGAACCCTGCACGTGACTCAGCCTCTGGGAGAAGCCGGCCGGCACCGCTGCGCTGCGATCCCTCTAGACCCCATGGTTCCCAAAACTCGAAGGTCACCCTGGCTCCCTCTCTCCCTCCCTCTCTGAGTCCTGTCTTTTCAAGTCCAGGCCCCGAGGCCCTTGTGGGGCAGCGGGCTGGGCTGGCACCTGCCCCCCAGCACCTCCTATAACAGAGCGTTCCACCCCCGGCGTTCAGAAGTCCAAAGGTCAACCAAGGTAGAAATGGGGGCGTCTAGAATTCATTCTAAGTATTTCCAGACTGTCACAGAAGTCCTATATCATAACAAGGTCTCACAGGCTAACCAACAGGTAAGTGTCTTTGCTTTTATCTGGAACAATGTCACCTTAGTAACAACTGGTTACCCATGCTGGAAAGGTCTGAACGATCTTCCTGGATTCATTTCTAAAAAGCAAAACCAAAACCCACGAGCCCTTAGTCCTTATAAAACAGGCTGTTTGCAGCTGACATCTCGGGAAGCCCCTGCCCCCCGCGGCTCCTGTATAGACAGCCGGGGGCACTGCAGAGGAGGGTGTGCTTGCTGGGTTGGTGGGTCGGGCGGGGGCTGAGCCTGTGATCCACTATCGCTGCAGAAATCAGACAGTGCCTCCCGGCCCCTGGGAAGAGGTGGAAATGCTAGCTGCCTCGGTGTTTACACTCCTTACCATACTTGGGAATCACTCAGTGTTGACGTCAGACAAATTCCTGGGTAGCTGCGTAGTGCGGCCCCATCACCACCACAGAAATTCCTGCCCACTGGAAACCGCAGCAAAACTGCTCCAGCAGGTACCCGGCACCTCCCCGAAGTGTGTGTGTGTGTGTGTGTGTGTGTGTGTGTGTGTGTGTGTGTGTGTGTGTGTGTGTGTCTTTTCCTCAAGAAGGCTTTTTCCCAGGCTTCCTTTCTTTCCTGCAAACCGGGCACCAAAATTCAAACACGCATCAGACCTGGTGAAAGCGTATCACCTGGGGCCCAGGCCCCGACTTCCAGAAGGGCCCCCTCCTCCTCTCCATCCATGTGGCAAGGGGAAGACCTAGAGGTCGTGCGTTCTAACGGGACTCCATCCACGTTCACACTGCGAAGCCACATCTTCCTTAAGTAGTTTATGAGCCACCATAAAGCTCTTTGTAACGCGAATGACTGGGCGTGGGTTTGCAAGGAGTCTGCCTGTGTCTGAATGGCAGCTGCAACCCCAAGCAAGTTACTCATCACCTCTGAGCCTCAGTTTCTTCGTCTGTAAAATGGGGAGTGTCCGCCCCACCTCACAGACTGCCCCAGATAACACACACATGGAGGATACAGGCCAGTCCCTGGGGCCCAACAAGCACAGACATCTGCCTACTGTTCTCTCTGGGAAGGGCCAGCTCTGAGGCTTGTCCAGATCTTACTTGCCAGAACGCCTGCGTGGTGGCAACTGGTGACCTTTATTCTCACCAGCACCTCAAAATGTTTAATGCAGGATTCCTCTGTCCTCTTCAAGCCAACTTTTCACAATAAGCCAGCTTACAGAAATATCTAAATTCCAGCAGCCTCTCAGAAAAGCCTTCCCAGTTTGCCTTCCCACCAGGAGACCCAGAGTAAATAGAAACCATCCCTCCCTCCCTGACCTGGGCCTCAAGCCCACTCACAGGGCCACCGGCGAGCACCGGAGCACCCGTTTGCCAGGTTCACACGTGTCCGGTAGGGCAGCTCCACGAGCCGCCTACTCCTACCCCCTTCATTCACCAAATATTTACTGCTCGCCAACCAAGTGCCAACACTACACTCCCGGCCAGGGAGGGCTCACCAGCTCACCAGCAGGCAAATGTTAGCCTTGAGAAAACACCTGGGCTGGGAAGGCAGGTGCCGGGACGGCCCAGAGGCAAAGGCCGTGGCCCTGCCACGCCGCAGCACAGGTGGTGGCCGCTCTTCAGTCTCGCCTCTGCGTCTCACCCCCTCAGACCCTCCACAGTGGCAGTGCAGCCCCTCCCCCTCCCTGGCCCACAGCACACCCTCTGCAGGATAAACTTCCTTCCCCGCCTGCCTGTCCCCCGCCCGGATTTCCTCCCCGCGGGACTGGGCATTCCCTGGGAGGCTGTGGACAGTACAGGGCGGGATCCAGCCACAAGGACAGTCTCTCTGGAGAGAGCCCGAGCTCCCCCTGAACATGAGGAGGCTGCAAGTGAGAAGCAGGGCCACAACACCCAGTGCCCAGATCCCACCCGGAGACACCCCAGCCTGCACGCTGAGCTGACAGAGGGGCGGCCAGCTCCTCCAGCCGCCTCAGGGGAAGGATGGGCGAGGCCCAGGGACATGCCCGCCCCGTACCGCCCCCCCAAAGAAGCTGAGCACGAGAGGCGAAGCCCCCTGTCCACGGTCGGCTGAGCATTCAGGGTCAGTCAGGGCCACGCTTTGCACGAGAGCCCACTGGACCTCCCGGAGCCGCTGGGACGGGATCCCCAGGTGAAGCCCTCACAGCTGGGAGGGGGCTGCCCATCCATCCGCGCCCAGGAGCAGGGTTGGTGGCCAGAGCCCAGGCCTCCAGGGAAGGGCTGAGCCCATGCACCCTCCCGCCTACACCCAGGTCTTGATTAGAGCACAACAAATGGGACAGGCGTTTGCAGAACATTCTGCGGCCTGTGAGAGCAGATACGACGCCTGCCTCGAGGTGGCTTGCTGGGTAACATATTGCAGCTTGCTTCAAGTGTGCTGGTAGCAGCCCCTTCCTGCTCCCCGGCCCTCAGGGACTGAGGCCACCAAACACTGTGGTTTCCTTCAGGCTGGGGTGATGGTGCCCACGCAGCGCCAAGACAAGGGGCTAGGGGGTGTGTGAACGTGGCGGGGGGTGACCGGGGACGGCTGCCACCTGGTCCTTTCCTAAGGGTGAAACTCACACCTGGGCGCGGGGCACAGCTGCCCCAGGCGGGCCCTGAACCTAGATGTTCCCCCTCCCTGCCCTTGGCACGCTGTCCAGGGGGCAGGCGGGGGGTGGCACGGCCGCCCTCATCCCCAGCTGTACAATGAGCTCAGTGCGCGCGCAGAATCGCCGATTGTCCCGCCGCGGGACCTGCAGGTGGTGGGGAGACTGGCCGTCCCGGGTCAGGGGCACGTGGGGGCCCTTTGTGTCCCGGGACCCCGGGGCGGGGAGGAGTCCCGCGCCTCCTGGAAAGAGAACCAACCGCCGCCACTTCTCCCCGCTCCGCGGCCCGCGCCGGCCCCAGCCGCCCCTTTTCCTTGCGACCGTCCTCGCAGCTTCCCGAGCGGCGGCGGGGGGAGGGCCGGGGGCGCCCTGCGCGCGGCAGGCCGGGGCGCACTCACCTGGCTGCGGCTGGGCGCGCGGCGGTTGGCGGACGGCGGGCGGGCGAGCGGCACGGCAGCGCTCTGGAAGCGGGGCTGGGCGCGCCCGGCCTGCGCGGCGTTTTGTTCCGCTCGGGGAGGGCGTGTCCGGGCCACGCCAACCAGTGGGCTTTGCACACTGCACCGCACCGGCGCCGATGTCACCGCACCGGCGCTGATGTCACGGCGCAGTCCAGCAGCGCGGCCCCCAGGCCCGAGGCGTCCCGGCTGCGCCCTGCGGACCCCCGGTGCGCCCCGCCGCGGAGGAAGCAGCGGCTCACAAGTGCCCGGAACTTCTCATGGCTTCCCGGCAGCCTAATACGAGGGTGGAGACGCACGTGATCCAAGAGATAAGACTCCTGATAAACTTATGCCACAAGAGGAAGTGTGGGGGGACGGGAGGTGGTCTCGCGTTTGGTGTCCTGGTGGCAGGTGTCACGGGGGCGCCGGGTAAGACAGGCCAAGCTTTAGAGCCCGCCCCTTCCGTGTACTAGCTGGTCCCCGCCCCTAGGCCTCAGGTTCCGCATCTGTGAAGGGGGTATAATCCAGCCGGAAGTGGGTGTTTTTGGTGGCGGGAGGCGCGGGGAGCAGATTGTAGGGGCCTAGTAAGCCTTCAGCAGTGCCCTTCAATGAGTGTAGCCCCCCCAGACAGCTCTGTCCCCTCAGCTTTCCCCAATCTCCCCTGCTATCCAAAGAAGGAGCCCCCCTCCGACCCCCAAACAGCAGCTCTGAGGAGTGGCTGCTTCAGCTGGGCTTTTGTCTGGGCCCCGCCAAGATGCCCAGGGGCAGCTGCTGGTGGGTGGGCCGCCCTCGCCACCTCCCAGCCCTTCCTGCAAGCCCGCTGCCAGCATCTCAGAGGGCGCAGAGGCTCACACCTCTTTCCTGGACGCAGGTACAGCTCAGAAACCCAGTGCTCTGGAGAGAGAAGGAGCTCCCGGGGAGGCCCACCTGGCAAGGAGGGCCCGGTGGGGAGCAGAGAGCGCCAGGCTTTAAAGGAAGGTGCCATCCTCTCCCCCCGCGGTCCTGCCCGCCCCAATCAAGGCGCACTGCCCTCTGGGCCTTGTGGGTCTGGACCCGGAGGATCATGAAAATCTGAGACACTGGTGCTCCCAGGACTGGGAGAGCCTCGGGAGACAAAGCACTTCCTTCTAGTTTGCAGTTTTTGCAGCTTGTTCACTGCATTTCTAAGTCAAAAGGAAACTCCCTCTCATCCTCCAGGTTGAATTACCCCATTTGCACTGAGTGCAGACGCTGATGGAGCAGGGGCTGCGCAGATCCTGGGTGTCCCTTTCACTGTGATCGTGTCCGCTGTGCGCCCGTTTGTGTGTCACCCTCTGCTGCTCTCTTGGGCTCCAGCGTCTCTGTGAGAAGGAAGCCTCCTTCTGCCCAAGGCAGTGAACTGGGGGCAGGTCTGCTGGGCAGCTGGTCCCCCCTCCCCCAGGTCACCCACAGATGCAGCTGCCATGTCTTCCAGGCTGGACAGGTATCAAGGCCTCAGACCCTCACAGGCTTCATTTAGAGCCCCAGGTAGCTGAATCAACTCTTCCAGAAGTCAAGCATCTCATACTCCAGAAAATGGAGTATTATATTTATCTAGGCTTTTCTTACTTTCTACCCTAAGAAACATCTTTCCTTGGGCCGGGCCCTCCATACAAACAGGGTCCCCCAAGATTGGGAGCACCGACCAGGATTTCTTGCACATTGGGTGGCCGTTCTCATCTGACCCAGCCAAGATGTAAGAGCAGAACCCAGGAGAATTCCCGGTCACCCCCGCGCCGTGCGAGCGATAAATCAACAGGCCCGTGACGTTGCCGAACGACATCGGCGTCAGAGGCCACGGGCTCGCTGTGCAGAGGTGGCGGGCTCGCGGGTATCCCGTCTCCCTTCAGTTCCCTGGATCCCGGAGAGAGGAGCCTTGGAGTCTTGCCCAAGATTTTACAAAAAGGCAGACTCGTACCTGTCCTTCTTTGGTCTGGGTTTGTCCTGTCTGGGCGATGGGGCTGCTGATGGATTTCCCCAGTGAGGACAGCCAACCTGTATTGTGAAACATCCTTAGGGAAGGTCCAGGAAAAGGCAGTCACGCCTGTATTCTCCCGGAGGCTCTTGGAGCACCTCATAACCTGGTGGCTGTGTCCTGAGCCCTGCCTCCTGGGAGGCTGCTGAGTGGAGAGCACAGGGGTGTGTCCACACGACACTGGGGCAGCAGGACTGTCCCAGGCAAACCAGGCCATGTGATCGCCCTGCATGCTTTATTCTTCTGGGGGGGGAGCACAGGGTCAGGAAGTTGTCCCGGAGAAAGTGAGCACTTGCATGGCTGAGGTTCTGCCGGGCGCACAGGGAACGTGAGGGCCGAGGAGGAAAGACGCAGATGAACACGTTGTCCACACGCCTGGGGGTGGTCACAGCCGTTTCACAGCCTGAGACGGACCCCTAAGGAAGAGCAAAGCCCTTGGATCATCATTGCCGAGACACTCTGAAGGAACCAGGGCTGAATTTGTATTGTAAGTCTCAGCTCGTCACCAAGCATTTAAAATAATAATATGGAGAATTCCCTGGCCGTCCAGTGCTTAGGGCTCCACACTGTCAACGCGAGGGCCCGGTTCAATCCCTGGTCGGGGAACTAAGATCCCGCACGCCGCCCAGCGTGGCCAAATAAATAAAATAATACTCATGACAACCAGACAGATCATGGGGAGGATTTTGAGATGCAGAGAAATATCAAATCTCTGTGTCGTGCATTAGGAGCTAACAGGGCTGTCGGTCAATCGTGATTCAAAAAACAACCCAAAAAACTGATAAAGAGATCAGATTTGTGGTTACCAGAGGCAGGGGGTGGCGGGAGGGGAATTGGATAAAGGCAGCCAAAGGGCACCAACTTGCAGTAGCAGATGATAAGTACTAGGGATGTAACGTACAACGTGGTAGTGAACGCTGCTGTCCGTTACACAGGAAACCTGCCGAGGGAGTAAATCCTAAGAGTTCTCATCACAAGGAGAAAAGTTTTCTATTTCTTTAATATTCTAGCTATACGAGATGATGGATAGTCACTGAATTTATCCTGATAATGATGTATGTGAGTCAAACCATTATGCTGCACACGTTAAACTTATACAGTGCCCTATGTCTATTACATCCCAATAAGGCTGAGAATAAATGGTATCAATACTAACAGATAACTGCCCAGCACCAACTGCCCGTTGGGCCCTTTACAGCAGCCCCCCTTACTCTCCCCAGTGGCTGAAGGTTGTAGGGCTATTTTCACCTCTTTTGCACGTAGGTGACCACTGGGCCGTAACCAGCTTGGTGACCGTGTGACCGTGATCCAGACCCCGGTTTTCCTCATGTGTGCAATGAGGGCTGGGACCAGCTCCGCACTCTCAAAGCTTCCCACGGAGGTGCCCCTGGCAGCAGAGAGGGGACGCGCTGCTCCCAGGAGCTCGGAGCATTGGCGGGATCAGTCGCTCCCAGGGCTCTGAAGTCTTTGGTTTTATTATAAACGTTTGTTTAAATTTCGCGTCCTCCTTCACAGATGCCTGTGTTTGTTTGAATAAAAAGATAATGTTGAAAATTATTTACAGTAAGAAAAACAGAGGTTCTTGGAAAGGGTGTCCTGCCAGCCTCTGTGGACCCTGGACTGACAAGCCCAGCAAGGGGCCTGGGGTGGCTCTAAGGCTCTTCCCAGGCTTGATCTGCCTGAATCTCCCGGGGTGTCTCCCTGGATCTGCCTGGATCTCGCTGGATCTGCCCGGATCAGATCTGGCTCTGCAGTGCTGAGGCTGTGGCAGGGGGCTGAGGGATGGCCCCGCATTCCCGACCAGGACCCTCAGTCCCTGTCTTCACGTTTCCCGAGGAGGAGTCCCAGAGCCTCTCGGGGTTTGCAGGAGAAATGAGCCTGACGGCCAAAGATAAAAGAAGGGGCAGGAAAGTCCATGTGTAAACGTCAGGAGGATAAAATGCTTGGAAGCAAGAAAGGGGGAAATCCACCTGGAGAGGAACAAGGGTACTATGGGGGCTCCAACAGGGAGATGCGTTCCCATCTTCAAGCTGCCCTTTACACTGTGAACCACAAGGAATGTTCCAGGGAGCTTGGAAGGTGATTCAGAAATTCCTCGGGGGGAGGCCCGGGGCTGGGTCCTCAGGGTGTTGTGAAACAGGCTGGATAACTTTCAGTTAAATCCACCACTTCCCCTTCCCCGCCCCCCTGGCCCGATGGCTTTGTGAGGTCACTGCCCTCTCAGCAGCCTGCGTCCACACCAGGCCGGTGCGGGCAGGGAGACAGGAGGCACCGGGAGATGGGAAAGGAGGGCCCGGGGCCTGGCAGCTCCCGGGAGAAGTGTGGCCGGGCAGTCTCTCTGGCAGACCTGCCTCCTCTGCTTCTGATCCGTTCCCTGTCCTCCTGTCGAGGAGCCTCCAACTTCCCTGTGGTCATCCGGCCAGACAGCAGAGGTGTAAGCAGTGAGCAGGTTGAAAATAACCAGGCTTTAGGCAAGACCTTTGACGCCTCTGGTCCGTCAGGGTCAATCGTATGAAAATAAGACCCTGAGACGGAAGAAAGGGCTGGACGACAATCCAAAGGTGAGCTCAAGAGACAGAGTTTACTCTTCATAGGACGGCCGCAGAGGGCAGGGCTGTGGTTCGGTCTCCTTTGTAGCTCACACGCGCCTTGCCTGGAGAGGTGCTTGGCTTTACTTTGTTTTTTTATGTTTTACGAATTCCAGCACCGAAGGGTTCATTCCAGTTTGCAGGGTAAGAACAGGGAGCGAGGCTGCCACCTGCCGGCCAATTTGTGAATCACACTCTCAGGGACCTCCTAGCTTAAGCAGCCCTTCATCCTTTGTCCACTGGGATCACTTGCTACTTAAAATTTTTTTGACTCTCACTTGAGACATTCTAGGCTCCTAGCAGAGAAGCCAAAAGTCCTAGGACGCTGGTCAGAGAAAAAGGCCTTTGAAGGTAGTGGAAGCTTTTTTGGCTCATGGCCCTCCTGTCTCCCCGGGATCGTCTTCCCCCTCCTCGGAGAAGCACCCACTATGTGCCAGGCGCTGGGCTGTAGACTCGGGGGTTCCCAGGGCCAGGGGACATGCGGGCGCTGGACGGGGTGCAGGAGGCCGGCACAGCAAAGAGCACTGGGGGCTCAGGAGGGAGGCTCCCCCGCAGGAATCCGGGACAGATTTACCTGAGCTACTGCACACGCTGACGAGCGGGACCACACGGAAGTGGACAGACTTCTGGCACCAGCTGCTGCGTAACGAGTCGCCCCAAGCTCAGTAGCTTGAACCCGCAGCAGTCACTCATTTTTCTCTCTCGTGGTTCTGGGGTTTATGAGCTCAGCTGCATAGTCCTTGCGCAGACCATACATGTGATGCAGTCAGGTGATGCTTAGCTGGGCTCATCAGGGGAACTTTCCTGCTCACGTGGCCTGCAGCTGGTGCTGGCTGGCGGCTGGACTGTTAGCGGGGACCCCCACGTGTAAGCTCACCAGGCGGCCAGGCGGGGCTGCGAGGGCAAGTGTCCTAGGAGAGAGGAAGCCAGGAGGAAGCTGTCTGGCCTTTTGCCAACCAGCCTCAGAAGGCGCAGAACAGAACTCCCCCCCCCCCCCCGTTTCAAGGAAAGGGGAAACAGACCCCCCCTCCCCATGTGCCCCGGGGCAAGGTCGCTGGACGGGGTGCAGGAGGCCGGCACAGCAAAGAGCACTGGGGGCTCAGGAGGGAGGCTCCCCCGCAGGAATCCGGGACAGATTTACCTGAGCTACTGCACACGCTGACGAGCGGGACCACACGGAAGTGGACAGACTTCTGGCACCAGCTGCTGCGTAACGAGTCGCCCCAAGCTCAGTAGCTTGAACCCGCAGCAGTCACTCATTTTTCTCTCTCGTGGTTCTGGGGTTTATGAGCTCAGCTGCATAGTCCTTGCGCAGACCATACATGTGATGCAGTCAGGTGATGCTTAGCTGGGCTCATCAGGGGAACTTTCCTGCTCACGTGGCCTGCAGCTGGTGCTGGCTGGCGGCTGGACTGTTAGCGGGGACCCCCACGTGTAAGCTCACCAGGCGGCCAGGCGGGGCTGCGAGGGCAAGTGTCCTAGGAGAGAGGAAGCCAGGAGGAAGCTGTCTGGCCTTTTGCCAACCAGCCTCAGAAGGCGCAGAACAGAACCCCCCCCCCCCCGCAGTTTCAAGGAAAGGGGACACAGACCCCGCCTCCTCATGTGCACCGTGGCAAGGTTCTAGAAGAGCATGTGGGGTGGAAACACAGCCCTTTTGAGAAAAGACAGTTTCCAGAGGTGGGTGGGTCACTCCAGGTGGATCCCTTCAGCTACGCTGCATTCAGAGATGCATTTCCTAAGAAAGAAAGTTTCTACAAATGGGGTGTTGCCAAGAAAAAACATGAGGGTCTATAAGTACCCGCTGAGCCGTCCTCACTAAGACTTGCAAAAACCTTTCTCTGAAAATGAGCCTCAGAGAAGGAGGTGGATGCAGGCTGCTCTCCCGAGGGGGTGTCGGGAACTCTGGCTGGCGGCCAGCATCGACCAAGGCAAGGGAGTAGTGGCCTCTGGGGGAGGGGCCGTGCAGCGAGGTTCTGCCGAGACGGACTCCCAGAGGGAGAAGACTCCAGCTGGTGTCACCACAGCCAGTGGCGGTAGAGCCAGCGCCTCCCTCCGCCCCGCTGGGCCGGCGCCTCCGCCCCGCTGGGCCTTCTCGAGCGGCCACGGGCAGCGCGCAAAGCGGGAAGCGGCCAGTAAGGAGAGACCGCAGCACGGCGAGAGAGATGACATATGGCCGTGGTCACGTGGAGGCTCCCTGTGTGGGCGTCACACAGGCGCCGGGAGCGGTCCTCGCGCAGGGTGAGACCCTGCTCGGAGAGCAGACACAGCCCGCCGTGAGAAGGCAGGATGGCACCGCAGTGCGCAGGGAGCGAGAGATCGAGGACCACAGCGGAGCGCGAGCGCCCACGGGCTGGTTGGGGGCAGGCCTGGATGCCCAGGACCCTCCGTGTGACCCACCAGCCTTCAGGGAAGGATGGCTGAACCTGCTTCAAAGGCTGGACGAGCTGGGATGGCGAGGTCGAGCGTGGCTGTCTGGGAAGGGGGATGGGGGTGGGGCTGGCCCTCGGCAGTAGCCGAATGTCTCGGAAACAAGCTTCCCGAGGCACCGCGTTTGGGCCCCTAGACCCAAGGGAAGGGGACCGCGGCTCCTCTCTCTGCGGAGCCTGGGGCCCAGCCTACAGAAGACTGGTCCAGCTCTCTCTCCAGGACGCGGAATGCTAAAGCCCATCGCCTGTGTTTTCCACTTTAGAGCACTGGCGGGCATCACCCGAGCCCCCTGCCGGCAGCTTCATGCTACTTTAGCAGGATTAGGTTGATTCTTCGTAGCCTGGGCTGCACAGACGTGGTCCCAGCCCAAACTTCCTTTGCTACAAAGGGCTACAGAGAAGCATGACGTTGGGGACAGAATTGTGTCTTGGTCAACTTCTGCATGTCCAGTGCCTGAGATAGTATCTGGTCATAGTGTAAAAAGGAAAGAAAAAAGAAAAGAAAAGGAAGGAAGGAAGAAAAACAGAGTCAGATTTTTAAAAGAAAAGAAAAGAAAAAAACTGTGCCTGGTGTCCTAGTCACACCTGATCTGGTCAGTTCAGGAGAGCCAGAGGAGTTCTGGAAACATCCATGACCCAGACAGACAGTATATGCTGAGTCCAAGAAGAAAGCTGCAGAAAAACACACACAGTGTGATTTCATACGTGTAGTTAAAATAGTCTATGCACGTAGAGAGTATAACATGGTAAAAGCATAAAGAGATGTATGGGAATGGTTAATGCCAAGTGCAGAATAGTATCCCCTCTGTGGGGAGAGAGAAATTCAGGAGGGCAGGAGCTTAAACTATGTTCTCGCACTGCTTTATTTCTTACACTGTATGGTGTTCACTGGTGTGATGGTTAAATTTATGTGTCAACTTGACTGGGCCACGGGGTGCCCAGATATTTGGCCAAAACGATTCTGGGTGTTTTTTGGCTGAGATTCACATTTAAATTAGTAGACTGAGTAAACCAAACTGCCCTCCCTAATGTGCATGGGCCTTGTCCAATCAGCTGAAGACCTGGATAGAGCAAAGGGGCTGACCCCCCCCCTCCCCCGAATAAGAGAGCATCCCTCCTGCCTGGCTGCCTTCAAACTGGGACATCTGCTTCTGCCTGGATCTCAAGCCTGCTGGCCTTCAGACCAGAATTATCCCATCAGCTCATCTGGTTCTCAGGCCTTCAGACTCAGACTGGAACTCAACCTGGGTCTGCAGGCTGCCAGCTCCCTCGGCAGAACTTGGGACTAGCTGTCGTAACTGCCTGAGCCAGCTCCTTATAATAAGTCAGTAAATAAATGAATGAATGAATATCCCATTAGTTCTGTTTCTCTGCAGAACCTTGACGGATGCAACAGGTATGTTTGCTATACTGTTTTCCATACCTTTGGCATGCCTACAATGTTTCACAATAAAATTTTAAATTAATAAATGATGAACGACTGTTAAGATGTCAGAGCTATAGAGATCAAGTAAAATGAGAGCTGGAAAACGCGCTTAAGATTTAGCTTTCAGGAGGCCAACGATTGCCTTTGCTGGAGTGGCTCAGCACCGTGTCCAGAGCGGAGGCCTGATGGTGATGGGCGGTTGGTGGTAGGGAGCGCACGCGCCCCTGAAGGAGGTTATCCACGAAGCGAAGGAGAGCTCTGGCCTGCTGCTAGGATGGGGGGCAGAGGAGAAAGAGGGGGTTAAAAAGGAGCGGCTTCCCTTCTCCCGGGGGCTTCCACACTAATTCTGTCGGAATTGTTGGAGTCTGGTGTTCCTTTGGTCCCGGGGACGATTCCAGTAAAGATTCTGGAAGACTTAAATTGCATCCCTAGGCTGTACAAAATGATCTTTAAAATATCTAGTCACAGAGCAAATACTCCAGATGTCAGCTTTCTTGGTAGCAGTTTCCCAAAGAGTGTAACATCAGCCCCTCTCATGGAAAAGGAGACAGTAAAGCCATAATTATCCCGTTAGCCCCAGGTCCAAAGGGTGCATCAGACCCACAATAAATTAAGCGGAAAGTTCATTTTTTCCTTTTTTATCCGGTTGAGTAGTTGCATCTGGCTGATGAAGTGTTGCTAATGGTTTCTCGGTTTAGGTTCTAGGGAATGGGTAGCAAGGAGCTGACCAAGCCACAGAGGCTGGGAGGACACGCTGCCAATCTACCTCACTCTTCCCAGAAACACGGTCTGGGTTGTATTCTAATTTCTTCTTGGTCTCATCAAAGGAGCCCGAGCACGGGGGAGATTCTGAGCTGGGCTATTTCTTCCCACCCCCTCCCAGATGGATGGCAAGGTTTTTCCGACAGTCCATCCTCCCTAGGGTTCTGCCTGCTGGCTATGGGGAGAAAAGTGCCAGCAGGGGTCAGCAGTGTCCCACGTGTGGCTGGAGCCACCCACCGGCCACCTGAGCTATGGGTCCTGGCTGGTCCAGGCAGACGGGAGCTGGAGGTCAGCTTCCTGTAGGGACCTCAGCATCTCAGAGCATCGCCGGCTCAAGCCTCCCCTCCCTGAGTGGGGGCGGGCAGGGGGACGTTCATTCAAGGACCAACTGACAGGGAAGTGGATGTGTGACCCAGACATCAGCGATGCTGATTCACTGCCCGGTTTTCTCCTGGGAGGTTTTCACGTGTATTGACGTGTGCAATGCCGTGTGTGGGTTGGATGTCAGAGATGTGTGTGTTGGATTTGCCCCATGAACTTTTCTCAGAGACCCGGGGTTCCTGGCCAGGTACTCACGCTCTCCATGAAGACTGGCAGTCCGCATGGCTGTGCGGGCTCCCACAAGGCCTGCCCGGTCCACGCCACCCCCGCACACTCAGCTGGGAAGGGGATTCTGCATCCCAGCATCTCCAGAACGACATCTCTGCGGCCGAAGCCACACGGAGCGAGTTTAGCTCTCGTCTCGTCTCCAGACTCACCCTTGCCCTTGGCCTCACTGCCCGCCTCCTCCCAGCTCCGGTTGCCTCTGACCCCTCGGGTCCACGCTGCTGCCCCGCTTCCCTGCGCCCTGCCCCCGGCACCGCTCCCCAGCCTCCCCGCCCAGCTGGGCCGAGGGAACAGCTGCATGGCCGGAAGCAGCTCCGGGCTGGAAGAGGGTCCAGTCTGTGCTGAGACTCTAGGCCCAGCGCTTTCCAGGCGGCCTCCACACGCAGCCAGGACGGGCAGATGCCCCGCCTTCCCGCCTGCAGGAAGGAGGACCCGGCAAAGCCTGGCACCTGGCCTGCCTTCCCTGGAGTAGAGTTACGGCCACTGATCCAGGCAACAGGTGCGCTGGGCGTTCCGGCTGCCGCAGGGCACATCTGCACCCGGGGAGAAGGCTGCAGCAGCCGCGGGGACACCCCGGAGGCGGGGGAGCCCAAGGGGCCAGGGGGAGAGAAATGTGGGGGAACTGGTATCAGCGCTCATAGAGCATCCTCCTCCCAGGGTCCCAATGTGGGACCCCTGGCCGAGCTGCCCAAAGCAGCCTCACTGGCCCTGCAGCTCGGGGGTTGGAGGCCTGCGTCCTCTCGTCTCACTGCCCAGCCCTCTGGCTGTAGCCAGCTGCCCGCCCCTCCCGGCGGGCTCCGCTCAGCCTTTGCAGGCTGCACCCAGGAGGCTCTCGGCAGCTCGCCTAGAAAATGGGGAGGGAGGCACTGGAAAGAAGGCTCTTCATACATGCAAATACTTCTGGCCACGTTAGTGCCTCAAACTACAGTCAATCAAATGGAAGGGGGGACATTTGGGGCTCCCAGTCTGAGCCAGGCACTGGGTCCAATGATTCACCGACATCATCTCATCGAATCCTCCCAACATCCCCGCCAGGTGTGCATTGTCAGCATCCTCTGTCTCCCAGGGGACAGACCCAGGTTATGGGCACACAGTGAGGATGCAGTGAATCTGAGGCTTGACTACAGCCCTGACCCCAAAGCTGCACTCTGTCCACTAGGCACCCAGCCTGAAACCTCCCATTTCCTGGTACATCCCACACCGGGGCCCCATCCCTTCCTCCCGTGGAGGGGATTCCTTGCACCCCTGCCTCCGTCACCTCTGTTCGCCACAGCCAAAGTCACCTCTACAACCACGTCACCCGGTTCACTTGGCAACTCATGCCCCTAACGCGTCCTGTCACCCGCCCACCACGAAAGTGGACCCCGCGGCCTCCAAATCCTTGGGGGCCACGCCCAGCACCCACGGACCGTCTGGGCGATGGTTTCCACACCCAGCCTTCCCCTCCCCGTGTCCAGCCTGCTCCCCGCAGCCCTAACTCACTCAAAGCTCTTTCTTTCTTTCCTCTACCTCCACGTTTCAGTGTCCCCATGTCCCTCCTTTTCCTTCTCAAGAAATTTTTCTTTTTTTGGCCACACTGTGCGGCTTGCGGGATCTTAGAACCCTGATCAGGGATTGAACCCTGGCCCTCGGCAGTGAAAAGCACCAAGTCCGAACCACTGGACCGCCAGGGAAGTCCCACAAGACACTTCTTAAGGTGTTAAGAATATTCACTGATATAAGAAAATGTTCACAGAATATACTAGGAGTATCTTACCATTTTACCTGTCATTATGTAATTCCTGAATACATTCTCCTTGTGAAAAAACCCCCAGCAACTCAAACATACGGAAAGAATTAACAAGGCCCTGGGTGACTCTTCCCCAGAAGTAACCACTGCTATCAGTCTGGAGACTTTCCAGAGTTCTCTAAAAACGTATTTTCATACAGGTATAATGCACATAGAAATATACAGTTTTGTGGGGCATCTTTTGACATAACTTGGATCAGAGTGTGATGGTTGTTTTACAACTTTGATTTCTCTTAATGCATGCTCAATATTAAGACTCCATGATCGTGTCATGTACATAAATAGCTCATATGTAAGTAAGTTCTGGGTGGAGAAATGCTATTCCTTACTGGGACCTTGAGAGTCAAGCTCGGGCTCTTCTTTCTGTCCTGTGGGCAAAACTGGCTACACAATTTATGGGGGCCTGTGTGAAATAAAAATGTGGGGTCCCTTGTTCAAAAACTTGGTAAGAGGGCTTCCCTGGTGGCGCAGTGGTTGAGAGTCCGCCTGCCGATGCAGGGGACATGGGTTCGTGCCCCGGTCCGGGAAGATCCCACATGCGGCGGAGCGGCTGGGCCCATGAGCCATGGCCGCTGAGCCTGCGCGACCAGAGCCTGTGCTCCGCAACGGGAGAGGCCACAACAGTGAGAGGCCCGCATACCGCAAAAAAACAAAAACAAAAACAAAAAACAAACAAAAAAACTTGGTAAGAATTTGAATGGGGCAGCAGCAAAGCATTAAACCAAACATGGGGTCCCGTGTGACTGTGCACGTGCCCATGAAGCTGGCCGGCCTGTGGGTGGTTTGAATCAATGTGTCCTCTGTCCCCACAGTGGACATTCCTGCCTCGGCCTCCACCTTGGGCCGTGTCCCTGGATTCTGCACCCAGCCTTCCCCGCTGCACTCTCTCTCCAAGGCCAGAGTCCTGGGCAGTCTTCCACCAGCACAAGCAAACTCCGGCAGTCCATGCCTGCTGGTCAGCATTGCCCTGCGGGCCCCCTAAAAGAGCGGGGGGTGGTGGCAATGACACCTCCCCTATGCCTCAGGGGAAAGTCTCACGGGAGATAGGAGAGCACCGAACTACCAAGATGCATGTCCTGAGCGGCGTGTCCTTAGCGGTGAGTTGCTGACCTTCCTGGCACCTTGGTTTCGTATATGTTGAAGGAGAGGGTGGGATTCGACAGCCTTCCAGACCACACCCAGCTCTGAAAGTCTGTATGTAAGTGACTCTAAGAGACCAGAATGGTAATAACTCACGCATTTACCATACGCCACTTACATGCTCATCTAATGCTTGGGACAGGCCTACAAGGCAGGCGGTGTCATTCCCACTTTACGGACAAGGGAGTCGAGACTCATTAAAGCAACTGAGCAAAGAAGCATCTGGCGTGAAGCACGTGTTCTAGAATCTGGTTGTGGTCATGGATGCCCAACTCGGTAGCTTTAGTACAAATCATGGACTCGCATACTTACAAGGGGTGATTTTTATAGTATGTCAGTTATACTCCAAAGCAGCCATTAAGAAGGGAGAAAGAAAGAAACGTGCAGCAGCTGCTAAGTGACAGAGCCCCTCCCCGGGCCTCACATGGTCTCCAAGCCCCCCTTTCCTCCGCGGATCTGCATGGCACCAGGGCACGTGGCCTTGGGTGCCAGGCTTCCGGGATGCAAGTCCCAGCTCCAGCACTGACCAGCTGGGGACCCAGGCAAGATCTCAATCTCAATTTCTTCACCTACAAAATAGAGACAAAAATGAGACGGATGTTAAGGGCTTAGACTAGCAGTCAGTACCCAGCAAGAGCTCTGTAAGTCGGACTGTTATTATCTTCTTGGGGCAGCTCCAGCCAGAGCCAGCCTCCCGAAAGGGAAGCATGTCTCCCTGCCCACCCCATTCCTACCCTGCTGGCTCCTTCCAGAAGCACCCCTCTGGAAAAGCCATCTTTGGAAAAACACCGTGACTGGCTATCAGCATGGCTTACTTCCTGGTGATAGAAAGGGAGAAAAGGCATCTTCCCCATAAGGCAAGCCTCACTATCCTGAAACATGCAGCCCAGTGCCAGCTCTTCCTCACAGACCGTTCCTCCCGGGTCCTCGTCTAGACCATCAACACAGGGGCCCGGCACCCTGAGGCCAGGGTAGCCACATGGGGACAACTGCCACACCCACGCCCCCCCCATCCCACTCCCGTGAAGCTCCTTGCTGGTTAACGGATCAAGCCAGAGAGGATGAGGGTTGTTAGTAGACAGTCGGATTTCTATCGCTCAAAAGCAAGTTTTCTCAAACCACCAATGGCATTTTTCACAGAACTAGAACAAAAAATTTCACAATTTGTATGGAAACACAAAAGACCCCGAATAGCCAAAGCAATCTTGAGAAAGAAAAACAGAGCTGAAGGAATCAGGCTCCCTGACTTCAGACTATACTACAAAGCTACAGTAATCAAGACAGTATGGTACTGGCACAAAAACAGAAATATAGATCAATGGGACAAGATAGAAAGCCCAGAGATAAACCCACTCACATATGGTCACCTTATCTTTGATAAAGGGGGCAAGAATATACAATGGAGAAAAGACAGCCTCTGGGCTTCCCTGGTGGCGCAGTGCTTGAGAGTCCGCCTGCCGATGCAGGAGACGCGGGGTCG
>NW_006783542.1:1481627-1487086 GCF_000442215.2 Lipotes vexillifer
GCCCTGTGCGTCCAGTGCCTGGCCTCCGCAACGGGGGGGGCCGCGACAGTGAGAGGCCCGCGTACCGCAAAAAAAAAAAAAAAAAGACAGCCTCTTCCATAAGTGGTGTTGGGAAAACCGGACAGCTACCTGTAAAAGAATGAAATTAGAACACTCTCTAATACCATACACAGAAATAAACTCAAAATGGATTAAAGACCTAAATGTAAGGCCAAACACTATAAAACTCTTAGAGGAAAACATAGGCAGAACACTCTATGACATAAATCACAGCAAGATCATTTTTGACCCACCTCCTAGAGAAATGGAAATAAAAACAAAAATAAACAAATGGGACCTAATGAAACTTAAAAGCTTTTGCACAGCAAAGGAAACCATAAACAAAATGAAAAGACAACCCTCAGAAGGGAGAAAATATTTTCAAATGAAACATCTGACAAAGGATTAATCTCCAAAAGTTACAAGCAGCTCACGCAGCTCAATATCAAAAAAACAAACAACCCAATCCGAAAATGGGCAGATCTAAATAGACATTTCTCCAAAGAAGATATACAGATTGCCAACAAACACATGAAAGGATTCTCAACATCATTAATCATTAGAGAAATGCAAATCAAAACTACAATGAGATATCATCTCACACCGGTCAGAATGGCCATCATCAAAACATCTACAATAAATGCTGGAGAGGGTGTGGAGAAAAGGGAACTCTCTTGCACTGTTGGTGGGAATGTAAATTGATACAGCCACTATGGAGAACAGTATGGAGGTTCCTTAAAAAACTAAAAATAGAGCTACCATACGGCCCAGCAATCCCACTACTGGGCATATACCCTGAGAAAACCATAATTCAAAAAGAGTCATGTACCACAGTGTTCATTGCAGCTCTATTTACAATAGCCAGGACATGGAAGCAACCTAAGTGTCCATTGACAGATGAATGGATAAAGAAGATGTGGCACATAGGTACAATGGAATATTGCTCAGCCATAAAAAGAAATGAAATTTGAGTTATTTGTAGTGAGGTGGCTGGACCTAGAGTCTGTCATAGAGAGTGAAGTAAGTCAGAAAGAGAAAAACATTTCTCTAACATAGCATAATGGTGGCCATTATGCTAACACATAATATGGAGTCTTAAAAAAAAAAAAAGGTTCTGAAGAACCTAGGGGCAGGACAGGAATAAAGACGCAGACGTACAGAATGGACTTGAGGACACGGGTAGGGGGAAGGGTAAGCTGGGACGAAGTGAGAGAGTGGCATGGGCATATACACACTCCCAAATGTAAAATAGACAGCTAGTGGGAAGCAGCCGCATAGCACAGGGAGATCACCTCAGTGCTCTGTGACCACCCAGAGGGGTGGGATAGGGATGGAGGGAGGGAGACGCAAGAGGGAGGAGATATGGGGATATTTGTTTACATATACCTGATTCACTTTGTTATACAGCAGAAACTAACACACCACTGTGAAGCAATTATACTCCAATAAAGATGTTAAAAAAAAAAAAAGCGCGTTTTGGAACAGGAAGCGTATACCTGAGGGGATGTGATGCAGGTGGGATGGGGCGGGGCCGGGGTATGAGATGTGTTCTCTGTTTGACAATCGAGCTTCTGCTGGCAAATGCCCAGCACTGCGTACCACACCTTCTCTTGGGCTCTCTCACTGAACGCTCACCCAGGCCTCGGTAAGCGGTGGTGTGTCCTGGGTGTCACCCCGCTTACGGAGGGGCATGTGCTTCGGCAGGGGCCCCGCCAGAGTGTGGACTCAGGTCCTCTGACACCCAGTGTTTTTCCACTGTTCTTCCGAGGAGGAAGCCAGAGGCTCCCTCTAACGACGTTTATTAAAGGCTCAAGAAATAAAGTGACGCACTGTGCTCCCACCCCTGCCTTACAGACGGCTCTGCACGCCTAACAGGGGCGGGAAGGTGCAGACAGACCCTGGCGAGCCACATGGGATGTGGGAGCTCTGACAGTGCAAACTCCCGGATCCCAAACGTAAAACAGATTAGCATCGGTCCTCAGAGCTCAAGCTGGCAGGAAATGGGCAGGGGCCCCAGGAAATCAGGCCAGGCCCGGAAATGCTACTTGCTGAGTAGCTTGCCGGGGCTCCCAAAGCATCTCAACTCAAGCCAGGTCTGAGACCACGGGGTGACAACAGGCTCCTGGGCTGATTTTTTAAAACCTATTTGTCACGTTGACATTGATCCTCTCGTTAACAATCTCCTACCCTGATTCAGGATGGGCTCTAAGCCGTGGATGGAGGAGGGGACCAGGGGCAGCTGTCGGGCTTAAGGAGTCACAGCGGGGTCAGCAGGGCCTGGAGGCCGCTTCGCGGTGGGGTGGGGGGATGATCCTGAGCCTGCATCTCACCGTTTCCCTTGCGACCAGCACCTCCAATCTCCTCTCCCGGGTGGCCAGGCCCTTGCCTTTACTTCTTATTGATTTTCATATTTAAGGAAAAGCCATTTGCTTGATGTAGAGCAACAGAATCATCACTGTGTTTGGAGGAAAACTGCTCACAGGCAGGCACTTGGTAGAGGCCTCTCCGGGGCTGGGGGGGACCCTACCTCCCACCCAGGCAGCCCTGGGTCCACGGTCACTGTGGCTTCTCTCTGCCGCCCTGTCCCACCACCTTGTCTCTCAGGAGCTGTCACTGCCTCTGCCCTTCAGCACAACTAGAGCTGGTCTGTTTATCCCCTGCCCACCCCCTTACCTGCCCATATGCCAGCGTGTTTATCCAGACACACTTCACTGCTGCAGGTCTGTGATTGGGACATTTGGAGCAGGGTCGGGGGACTGGTACGATCAGCCATTCACGAATGGGAGAGAAATACTGATCTCACAGTGGAAGAGATTTAACCCTTACAAAACCATGGCTTGGGACTTCCCTGATGGCGCAGTGGTTGAGAATCCGCCTGCCAATGCAGGGGACACGGGTTTGAGCCCTGGTCCGGGAAGATCCCACGTGCCGCGGAGCAACTAAGCCCGCGCGCCACAACTACTGAGCCCGCGCACCACCACTTCTGAAGACCACGGGCCTAGAGCCCGTGCTCCGCAACAAGAGAGGCCCCCGCATTGAGAAGCCCGCGCACCGCGACGAAGAGAGGCCCCCGCTCGCCGCAACTGGAGAAAAGCCCGCGCGCGGCAACGAAGACCCGACGCGGCCAAAATATAAATAAATTAGAAAAAGAAAACCATGGCTGTAGGCTTCTTCCCCATTCAACACCCAAGGAACAGCATCTTCCTGCCATTACCAGTAGGGGTGGGGCCCCATGTGCAGCCTCACTGTGGACCAGAGGGCAGTTCAGTCTCTGAAACTGCTTTGCAAGCCTGCTGTGTCATCCTTGGCCCCTAGACCGAGGAGGTGAGGAACTCAGCCGGCCCACCCTATGAGCCCTCGAGAAAGGCCAGTGTTTCTTCCGAGAGGACCAGGCTCCCCTTTGCAGGCCGAGGAACCTGTGAAAAGCGAGAGAGATTCCAGTTAGCACATGGCTGAATGCCAAACTGGATGCCGGGATGCGTGACTCAGAGAGCAAAATAATAATTAATGTTTACTGAGTAGTGCCAGGCACTCTTCTGAGTGTGCCACCTAGATTATCACACTTACTCTTACCAACAATCGTAGGAGATGGCAACTGTCATTACCCCAATTTACAGATGAAGAAACTGAAATGGTCAGAGGTTAAAGAATCCGTTCTGGTTCCCATGGCTGATGAGAAGCAGATCCAGGATATGAACCCAGGCAATCTGCCTTCGAGCCCACACTTCCAGCCACTGTACCCACAGGGCAAGGACTCGCCCCCTGTGTCCCTCTGAGACAGACCCCTCCCCTGGCAAGAAAAGGCAGCTCATTCCTTTCAAGGACAGAAACCATAGAGAAACCCTTTTCCCTGGTTAGCTGGGAACCTCCTCACTGCTTGTCCACTGTCTAGTGTCCCTTTAACACCCGCTTAGGACCACAGCCACTGTGACCCGACTGACTGACTGGACGGGGGTGGGCAGGACTCTGCTGACCCTACTCCCCTCAGGTTGACCCGTTGCCGGTGAAACTTTGGGAAACCTCCCAGGGAGCTGGCCCCGGAAATAATCAATCATGTTTGCTGGCTGGAGCTGGCGACGCCTCTGGTCCAAGTCTGGTGGGTCCTTGGTCGCACTGCCGCCTTTCTCCCGGAGCTCGAAGCCTGCTCCAGAAGCCCAGGCACCTGACCTCCTCTGCCCTGTCCCGGGAGGCAGGGTCAGTGGAGGCCGCACTGCCCAGGCTGCACTAGGTTCTGGCCGAGGCCCCATTTCCAGCCCCTCTCTGCGTCTGGTCGTTTCTTCTCCCCCTCCCTCCTCCCCCTCCCAGGCCGTAGAAGGAGAAAGGGCCCGTGGCAGGGTCGCGAGGTCAGGCAAAGCCCCACGCATTTTACTGAGCACCTACTATACGCCCGGCCCTTCTGGGGTCTCCCCTCCCCTCTGCATCCGCGTCCCAGCCCAGAAAGCGGAACAGAACAGAGAGGAAGGAAGGGGGCGCGGGCGGAAGGGGGTGGGAAGGCCCGGCCGACCCCTCCGTCCGCGCTCCTAAGAACTGCCGGCCGGCGGCAGCCCGAGGGCGCGTGGGGGTGGGGCCGGGCCTGGAAGCGGCGGGTCCCGGCCGAGGAAAGGCTTGATTGTGCGGAGGCTTCCTGCCCCGCCACCCAGCTCCGCCTTTCTGCGGCCGCGGAGGCGGGACGGAAGGCGAAGGCAGGAAAGGGTTACGGGAATAGCTTTCCAATGACAAAGTCTGGAAGGGCCCGGCGCCTCCGCCCCTCTGCGGGTTCAACTGGCACAGCGCGGGGGGAGCGGGGCGCTCGGCGCCGCAGCCTCCGCCCCCGGCCCGGGGAGGCGGCCGGCGTGTGCCCGGGGCAGCGGGTCACCAGGCTCCGCCCCGCGCCCGGCAGGGGACGCACTTTGTTCGGGATGCCGCCTCGCTCCGCGTTGTGGGGCCCGGGCCGGCGGCGGCCCTAGTGCCACCCGCGACCGGAGCGCGGACGCCGAGACTCCGGGGGGGCCGAGCAGCGCGGGAGCCAGAGAACTTTCTCCTCGCGCCGTGGGCCTGGCCGGCGCCGTCGGGATGCGTGGACCCGGGGCCCCGGGGCGCAGGCGCGCGGGTGAGTGGCCCGCGCAGGGACCTGGCGGTCGCGGGGTGGGTTCGAGTCTGATGCTCCCCGCTTTGCGGGACTGGGCTGGCGGGCCCGAGCGCCGGGGGGTGAGCTTGCGCCCGCGGGAGGCTGAGCGTCCCCGCGGGGCTGCGCGTCTGGTCCAGGAGTTGACTCACCATGGGCCACCCAAGTCCAACCTTTCGGAGCCTCGGTTTCCCTTGCCTTGCTGTTGAAAGTGTGTTGAGATCCTCTGATCAGAGACACCGAGGGCTACATCACACACACACACACACACACACACACACACACACACACACACACACACACACACACACACACA
>NW_006783542.1:1487130-1497948 GCF_000442215.2 Lipotes vexillifer
ACACACACACACACACACACACACACACACACACACACACACACACACACACACACACACACACCCTGCCCACATCTCCTCCCACCCCGGCGGAGCGAGCTGAACAGCTGGGCAGGTGACCTTGGCGCGCTGTTCCAGAAGACGTTCTCTGGCCCCGGGATGCACCGAGAAGCATCGCACGGGCTTCGGAGGCACGCCTGAGAAAGCTTCCCGGAGCAGCTGGGAGGGAGGGAAAAAGAGAGGGTGGCTGCTCTGGGAGCTCACCTAAGAGTCCCCGGTGCTTGGGCCCTGTGGTCCCTTCTATTCTCAGAGCCGACAGAAACTGGTCGGAAGATAAAGAACTGGGCAAGTCTGCAGGGGGCAGAGAGGGGAGGCAGGATCGGGGAGGCGTGAGTGGGGGCGGTGGGGATGGTGTGCAGCTTTGACGTCCACCCTGCAGAGAGGGTTCCTTGTCCCCGAGCCCAACATGGGAACATCAGCTGGTGAGTCAATGGGACTTTGTTAAGACAGCCCAGGGCGCAGCTGGCGCCGGCTTCTGGGACGCGCCGGATCCCCCTCGATAATGTGCTGTTTATCTGGCTTCCCGTTTCAGTGGTTGGCACACCATTGGCTCGTTCAAATTCAAGCTGAGAAGCCTGCGGCCTTGTTCGCGCTGCAGAAGTAGAGGGTCTGCCTGGGTTTGCCTCCTGCCTGCGTTTTGTTCCCCTACGCGGTGTCCCCTGCGACTCTTTTATAACGGGGCTGCGGGACTTCACACAAAGAACCCTCCCCCAAGTAGGCGGAGCTGCCACTAGGCAGACCTGGGCTCCCTTCAGGCCAAAGACACGGATGACTCCAGCCTGCTTATGAATTTTTTGTATCCTGCTTTGAATTTGGGTTTGTGTGTCTTTGGGATTAAACTGGGAAAATGAGACAGGGAATCGCAGTGATTGTGAGTTTCCGCGCCCGAGATGAGCTTTACAGTGGTCCGTGCTTTCACCGGTGGTTTCTAGGGGAAAGTTGCTGATCAGTTTGTAGTTCTGTATCAGCCTGTGTTGCTCACTTCCTGGATGACCCGCGAGCAGGTCGTTCCTTACTTGTGTACCATGGAGCAGGAAAGAATGGCCGAGGCTTTTCTGATCTGTGCTGCAGCCTCTAGGGTCTGTTTCCCTGAGCTCCCCAGGTTTAGAGGGAACAGCCCCTACTCTGAACTCCCCCGAGGCAGGTTTCCATTCTGCTTTGTGTTTTTA
Source organism: Lipotes vexillifer (assembly GCF_000442215.2). Lineage (NCBI taxonomy): Eukaryota > Metazoa > Chordata > Mammalia > Artiodactyla > Lipotidae > Lipotes > Lipotes vexillifer. The sequence goes on from NW_006783542.1 coordinate 1,488,360, forward strand.
TCTCCCTGTGAAGGCCTTCCTGCCCGCTGTCCTGTCTGACCACGCCCAACACTCAGCAGGCATCTTTCAAATGTTTGCCAAATTAATACAATTGGGAAAAAAAATTTAGGTACCACCCAGAGGTCTCCCATCCAACTCCGGTCGGTGCCCATTTATTCTTATTTATGTCTTTCTTTGGGAGTCGTTTGATTTGCCTCCACCACCATCCCCCCCCCCCCTTTTCCCCTGCAAACCTGGTCCATAATGAGGTTGATTTGTTCACAGGTGGGCAAGCTTTAAGCATGCGGGCCTTTTCTGGGATCTCCTTGGGAAGTCCTGGCCTGAGCAAACTGAGAACAGGAATGCTGTTTTTCTTTCCCTTTCCAAACCTGGTCCCCTCCTGAGTCCTTGGGAGCCTCTGGTATTAGCCCAGCTTTGGCCCAGTAGGAAAGAATGGCCTAGAGAAGAAACAACTCTTGTCCATCTTTTAAAACACTTGTGTCTCTCTTTTCATATTTCCGTTTTCCATCAAAGTCACTTCCCTTTTCTTTTAAAGTTCTTTTGAATTCTTAAAGTGTTTGGCCTTTAGAAGCACTGGTCTAAAGAGGTCTTCCCCTCCCAGCCCCTGCCCTGCCCTCCCCTTTACAGCGGGGAATCGAGGCCTACAGGAGGGAGTGGAGGGGCTCAAAGCTGCACAGCCGGGGCTGCGGAAGCCAGCCTAGAACGCAGGGCTTCTGGCTCCCGGTCTAGGGCTCCTTCCCTTTCAGCCAATCACTTCCGTGCCTCAGAATGTTTCTCTTCCTAGTATTGCCACCCGTAGATCTCAGAAGATGTTCCATAGCTGTTGGCAAGAGAGAGGAACAGAAACAAGGGGGACGGAGAGCGTCTCTGTCATGGAACCAACCACCAGCTCTTAGAGTCTAGGGACCACGGAGAGCTGAGAAATGTGTCTGTCCTTGGCAAACACTCCATCATTCTGGCCCCGAGTCACAAAACAATCATTAAAAACACTCCTAGGGCTTCCCTGGTGGTGCTGTGGTTGGGAGTCCGCCTGCCGATGCAGGGGACACGGGTTCGTGCCCCGGTCCGGGAAGATCCCACATGCCGCGGGGCAGCTGGGCCCGTGAGCCGTGGCCACTGAGCCTGCGCGTCCGGAGCCTGTGCTCCGCAACGGGAGAGGCCACGACAGTGAGAGGCCCGCGTACCGCAAAAAAAAAAAAACAAAAAAACAAAAAAAACCACTTCTAGTTCCTTCTTCAACTTAAAACAAAAAAAACCCACCAACTTTTCAAGTGGAAAAACACCCCCCCTACTTAAACAATTTCCTGGGCCTCATCTGTTCCCTCCCCCTCCTAGGAAGGCTGACTCAGGCCTGATTTCCTCCAGGGGGCCTGGGATTTTGCTTCCCAGCTTCCTGTGGCTCTTGAGATGTGAAGGGAGGCAAGATGGCTGAGCCCCACGTCACTCTGGCCTGCCTGCGGCTGTGGTTCCGTTCCTCTTGCACAGACCATCATCCCCATCAGATCTGTTTGCTCTACTTGCTTCTAGTAAGAGATGCACTAACACACATGAAAAACAAAAGGCGCTCACTGATGCATGCTCCTTCACCAAGGCCCATTAATAACGAGATGTCCCCACTTCAAGGGGCCCTGAGACTCTTCTGATGCCCAGTCCTTCGATGCTCTGAAAGCTTTCCTAAGTGGGATTGTTTTCTCAGTTTCTTGTTTTGGATTGTTCACTGCTGGTGTGGAGAAACACAATTGATTTTTGTGTGTTGATCTTGTCGCCTGAAACATTTGTTTATTAGCTCTTTTGGCTTCTGTATGGGTGGATTCTTTGGGATTTTCCATATGCAGGGTCATGTCAACTGTGAATAGAGATAATTTCACTTCTTTCCCGGTGCAGATGGTTTTTACTGCTTTCCCTAACTGCTCTGGCTGGAACCTCCCGTCCAGCGTTGAGTGGCTGGTGAGAGCAGGCAGCCCTGTCTTGTCACTGATCGTAGAGGGAAAGCTTTCAGTCTTCAGCGCTGAGTAGAATGTTTGCTGTGCGTTTTTCATAAGTGCTCGTCATCACGTTGAAGAAATCCCTTCTAATCCAACTTTTCTGAGTGTATTTTATCATGCAAGTGTGTTGGATTCTGTCAAATGCTTTTTCTCTGTGTCAGTTGAGTTCATCATGTGTTTTGATAATTACATTGATTTTCTTATGTTGAGGTACCCTTGAATTCCTGAGAAAAATCCCCCTGAAAGCTTTTTTGAGAAAAAATATGCAAAATTTCATTTTTTTATTTAAAAAACTGAAGAAAATTTGACAAAGTGTTAACATTCTGTAGTTGGGTGGGTGGGTGCATGTTTATTATAGTTTTCTTTTTAGTTATTGTACTTTAAGCATTTAAAATTTTTTATTGTGGTTAAATATATATATAGCATAAAATTAACCATTGGAATCACTTTTAAGTGTACGGTTCAGTGGCATTCAGTACATTGTTGTATAACTATTGTCACCATCCGTCTCTAGAACTTTTTCATGTTTCCAGACTAGAACGCTGTCCCCAGTAAACAGTAACTCTTCGTCTTCTGCCCACCCCGCAACCCCTGGCAACCACCATCCTGCTTTCTGTGTCCTCCGTGAATTTGTGAAAACTTTGTAATAACTAGAAAAGTCGGGACTTAGAGGCATTGAAATATTAAAAGACCTCACCCCATGTCCAAAGGGAACATCTTAGAGGGATTTTGATTCAGATCTTTTTGACTTACAAACACTCGCTCAACAACTGCCCCTGTGTCAGAGACGTTTGACAAGCCCGGGTGTAGACATGAGCTGACCCAAGTGTAGACGTGAGCTGATCCAGGTGTAGTCATGAACTGACCCAGGTATAGACATGAGCTGACCCAGATATAGACATGAAGTGACCCAGGTGTAGACATGAGCTCACTAGGGGTAGACATGAGCTTACCCAGGTGTCGACGTGAGCTGACCCAGGTATAGACATGAAGTAACCCAGGTGTAGACAGGAGCTGACCCAGGTGTAGACGTGAACTGACTCCGGGTCTTCATGGGCTCAGAGGGCACCAAGGCCACCCCAGCGTGAGCTGCATTTTCCAGCTCAGTGGCTCCATCTTGACGGCCCTTTGGACTCACTGGGGAGCTTTGACCAGGACGGACGGGTCCCTGGGCCCAGCCCCAGAGTGTCGGCTTCCCTTGGTTTGGACACAGCTGCCTCCATGACTCTGATGCACAGTGAGGGTTACGACCGCTCGGTGGCTGAGCTGATTTCCTCCCTGGAACCCTTGGCTGGCCACCGCTTTCGGTGACGCAACTCCCTCCCCATCTGGACAGTAAAACTGACCCACTTCTCATCCCTCCCCGACTTTAAAATCCATTTGTAAATAGAATAAATGCCAGCTTCTGTAGCACTAAACTTTCAAAGTTGGAAAGAACCATGTCATGAAGCCCCATGTTTGCTTTCCAGGTACCACAGGCGCCTCTAAACCATCCCCTCCAGGGTCCTCTGGCTGGGGACCCCCCACGACTGTGTGCTGAAACCATCTGGTTCTGTATGTGAATGCTCTGTCCTTCAGGGTTCCTCCTGGGTTTATCTTTCATGGGTGTGACTGCCTCTGGTGAAGATACCAAAGGTGAATGGGCTTCACCAAATGCACCCCCAAATAAAGTGGGGGGCTAGCAATAAACCACGCAGAGCAAGTGCTATTGCCCTGCGTGGTGACAGCCTTTCAGGGTCTGGAAGCAGGTGCCACGCGCTGCCCGGGCTCCTCCTCTGCCCTGTTTCCTTCAGATCGTCCTCACTGGGTATGATCTCAAGTGTCTTCTGGGAAGACGGATGATGTCATAGTAAGAATCTGGACCATGAAGTGAGGCAGACTGGGAGTCAAGGTTCAGGTCTTGACTTTGCACGCAGAGTCCTCAGCACGTGATGAATATTCCACGCATATTAGCGATTGGAATCATATTCTCCCCACTGGCCTCCGTGCTGTCTGTGGGACCTGGGCTGCCAGAGCTCCTGGTGGAGACTCCATTTCTTCCCCAGGGAGAGCCGAATGAAAATGCCTCACTCCTAAGACACTGTTCCCCAGTCGCCTGATCTCCACCCTTCCACCACTCCCCCTCCCACCACAGCGATTCCTGGGATCTGGCCAGGTTGCAAAATCCACTCAGAGAGTGATTGGGCCACGTGAGCCCATGGAGCCTGCCCTGGTCCAGGGACGGTCAGGGTGAGATTCCCCTCACCCTCCTCGTTGCGCTAATCACCCTTAGGACAAGCCGGGGTCCATCTCCATCCGAACAGAGGACGGCTCTCCAGTCCTGAGCTCCCTGCACGTCGGCAGATCGCCTGTCATCAGCTGGGAAGGCAGCTCTCTTTCTGACGTGTGGATCGGCCCCCAGAGCCTGCGAGCTGGCTGTCCAGCTGGGGACACGGGATAAGGCATAAAGCAGGGAGAGTCTGGTGGCATCTTTTGCCCTTTCCTGTTGGCGTTGCCTCGTGTTCTTTTGCTGTTCCCTAGCTTTCTGCAGGCTTGGAGCAGAGTGTAAAATAGGCCCCAGTAGGTGACTGTAAAGCCAGTCAGCAGTGCCTCTTCACCGAGCTCCTTGGTGCAGATGATTGAGTTGACTGGGCAGGAGGCTGGGCTCCAGGTGCTGCTAAGATGCCAACTGTCTGTCTGCTCTCCTTTAACAAAGGAGACAGCTGACGCTCCGGCTGGGACCCACTGGCAGCTGCCTGCCTGGCCCTCGTCTGGGGTGGTTCTGGGAGTCCCTGGGCCCTTCCCAGCACCCCCATGCCACGCACGCGCTCGGGGTGGGGGGGATGGTGGCAGCTGCGGGGTCAGGGCCCGCCCCTGCTTCCCTGGGGACAGGAAAGGCACCACGACAGTTAGGGTGCTTCCGACATGGAAAGTTTTTTCCCTGTAATGTTTTATTTTGAAAAAATGTCAAATCAGTAGAGAAGGTGAGTGATAGGACAGTGACTGGATTCTCTGATTGGTAACATTTTGCTCCGATGCTGTGTGTCTCTCTCTCCATTTATCCACATCGGTGTATATATGATAACACTTTCCCGAGCCATTTGAAAATAACTTGCTGAGATGGTGGTATTTAGCCCTTAACTATTGCCCATGCATTTCCTGAGACTGAGGACTTATAGCCCCACAATCACACCCAATGATAGTGAATTTAATAGCATTATTATATTTAACAAATGGGCCACATTCAGATTTCCCAGTTGTTCCCCAAATGCCCTCTAGAGAGCTGTGCATTTCCCCTCCGCCTGATGTGCTGGGGCCTGAGCTGCAGTTTTATCTTCCGAAAGAGGGAACTGGTGTCATGACCCCTTAAATTGGGACAGGGATGCCCTGAGTGCAAAGCACTTTGATTCTTATGATTTCATTTAGTCTTTACAACCTCTTAGCGAGACGGGCACTAATCATCTCCTCACTTCGCTGGTAAGGAAACTGAGGTTCAGAGAGTTATCCGAGCGGCCCCACCAACGTGAGCCATCATTACCATTCCAGGCTGCATGTCGTGTGATCTTATTTACAAAAAGCCTTGTAAGTGTCACTCACGTTCCTTGCCCTCTCCATCTTGTCTTGTGAGGCCTTAGGCCCTGCTATGCTGTCCCCATTTTACAGACGAGGAAAGTGAGATTGGGAGCCTCCAAGGCTGGTATAAACCACACTCAGCGTGACTGCTGGTCGCTGGGCAAAGGAGAATCAAGCGTATGTGACCAAGGGGAGCGAGAAGGGGAGCGGGCAGGAGGTTCTCCAGTACTTTCGTCTTATCGAGCTGGGGGTTCAAGAGAGTCGTCAAAGTGTCCTAAAACAAGAAAACAAAGCTCAAGGTTATAGGTTGGAAATAACCGATAAAAGGAGTGAAAATAAGATATTGGGAGGAAGGGAAGGAGAAAGAGATTCTTATTTTCTACTATTTTGTCGGGTAACGGTAGATACTGTCTAAAGGTGGCAAAACAGGGAATCGAGTTATTAAGTGTATCATCCCCGGTTGTGTGGGTAACCACCCAAAGAACTAGTAGCAGAGGCTCCCTGGGTGCCAATTTTATCGCTCCTGCAAATTTTACCCAGTTAGTCCAAGGAACACTGTCAAAGTGTCATATTTTCAGTTCTGTTTCTCATTTTCTCCTCAGAGTTGAAAATAACCATTTTGCACGAATTTAGCCTGTGTTCATCTGGCAATACATTGAGACTCTTTGGCTTCTTAGCTGGTCTGAAGCTGACACACCGGCCCCTCCCGAGCTCCACATCTCCCGTGAATCCAGACCTCTCCGCCATTACCCATCTCCCTACCAGATGTCATCACAGGGACACATCTCTTGAGGCCACGTCACCCCTGAGTCATCCCACCGCTTCCTCTTGCTGGCCCCGGCCACAAGGGGAGGCCAGAACGTGGCCACAGGGTTGGAGTAGTTGTGGGAAGAGGGCGGGAAGGCCCTGCTGAGCTGGCCAGAGGGCCAGGGACACTCTGGCACCACGTCCAGCGCAGACAAAGCCCTGTGTCTGGGATCTGGGCGGCGGCTGGCGGGCCGATGTGTCTGGGAGAGGCCGCCCAGGGCAGAGGAAAGCCCGCTGGGCCACGCTAGGCTGGCCTTCGAGCTGGAGGTGGCCTGGCTGGGTCCCGGCGTGGAGTCAGGCTCAGGAAATCCTTGCTCACTGATGCCTCGAGGGGAAGGGGTGGGTTGTTCGTAGCTGAGGGCCAGGTGGCCGTGGGTGTCCATTCCTCTCTCCCGCCAAGGGGAGCCCCGGTCCTGACTCTCCCTGGCGGGTGAGAGGCCACCTCCTGGGTCCTCAGCTGCTCCTGGGGACTCTGCGGTGGGAGATGGGGGTCAGTCTGACCCGGGCTCCTGCGACATCCCCTCCGGGCTTCCGGCCCCTCGTCTGTAAGATGGGGACAGTCATTGCTACCGCATGGAATGGCAAGAGTTGTCCTAGGGTTAGGGTTAGGGTTGGTGTGTCAGGAGCTGCCTGGCTGGAGCAGGTGCTGGTCACTATTGTCGGACGCCCCACGCTGCCCCTGTGGCCGCTGCATGTGGGCCTCGGAGGGTAAACGCTGGCTGGGCCAGTGACAGGGCAAAGCAAGGAGGCCGCAAGCACTCAGTGCCCCAGCCCTGCAGACCACACTTCTGGGTGGATTGATCCCCAAAGGGGCGTTTGTATGCCGGACAGGGAGATGCTTCCCTGCCAGGGCCAGATGGGGAGGGGGGAGAGGTGCGGCTCTAAGATGTGTGATCCCTCTGGGCCCCAGTGGGCTCCAGTCTGCGGGCCTCTCGGGGGGCAGGGGTGGGTGGAGGGACTGGGGCTCTTTCGGCAGAGCCTGCCCATCCGCTGGCCCAGGCTGTGTTTCCAGGGCATCGCACACAGCCGCGGCTTTGGGAGGAGCGGTCGCAGGTGTGGACGAGGCAGAGTATATGGGAAGGTGGGAGATTTGAAAGGATGAGCTCAAGTCCCCGGAGCCCAAGTCCAGGCTGGGGCGGTCGCCATGGCAGCAGGGCACCGGGGAGGGCTCAGCCTGGATGCCTCAGGCGGAAGGAGGGCCTGATTTATGAGCGGGGGAGAGCCGTGCTCCGCAGCCCGTGGACGGGGGCCTTCTACTGTGTCCGCGTCCACCCGCCTCTGTGTGGTGAAGGTGGCTGGCGCCTCAGGCTGGCCGCGGGCTGAGCAGAGCCCGAGCGAGACTCCAGCCTGGAAGCAGTAGAAGGAACTCCTTGCCCCACCGTGCCCGGCACCCGCCACGCCCTGGGCCCTGGGCGGGCCTTTCCTCCAACCCAGAGGGAAGGGACCCGCTTCTCCTTTTCTCCCCCCTCTTCTGTTGCATTTTAATTGGGGTGTGATTTACAAACAGTGAAATAACACAAACCGTAAGTGTCCCGTCTCATGTGTTTTTAACAAATGAACGTACCTTGGTAACCACACCCCAGTCCAGATATAGAACATTTCCATCAGCCCAGCTTCCTCCTGTCCCTCCTGGTCAGGACACCTCTCCCACCATTGTTTCACTGTTCAGATTTTTATCGCCACGGATTCATGGTGCCCGTTCTTAAACTTCACGTACGTGGGTCACGTGGTGGGCTCTGTTGTGTGTCTGACTTCCTTCGCTCAACATACACTGCCTCTGAGACTCATCCACGTTGAATGATGTACTTTGTTCCTTTTAATTCCTGCCGTGGGGACGAACCGGTCTGTTTCTGGGGGAGGCTTCCGATGCTTTTCCTGTTCCAGGAGTCACATCTTCCCGCATCACCAGGATCTCTGCTGGGGTTTTGAGAGTAAAGATGAGCTGGAGGCCTTTGAGGCTGGCAGTGTCGTCTTCCTTGTGCCGAGACCGCATCCCGTCTCGTGGCTCCCTGTACGTGGCCCTGGTGCTGCTTCTTTCCTTTGTGGGCTGGGAGCCACCTTCCCTCCTGGAAGGTTCAGATCATGGGACAGCTGGAACATGCGGCCCTGCTGGTGGCAGCAAGCCGGTGGGGAGACACCCGAGGTCCAAGAGGGCGTCTGACCCAGTATCCAGAGCTCCAGCTCGGCTCTTGTCTCTGGAGGGACCCCAGCACGTGCTCCGAGCCTGGCGCACGGTGGGCTCCCAGGAGAGGTTCTGAGTGGACTGATGGGTAGAGAGGGAGAGCCAGCCGGCAGATCTGCTGTCACAGTCGGCGAGGGCGGCCCTGCAGGAAGGCGGCGAGAGCTTCCTGCACACGGGAAGGACCAGGATGGAGAGGCAGCGAGCCTGCTGCTCTGAGCCTGGACCCGGGGGATGCACTTGACTTGCCCCAGCCTCAGAGTCATCATCTGCCAGAGGACCAGCCCCTTGTGTCAGCTTGCTGCACCTGTCATTGCAAAGTGCCACAAACAGGGTGGTCTAAGACTACAGAGATTTATTGTCTCAGTTCCTAGAGCTGCGAGTCTGGACTCCAGGTGTCGGCAGGGCTGTGCTCCCCCGCAGACCTGTGCTGGGGGGGTCCTTCCTTGCTTCTCCTGGCCTCCCGAGTTGCCAGCCGTCCTTGGTGTCCCTCAGCTGGTAGACGCATCACTTCGGTCTTTGCCTCTGTCACCACGTGGCCACCTCCTCCCTGTGGGGTCCTCATGTGCATCTGTGTCCAGATTTCCCTCTACTTACTTACGAGGGCAACTCTACTGGAGTGTGACCTTGTCTTAATTAATTACATCTGCAGAGACCCTAGTTCCAAATAACGTCTCGTTCTGAGACACTGCGGCTTAGTATTTCAACAATATTTTCTTTTTTTTGTTTTTTTTTGAATTTTTGTATTTTATTTTATTTATTTTTTTATACAGCAGGTCCTTATTAGTTATCTGTTTTATACATATTAGTGTGTACATGTCAGTCCCAACCTCCCAGTTCATCCCACCCCCTCCCCCCCTTCAACGATCTTTTTCTAATGACACAATTCAGCCCCTCACATACCACCTGCCTCCGGACATGGAATGAGGCGACGCGTACCAATTCCTTTGTAGCTGTGTGGTGTAAGGCCAGTGCCGGGAGTGATTCTGGCTGGAGGACCTGCCTTAGCGTCGTGGGCCCTTTTTCGAATTGCCTCCGCTCTCTGAGTCTGCATCTCCCGGTCTAA
>NW_006783542.1:1498112-1513829 GCF_000442215.2 Lipotes vexillifer
TCGTGTGCCCTTTTTCGAATTCCCTCCGCTCTCTGAGTCTGCATCTCCAGATCTAAATCCTGTCAGTCTTTGCCTCTGCGGTTCTGAGTTTTCAAGTCTGGGAACCTGGGAGAGCAGTGGGGTCCTTGGCAGATATGGGGAGATCGGGTAGGGGGCCAGTCTGAGCATCAGAGGATGCTGCCTCTTGCACCTGCCCCTTCCTTCCTGTGGTGGTTGGACCCTGGCAAGTCCTGGGCATCTTCTGTGTGTAGCCCTGGGCCATTGACCCTCACCTAGTGAGGCCTGGAAGGAGGGAGGCCTGCTATAAATAACGGTCTCCGATCCAGAGGCCCTCTTCCTGGGCAGGAAACACAGCAGCCTGAGGGCAGGAAAAAGGTGTTTCCGAAAGAGAGGCCAGAAAAGGGAGAGGCTAGAGGGGGTTCAGGGGACAGATGGGTCCCCCGGCCCCGGAGGAAAGGCTCTGCGGAGGCAGCTGGGCGATGGGTCAGTGGGCGGCTTAGGGCTGCTCGGGGGACTGGCTTCTGGCTCTGCCTGGGGTCTGTGTTCATGAGAACAGCCCCTGGAAAAGGCCTAGGAGGGGTTTGGGCTGGGAGACGGGATTTCAGGTGGAGCGAGGATTGAAGGTGCCACGTTCACTGACTCGGCATCGCTCATTCATCCACCGAACACTTGCCGGGACTGTGCTGGGTGCCAGGGCAGGTGGTCTAGGCTCAGTTACAAAAGACGTCCAGAAAGCAAACCAGCGATACAGCCTGGTTATCACAAGCGCCCCAGAGGCAGCTCAGGGCCGGCGGGGGGCGGGGGCGGGGGCGGCGAGACAGAGGAAGGAATCGTAGGCACTGGCGGGGGTGGGGACCTCCTGGGCAGTGAGTGCTGTTGGCTCCCAGGACCGAGTCAGGCAGAGAGTGGTTGTGAAGGGGGTCGGGAGCATTCCAGGCAGACTCTTCACCTCTGTTCTTCTGGCCCAGACCTTGTCCAGGAAGGGCCTCCAGGGTGCTGGTGGTCTCAGAGCAGCCCTTGTCGCCTCCACAGAGCCTCTGGGCCCTTGCGGAGCATCGCCCCACAGCTGGACGGCCGAGAGCACTGTCTCCCGTGTCCTGTGCTGAAGACATGTGAGGGTCTCCACTGCTGTGTCCTTAAAGAGCCTTAGAAAGTCATCACTCCCCCCGGAAAAACAGAGGCTTGACTCTGCTGGGGTCTCTGCGGTGGCAAACGTCACCGGCCAAAGCGCGGACGCTGGCTCGTCCCTGGGGCAGGGGACGATGACGAGTCAGCCCGAGCCTGGGAGCCCTGACTCCTGGCCCTGCCCGAGCACAGGCCCCCTTAACTGAGGGAGGGGACTGTAGGCTGTCGTTTCTGTTCAGAAGCTCGGGGAGTGTCAGGCTGAGACACCTTTGTGTCCCCAGGCCACCAGCAGTGCTGTTGAAATGCCACGTGGCTGGTGATCCGGCCTTCTGAGGAATCTGGGCGAAGCTCAGCCTCCGCTCCCCCCTTCCTGTGAGGCAGCGCTCAGTGGTTTGGGAAGAGACCCAAGGCTGGGCTGAATGCTTGCCTGAGTCCCTCAGCCCAGTCCGCTGATCAGGCCTCGATCAGGACATTAACTCTCCTTGGGGCAGTCACCTGCCAAGCCGCACCTTCCCCAGGGGTCCCCGGGGTCAGCCGGAGGGAGAACCAGGTCAGGATCTCACCCATAGCCTCCTCTGCTGGGGTCAAATGTTAGAGATGCCTCTGATCTTCCCACTTCTCAGGTGGGTAAAGTGAGGACCACCTGGCCCGTGCCACTTAGACTGGAGAAAATGAGTAAAGCCCAGGAGTAGATGGCAGGACCTTCACTGTAGTCACGCTGAGAGCTGTCAGACGTGGTCTGTTCCAGCAGGAGGGATGAAGGGGCACTGGGTGGCTGTGTCTGCACCAGGAAGAGGGTGAAAGGGCTCCTGGGGGGCCGGGGAGGGGGCTGAGGGTAAGAAGGAGGTGGGGCAGCAGGTCTCCTACCCTTCCACCACTTTCCAGTTGTCTCTGCTGGTGATGCGTCCCCAAAACGCCTTCACCTGCACAGTGGGGACCACCTTAACCCAGCTCGTTTGACTGGTCGAGGGTGGGATGACATCACCCACATAAGGCACGGCATCTGGCCTGGGGAAGGGCAGCTCTCCGTCAGGCCTGGCCTGTGGAGGGGTGTTCCCTCCGTAACTGGGTTGCTCTCGGGCCTCCCCGCTCAGGCCCGTGGGAGGCTTCCGTGAGCTGGGAGGATAAGTTGCTGGCGTGAACCGGTTCTGGTCAACATCGCCCCTGACCCACCACCTCCGGTCCAGCTGGAGGGACTGGCCCCGTGCCCTCGGAGGGTCCGACACGGGGTGGGGGGGGGTGGTGTGGGGGGTACTGCCTGGCCCCCTGTGTTGGGTGGGGAGGCCGAGGCTGTGGAGCAGAGCTGGCTTCTCGGTCGAGGAGCTGGGAGCAGGGCTTTGGGGCCAGCGATGGGCAGAGGGGGCAAGTTTGCTGGGGCAGGAGTGTGAGGGAGGGGAACCCGACAGCCTGGAGCTGTGGAAGGTCCCTGGGGGATTCCGTTTGGGAGCCCTCGGGAACAGGGTGGTGCCCGCCCACTCTCCTTCCGCCACCCTGGGCAGGGCCCGGTGCCACCCTCCAGTAAGTGAGGGCAGTGCAGAGGATTCTGGGAGCTGGAGAAGGGATGGGGTTCGCCCTTTGTCTGCAGGTCCTGCAGCTTCCCACCGCTGCCACCAGAGGGCGCAGTTGCCCAGCAGAAGCCCAGTCCCCACGCCCTCTCCTGTGTGGGCAGTGGGCAGCGGGCAGCAGCGGGCAGCTCTGCACCTTGGGGGCTGTCCCTTCCTCATCCCACTGCCGGCCCAGCTCTGGCCATCCTGGGCCAGCAATCAGCAGGCAGGAGCCCAGTGACCCTGCATCGGTGCTGGTTTGGGGTGCCCAGGGGACGGCACACCCCAGAGAAGGGCAGAGGGGGCTGGATTGGCACTGGGCCCGGGGTTCCTTGCCCCATGGCAGGCCCTGAGACACTGGGACTCCCTGAAACCCTCCTCCTGGTCCTTTAGGGCCCAAGTCACTGTCCCATGGATTGGCGCTGGGCCCTGGGTTCCTTGCCCCATGGCAGGCCCGGGACTCCCTGAAACCCTCCTCCTGGTCCTTTAGGGCCCAAGTCACTGTCCCATGGCGGGAGCCAGGGTCTCCACAATCCAGATCTATTGCATTGCTGCCTCTGCTCCCTGCAGGGCCCCTTTTCTGGGACAGGGGGGCTGTGCAGAGCTCCGGGGTCTGTGTCATGAGCCCAGAGGCCAGGCCGCGGTTCCAGGCCAGCCCTGGGGGCATGCAGCGGACAGTGGGCCTGGGGAGGGGTCAGCATCCTGCTGCTTCCCAGCCCCCCCCAAGGACCTTCCCATCTGCTGCCAGTCTTCGTTCCTCCAGAGGTCCTGAGTGGGGCGTCCGTCCAGGGACTGGCTTCGGGTTGAGCTGGGGTGGGGACTTGGCGCTCTGAACCCTCTCTTGCTGAGACCCGAGTGCCTACCTTGACCCCGGGAGCCTCAGGAGGTCCTGTCCTGCCCCGAGTCCTCCTCTTTGCTTTAAAGGGAGGGTGTCGGCAGTCTCCTTACTGCTGGGACAGTGGGATGTTGACAGTCAGTGGATTGTCCTAAATGTCGTGATTTTTTAATCACGTGAGAGCGGTGATCTGTGGATGGGAAAGAGCTCCCAGCCTGAAGGATGGCGTCGTGGGGAATGAGGGGACTCACCCTGCCCTGTGCGCGTGCGTTGTACTAAAGCGGACGTGGGCAGGCACAGGCCTGGGTTTCAATCCTGGTTCTTCCTGGCCGGGTAGCTGACTACGGTGCTTCAGTGTCCTAGGCTGTAAATTATGAGGCTTAAAGATAAAACCTGCAGGGTAGCTGGCGCATGGCGGGCCCTCGAGGGATGCCAGCTTCATTTTCCATCATCTGTGTGTCTAGGTTCTCCTTCCGAGTCTTCTGGCCCCAGATGTTCTGTCCCAGGGACCGAAGCTGTTTCCCCAGACTGCAGGCTCCCTTGGGGCCGGGCTCTTTCTCCCGCGTCAGTGTGGGGTTTACTGGAGGCTAGGGCTGTCTCCCCACGCATCCTCGGCCTCTGTAAACTTGGCAGCTAGGCCTTGCGCAGCAGACTGGGCGCTGTCTCTGAAGTCAGGGGCTGTGTTTCCTCCTGTGCCATCAGACTGGGAGCGATTTTCAAGGTTGGAACAAAGGCACCTGAGGATTAAGGGCAGGTCAGTTTGACAGTCGTCGAAGGGCAGGTAGCTAGCACCACGTACTTGGTGGGCTCTGAGGGCATTTTTCTAAGGCCGTGCCTGCCCCTGGACCCCGGTGTCGGGTCCTTGTTGGCAGAAGGTGTTTCTGCAGTGGAGGCATCTGGGGTGCATATGCAGAGTTGGCTGGGCTGGATGGAGGCCTGGGAGGCTTTGGATTCCAGGCTCTGGGACTCACACCCTCCCCGCCCCCCATCACAGCAGCCCTTCCGCAGCTGGCCGCACAGGGACCGGGTTGGTGGGCCTGGCCTGGGGTGGGGGAGGGCAGTGGTGTCCTCCCCTTGGGTACAGCTGCATCTCAGCAGGAAAAGATGAAGGGATCCTGGCAGGACTGGCTGCTTTATAAAAAGCACCTGTGACTACCAGCCCCAATCTTCCCGCTGGGTGGGGCTTAAAAGCCTCGTAGGAAGCAGGCCACCCTGGGAATGTGCAGAGTAGGCCCTGTGTGGCACCTCTTCTGCTTGAGCTAAGGGGTAGGGGCGGGACTCCAGGCTGGGGGGGCTGGAGGTGATCTGGCCGTTGGGGGTGCAGGCAGGGCAGGGCGGGCTGGTCCTGTCTCTGGTGTTTTGTCTGTAAGGGAACCAGCGGGTCGCCAGGAAGGAAGGTGGGCTCTGAAACCACACACCTGAGTCCGGATGCTGGGCCCTTTGTGCCTGGATGATCGGGGACACGTCATGGGATCTGTCTGAGCATCAGTTTCCTACTCCAAAAAGTGGGGGTGAAAGCAGCAAGGGTGGTGGGCAGTCGATGAGGTAATGCACGGGCTTCATGAGCAGTTTTTGCCAGGATGGATGGCCTGGGCCCTCGACTCAGCTGCCCTGTCCTGTGGGGAAGCCATGGGGTTGGGGGGGTATGTGTGAGGAGGTGACAGACCCATTAAGAGGTGACAGGATAGGCAGAGGTTGCAGACGTGCTTAGCAGGCAGTATGGGGGTGCTGCCCTGGGCTCACTCCTCAGCATCTACAGAAACAGGAGACATTTGTCCTGGGAGGAGCCTCTCCAGACACAGGGGCCCACACTGGGGGTCACTGCCCCAGGAAATCACTCTGGGGCAGCCCAGGTTGGGAGGAGTGGGCGGGCCTGGGCCAGGGGTGAGCACACGAGAGCGCTCGCCCCAGGATGCTGCCTGGGGGCGGTGGGACCCAGCTCCCTGCTGCAGGTGCAGGGACATAGCGGGGTGAACCCCAAAGCCCCCTAATCCTGAGGCCAGGCAGAATCGGTCGCCTGGAGTGTGTGCTCCAGGCCTGACAGGGCCACTTGACTCTGGACTGACATGCCCCCCCGCCAGCCCGTTCCACTTCTCTGAGCCTCCGTTTCTCACCTGCAACGTAAGGGCACTGACTCCTGTTTGAACAGGTGTTGTGAGGCTAAAACGAGGAACCGGGGAAGAGTCATGGAGCTGACAAGCGGGGCTTTGCAGGCCAACCCGCCTGGCGGGGCCCCAGTTCTCGTTGGCCTTGCACGGGGTCTGGCACGTCGGGAAGGGGGCAGCTCCCCTCGGGGAAAGGACCAGTGGTCGGAGTTAATCCTCCGCTGGTGCCAGCAGTGCTTTACCCTTGCGGTCCCTCACCTGCAAGGCGGAGCTGTGTGCTCCCATTGCTGCTGTAACAGATTTGCACCAACTTGGTGGCTTTGCCCAACACACACTTGTGACCCCAGGGCTCTGTAGGTCAAAGGTCCGACAGGGAACCGCCAGGCTAAGATCCGGTGTGGCCAGGCTGTGTTCCCTTGGGGGCTCCCAGAGAGCCTGTGGCCTCACTTAGCGGCTTCTAGAGACTGCTCTCACTCTTTGGCTGGAGGCCCTGCCTCCATTTCTAAGGAGCATCAGCGAGGCCCTCCGCATGCCACCCAGTCTCTGTCTCTGCAGCGGGGCGGGAAAGCAGCTCCACTTTGAAGGGTCCGTGTGATTAGATCAGGTCCACCCGGCTCATCCAGGGTAATCTCATCACTGGCCCTTACCCCTGACCACATCTGCAAAGACCCTTTTGAACATGTTCACAGGTTCTGAGCATCAGGGCATCTCTGCGGTCCCGGACCGTGGCGGGGAGGGGGTCCCTATCCCAGAGAGGGTCGTTGAGAGGAGTTAACACGAGTCAACTGGCCGCCCCGGAGAAGGGCTCAGTGAGTGTCTGGCTGTTGTCTCAGTGTCATCGCTACTGCTCAGCTGCTGTCCTGAGGGAGAAGCTGCAGCTCCAGTGTCACTCTCCCTGTGCCCCCGTGTCCTCACCATCAGAGGGTCTGGGCAGCTCCAGCTCCAGGCCGAGGAGACGCACAAAGTCCCCTTGTGCTGCTCGAGGGCGGCTGCCAGCAGCGGGCACGGGGCCCGGCCCAGGCTCTCCTGAGGATGCGGCATCCACCCAGATTGCGGGGGAACAGAAGGGCCGCTTCTTCAGAGGCCAGCAAGGCTCCAGGCGGACCCCCGAGGGAACTGAAGCCCCTCTGTGGGGAAGAAACCCTCCTTTGTGAGCAGCCTTGCTGTTTGCAAAGCGTTTTACAATCGTTTTTATTAGCGGAGCTCCAGGGATCCAAGGGCAGTGGGGGGCTGTCACCCACCCCCGCCTCTCCGGGGGACACTGAGACCCCCACGAGCAGAGGCCAGACCCCCGGCCACACGATGGAGAGGCTTTGACCAGCATTGCATCACCAGAGGAGCCAGACGTTCCCCCCAACACCTGCCCCCCCCACCCCCCGTTCGTTGAACTGAACCCAAAGTCAACGCCCACACGCCCCACGGCCCCTCTCAGGCTTTTCTCTACAAGACCAACTTGAAATGCCACCGTCTCCTGGCCGGTCCTTCTCTCAGATGCCCTGGGCCCTCCCATCACATCTGGACCTCTCCCCACCCCTCGCCCCCCGAACACCCGGCAGCTCCATCCTCACCCCCGTTCAGTCGGAGGCCCGTGCCTCCAGGAAGCCCACCGCACTCCCCAGCACCCCACTCTCGCTCCCCCGCCCCCCGGGCAGCCTGCCACGCTGTCCCGTGGCTGTACTAGCCCTCACGGGGCTTTCTCCCCAGCCCACCACGGGTACACACAAACCCCCTCTTTCCTTGGGAATCAACATTGTTGCACCACAGACTCCCTGCCAGGGTTCCTTTCCCCCCTAAGTTTTTTTTCCCCCCCCTAAGTTTTAACAAATTTTTTTTTTTTTTGGCTGATTGATGGAGCTCACGATGGGGCAATAGAATAGCCGTCACCCCCTCCGGAAGTGACAGGTTAACTCCCTGCTGGTCTCTCTTTTCAGGCAGGCTCCTCTCTCACAGTTAGTGTCACTGCCTGCCTACAGTTTTGTGTTTTTTGCTTAATATTTTCTCAGGCATTTTCCATATCAAGCAAAGCTCCATACACATCCTTTTGAACGTTCTTTCCCATGGGTGTTCCATAATTCACTCGGCGGTCTGTGATCCCAAACCATAGGATGCTGGCTTCGTTAAGTCGGTGTTTTGGAATAGACCACCCCTACCCCCAACCTCTGGGAGACAAAAGAGATGACCAGCTGCTCTTCACGGGACTATGATTACGATCTTGAACCAGGTGGAGTTTGGAAATCAGTGTCGCACCCTCCCCACACCCTGCCCTTCCTGCCGGACACAGGGGAGAGCAGTTGGCTGCAGGGGGCTGACAAACACCCCACCCTGCTCGTGGGGAAACAGCTTCTGTGGGTGCAGGTGGTTGTCTCTGCTGGGTTCTCTGATGAGGCCGTCCCCAGACTCCAGGCGTGTTTGTGGTCAGAGGGGTGCTGATGAACGGGGCTCTCAGCCCGCTCGGGGGAGAGGGGCTACCAGGTGGCGTAGGGCTGGGCAGTTGCTGGGCTCTGGCCCCCACCCCGGCTCTGCTGCCACGCGGCTCAGTGAGGTGTCTTGGGCTCCGTCTGGTCTGATTAAACCAGCAATCGGGATCACTGTGTGTATATGTGCCCCGGGCCGTCTGAGGCCCAGGGAGTGGGACCTACAGCTCCCCGGGACCTCCCCTCAAAGACAACATGGCCAGTGCCTCCCGTAAGGGCTGTGGCTCCACACACACCTACCTCCCCAGCCACGGCTGCACCCGGGAGTGCACACGGTCCCCGGCCGCACTTCTGGGATGCCCTTCTCTACACGGTGCAGACCCACACGAGGGTCAGACCAGGAGATGGAGCCTCCCCGAGCGCTCTCACTGGCTGTGCTGTCAGCTGTGTCCCACCGTCGTCCTCCATCAGACCCCGACAGGCGCTCTGACCCCCGGAGTCCTGGGCCAGAGGCTGCCCCGGCCATCAGAGGAGGCGTGGGGGGCCCCCGGAGAGCAGGGAGATGGTGCGGGCTGGAGTGCAGGGGGGGCGGGGGGCACAGCAGCCACGGGCTCCCCCTGCCCCTCCGGCGTGGGGAGGGGCTGGCCCCAGCCCAGAGTGCACCCCTCGTGCGGTGGCCGTGTTCCGGGGACAGCTCTTCTCGTCCCCAGGTGGCAGGTCCCCTGGGAAGATCTGGGCTGCCCATCCCGGAGTCCTGGCACCTGAATCTGTTACTTCCCGGAACGCTCCAAAGCCTACTTGTTAACACAGCGTCAGCACCCACTCCCACCTCCACCACGCCCTAAGGCTGCGGCCCTGATCCCTGTCTGATCAATGCTGTGTCTGTCCCTTCTGAGTTTTGGGCGGTGGCATGTCCGGCCCCATCTGGGCCCCGTGCAGTTCCTGCGAGGACCTCCGTGCTGCCTGCACACACAGACCCAGACATGCTGCCTGCGTGATGGGCTGGGCAGACGTGGGTTTGACAATCACTGTGGCCGTTAGGCGTGTGGTTTTGCCTCCTCGGGCCTCAGTTTCCTCACCTGTAAAGTGGGAATGTTAATGACAGTCACTCCATGAAGTTATCTGGATTCAACAAGAGAATGTGAGCGACACCCGTGTGCATGGAGCCTGTCCCAGGGTGTGTGCTCAGAGAGGGGCTCCACTGCAGGGGCTCTGATCCTGAGTCTGCTCACTGACCCCCCTTCCCCAGCGTCTATCTGGTCTGAAAGTCCAGACGTGCCTTGTGCGCACACAGAATTTTCTGGGGGGGCCTTCTAGGCCCTGGGGAGGCAGGGCCCTGGGGCCGGAGGGCTGTGTAGGGTGCGTCCCCCTCCTCTCTCCTCCTCCCAGCCGCTTCCTGCTATTAGCAGGACACCCGGGAGAAGCGTGTTTGCTCCCTGCACTGGGCAAACCCCGGCCATTCCCTCACCTCCAGGACCTCTGAGCTGGCTGGAGGCTTGTCTGAGGTGGACAGCCAGCCCTGGCCAGGGATGCTCAAATGATCCAGACTTGGGGCTGACGTTGGGTGGGCCACCATGGGCTTCGTTCCAGGGGGAGTCTGCCTGCCACCTCCTGGTACCCAGGGCAACGGTGCGGGGCGTCACAGCCACAGTGAGAACCCCTCTGATGCTGGGGCCGGCCCCAAAGGGGCTTGGATTTGTGAAGGATTTTGGTGTCCAGAACTAACATCACCTTCTGTTCTTGAAGCAAATGACTCCAGGGATCTCGAAGCACCTGACTGAGCCCCAGGGACACTCAGAGGGTGTCATGGGCCCCTGACCTTCTCTTCACTTCCAGGGTCATTGAAGCAACCCTCTGTGATCTGACACCGTGTGAGGCGTTCTAGATCGCCAAGGGTGTGTCTGCGTTTAAACAATTACCTAGGAAGAGGCGGGAGGGCCAAATGCAGTCCGTGGGCCTGAACGGGGTCTCTTTACTACAAAGGACCCTGTAGACAGTGGCAGAGCTTGAAAAGAACACAAGGATTCAGCGACAATGCATTAGTGTTAATTTTCTGACCGTGGAGGTTGGGTGGTGGTTACTTAGAAGGTACGGACTCTAGGAAGTAAACATTACCGTAATCTGGGCAGATGACCTAAAGTCAGCAATTTACTCTCAAATGGTTCGGGGAGGGGGGAAAGTTCTTTGCACTAAAACTTGGAACGTTTCTCTAATTTTAAGGTGATTTCCAAAAAAGTTAATCAAAAATAAACAGAAAAGGTAAAGAAACAAAATAAAAACCACAGTCTTCTGTGGACCCAACCTGAGCTTTTTTACATGTTGGGACGTCTCTGGTCCTTCAGGTGTATTTTCGTTCTTTTGCTATTTTAGGCCTGGCTTGAATTCACACAATCTAAGTGACTGACACAAGGCACTGTTGAATATAAACATCACAGATCTGCCACAAACCGAGGTCAGTTGGATTCTTCCCACAGACCCAGAGTTCATACCTAAATTGGGGCAAGTGGGGCAGGGGAGTAGTCGCAGGAAGGGGACTGTGAAAGCTCGAGAAAGGGCTGATGGAATGATTCTGGTGGAAAAAATCATCTAGGGAAAGCGCAGTGATGCCGGGAGCTTGTGGGGCAGCACAAAGAAAAGGGTGCTGTTCCCAGGGGTGGGGGCCCCCCTCAGGGTGCATTAGGACGTCCTTCCAGCCTCCCCGTCAGTGCTCCCTTAGCTCAGCTGGACACCCCCCGAGACCCTGGCGGAGGGCAGAGAACCAGGCCCTGGAGGCTTCCGACCACAGGTGGCCCACAAGTCAGTTTACTTTTCCTCTGCAGTTTACCTGCGAAATAAAGGGAAACCTATCACCTGCCCGCCTGGCCCACGGGATTATTGTGAGAACCCAGTGAGGTAATACATATGAAGATGTACTAACCCTAAAATACGGTATCTGTTTTATTCATTACAATTTATAATTTACTATTTGTATCGTTTACTAGGATGTGTGTATTATGATAGTGGCACCGCAGCCATCCTGGTGGAAGCCCCTGGCGTCTCTTGTGTCCTGATTAAGCTGACCTGGAAAACACCAAACAAAAAATTAGAGCAGGTTTCCTCCCTAGTAGGAGCCTGTGGCTCACGTGCAGGCCGTGCCCAGGGCCACCCCTCCCTCCCTTGCAGGGCATCAAATCCAAAGAGCAAGCAGCTGCCAAGGTCAGGAGGGCTTGGCAAGACAGCCCTGAATCCAGTCCCCTCCAGTTCCGGGGGCGTCTGGCCACACACCCCGTCCTTATCTGGCCTGCAGTCCCAGGAGGCACAGGTCGGCTGGTGGGAAGGGGCCCCACAGCCGGTTGCACGCCCCCCGGGAGTCTGTCCTTAGAGGAGACAGGAGGTGAGTCTTCAGAGCGGCTGTGGGACATTTGCCTGGTGCCCAGGGGGCGGGACACAGGGCTTTTCCGCCCTGTTCACCGCCTGGCTTCTGCTGGCGGGTGTCCCCAGGCTGGCTGAGTGCTGAGACCTGGGTGGCGGTAGCCCTTTCCCGCCGCTGAGCGCGGGCCTGCTCCCGGGAGCGCAGATGTGGGAGCGCGTGGCCTCCGGGAGTTCCAGTCCCTGGAACCCTGGGCCGGACAGCGTGGCCTATTTTCTAGCACCAGCCCTGCAGCTGCCTCTGCTCTGCCGCTGACCCTGGTTGCCCGTTGCTAAGGCAACCGAGCCTCGAGTTTCCTGAGCTTCACAGCATCTCAGCACCCATTTCCGCTGTGTCTACGTGCACCCCGCCGCCGCCAGGGTGGAGGTGCCTGGGGCTGCTCCGTCCCTGCCAGGCCTGGTGACCGTGGCCTGGTGACAGTGTGCGTGCTGTCAGCACACTCCGAGCCACGCGGGCTTGCGGCACTGGGCTCCGGGCTTGGCCAGGCCGGAACCTCCCACGCCCGCAGTGTGATGGGGGCCGTCGGGCCACCTCCCGGAGCTTGGTCCTCACCAGTGATGCCGCCAAGGCGGTTGTGGGGCTGCTGTGAGAACGACATGAGATGGGGATGAGGTCGTGCAGGCAGGGCTCCGAGCACAGAGCCTGGCACGTTGTAGGTGCCGACCAATAAGTGGCAGCTCCCTCCCTTCCCTGCGCCCTCCTGGCTCACCTGCCTGCAGACAGTGTCTGCACCTACTGAGCAACTTCCAGACTTCTGCGGGGGTGGGGGTGGGGGGCTGACTTGCCCGCGTTTGCAGCACAGCCGAGGGGTCAGGCCCGGGCGAAGGGGGCCCCGGGGTGAGGACCCTGGGCCTCTGGCTATGGGAGCCCAACACTACAACTACAGGGGCCCCTAGATTATCCACAGTCAAGAGCAGGGGGCCTGGCCGGCCTTCTGTTTGCCGAGAATCGCTTATTATAGTTTTATTTTTCTTCTGCAGTAAATTTCCCTTCCTAATATGGTTTTGTTTATCCCACTATTAAAGGCGGATTACATAGGAATTTATCCTAAGTAAATGATCATCAATATGTACAAAGATCTAGCAGCAAGAATGTTCTCTGCAGGATCGTTTATCACAGTGGAAAGGCTGCAAACAGTCTGAGCGGGCCCAGCACCAGGGGTGCCGACGACATCCCCGTCCAGCCATCGGCAGGAGGGGACCATCTGCTGTGCCGCGTGCGTCCTGGGGAGCGTTCGTTCATTCATCCTGTCATCCTTCCACCTTCCTGTAATTGCCCACGCGGCTCACGTTCACTGGGCACCTTCGGAGCAAAGGCATTTACGACATAGTGTTTTTATTCACGTGTGTGCGGATGAGAGTGTGATCAGAGATGCAGTAGAAAAGTGGGGGGTTCGTGATGGGACGGTGAGGACACTGGGGGAGCAGGGATATCGGAACACCTCCAGGCTGAGGCGTGCAAGGTGCCGCGTGGCGGTTCTGTGGTGACAAAACCCTCTCCAGCCTGCAGAACTGCAGGGCCCAAGCTGTATCCTTAGCTCCTCAGAGCATCGTGGGCCGGGACAAGCTCGGGACTGGAGTCCAGAGACCCAGGTGTGAATTCCTCTTCCAACCTGAGGCCTCTGATGCCGTCAGTGAAATGCGGACTTTAATGCCTGTCTGACCTACTTCCAACAGTCCTCACTGGGTGCAAAGGAGGCCTTGCAGGGCCCTCTGTACCTGTGCAGGAGAACGTGCAGGGTTAGTTTTTCCAGGACGAGATGCTCTTTGTCCCAGTAGATGCCCTCAGGCATGGTGTCCAGCTGTGTCCTTCTGGGTGTCCCCTCGCAGCTGTCCAGCTCTTGCACTCCCCATCCCATCCGGGCTTTTCCCATCGGACCCGGGCCAGGCTCTGTGAGCCCAGCACCCAGGCCAGGCCACCTGAAACCGCCGTCATCATGGGAGCCTCTACGGATGGGCCCTCCCCTCAAAAGTAAATAATCAAACTTTGTTTAAAACCCTGCTGTAGTGTTTATTTGTGTTGGTCAAGCTCAGATTGAATTACATGTGCACAGGGCCTGTCCCTGAGGAATTTACCAACTTGGCCAGACACCCTGACTGATTCAGAGGACGTACAGGCAGCAGGACATCCAGCCAAGGCAGGCCGCAGGGAGCTGGCCCAGAATACGGCTGCTGACCCCAGAGAACTTCTTGTTTGTTTCCTGATGACGGGGTGTGTGTGTGTGTGTGTGTGTGTGTGTGTGTGTGTGTACACATGTGCATGCACCCATGCCATATTTAAACTCTCTCAGGGAGAAGGAAGGAAAGAGGGAGGGAGGGAACAAAAGCAAATCTTGGAAGAGGGGCCACGTGACCCAGGGTACAGCCGTGTGCAGCCCCTGCCCTGCCCTCCTCTGGACCGGCTTCTCCTGGCACCGTCCCTCACACAGAGCTTTTGTTACCCGCCCTCCATCTCACACACACAACCCCCCTTGCTGTCTTGCAGTCAGGACCCTCCATAATGATAGAGGAATGCCCACACTGTCTTTTGCTCCAGGCCAGCCTGCGGTCGGCCCCAGACATGGTTGCCCTGGGTGTGGCCACGAGGAAGCCTAGACCAGCTCAGCAGTGGGGCCGCCAGCCACTGGCCCAGGCCGTTCTGTGGCTTTGCATGGCCTCCACTGACTTCAAAAGCCCACCCTTCCCAGAAGGCAGCTGTGCGTGGTGGGGTCGGCCCCTGCCCACTCTGCCCGGTGGGGCGAGGGAAGACCCAGCCATAGCCCCCCAGCCACCCCGAGCCAGCCCTCGGGGCCACCCGGTCTCTAGACGGCCTGGTCCAGCCCAAGCCACAGCAGCTCTGTCCAGGAAATTCTAAGAGAGGCCCCGACAGCACAGCTGCTCTGAGAGTGGACTCTAGGGCCAGATTTCTGGGTTCAAGTTCTGGTGTCTGCTCTTTCGAGCTGTGTAACCTTGGGCAAGACGTTTAACCTCTCTGGGACTTGTTTGTTTCTTCATCTGTAAAATGAGGACAATAGTGGCATCTCCCAGGTTCTTGAGGTAGTTAGATGAGCTCTTATATGAAAAGTATGTAGAATCGTGCCAGGGACCTGAGGAAAGCTGTGGGTGGTCACATGTTTAGTTTTTTAAGAAAACTGCCCAACTGTTTTCCAAAGTGGCTGCACCATTTTACATTCCCACCAGCAGCATACGAATGATCCCGTTTCTCTGTATCCCCCTCAGCACTTGGTGTTGTCACTGTTTTTACATTTTAGCTGTCCAATGTCTGTGTGGTAATACCTCACTGTGGCTTTATTTCCCTGATGACTAAGGATACTGAGTTTCTTTTCATGTATTTACTTAACAGTCTGTGTATCTTCTTTGGTGAAATGTCTCTTCACATCTTTTGCCCATTTCCTAATTGAATTGTTTGTTTTTTGACTTGAGTTCTTTATGCATTCAACGTACTACTAGCCCTTTGCTGGATGTGTAACTGGAAAGTATTCTGTCGTACTCCAGAGCTTGTCTTTTCATCCTCTTAAGAGCGTCTTTTGCCAAGCAAAAGTTTTCAATTTTTGACGAAGTCCATTTTTTCTGCTTTTCCTTTCATGGATTGTGCTTTTGTTATCAAGTCTAAGAACTCTCTGCCTAGACCTAGATCCCGAAGATGTTTTCCTGTTTCCTAGAAGTTTTGTAGTTCTGTGTTAAACATTTAAGCCCATGATCCATTTAAAATTGACTTTTGTGTAAGGTGTGTAAGGTGTAAAACACAGGTTGAGGTTCATTTCTCTTTTTTTCTTCTTTTTTTTTTGTTTTTTCTTCTTTTTGAGGTTCATTTCTTCGCCTGTGGATGTCCAGTTGCTCCAGCATCATTTGTTGAAAAAGTTATCTTTCTTCCATTGAATTGCTTTGCACCTTCGTCAAAAATCAGCTGGTCAGGGCTTCCCTGGTGGCGCAGTGGCTGAGAGTCCGCCTGCCGATGCAGGGGACGCGGGTTCGTGCCCCGGTCCGGGAGGATCCCACGTGCCGCGGAGCGGCTGGGCCCGTGAGCTGTGGCCGCTGAGCCAAAAAAAAAATCAGCTGGTCATATTTGCACGTGTCTGTGACTTCCTTCTTCGGTTCATCACTGATCTCTGTGTCTATCGCTCTGCCAATAACACACAGCCTTGATTACTGTTGCTATAGAGTAATTATCAAAATTGGGTAAACTATTCTTCCTACTTTATTCTTTTCTCAAAATTGTTTTCGCTATTCTAGTTCCCTTGTGTTTCCGTATAAATTTCATAACAACATTTATATCTACAAAAATT
>NW_006783542.1:1513839-1536294 GCF_000442215.2 Lipotes vexillifer
ATTTTGATAGCAATTGGGTCAAACCTGTATGTCAGTTTGGGAGTAACTGACATCTTTCCTATGTTGAATCTTGCAATTTCTGAACATGGTATGTCTTTCCATTTATTTAGATCATCTTTGATTTCTTTATCAGCATTGTGTAGTTGTCAGCCTACAAAACCTGTACATGTGTTATCAGATTTGCACGTAAGTATTTCTTTTTTTAAAACTAGTGGTAAAATACACATAACAAAATTGACTATCTTGACCATTTTTATGTGTACGGTTCAGCTGTGCTAAGTGCAGTCACACTGCTGTGCGGGGAATCTCCGGAACTCTTTCATCTTATAAAAGTGAAACTCCATTAAGCAGCAACTCTCCATTTCCCGCTCCCCCCAGGCCCTGCCAGCCACCCTTCCTCTTTCTGTCTCTATGAATTTGACTGTAGGGGCCTCACAGAAGTGGAATCACACAGTATTTGTCTTTTTGTGACTGGCTCATTTCACTTAGCATAATGTCTTCACGGTTCATCCATGTGGTAGCATGTGTTCGAATTTCCTTCCTTTTTAAGGCCAAATAATATTCCATTGTGTGTATATATATATATATATATATATATATATATATATACCACATTTTGTTTATTGATTCAGCCATTGATGGACACTTGGGTTGCTGCCACATCCCAGCTGTTGTGAACAATGCTGCTTTGAACATGGTGTACAAATATCTCTACAAGACGGTTTTCAATTCTTTTGATTATATATCCAGAAGTGGAATTGCTGGATCATATGGTAATTCTATGTTTAGAGGACCTGCTATGCTGTTTTCCATCGCGGCTGCACCATGTTACATTCCCACCAACAGTGCACAAGGGTTCTGTTCCAATTTCTCCACATCCTCACCAACACTAGTTATTTTCTGTGTTTTCTTTTTTTATAGTAGCTGTCCTAGTGGATGTAAGGTTGTATCTCATTGTGCATTTCCCTAACGATTAGTGATTTTGAATATCTTTTCATATGCTTCTTGGCCATTTTTCTATCTTCTTTGGAGGAATGTCTATTCAAGTCCTTTGCCCATTTTTAAACTGTTTTTGTTGTTGTTGTTGAACCTTAGGAGTTCTATATGTATTCTAGGTATTCCTTGTCAGATATATAATTTTCAAACATTTTCTCCCATCCCATAGGTTGCCTTTCCACTCTGTTGGTTGTGTCCTTTGATGCACAGAAGTTTTAAATTTTGAATTAGTCCAGTTTGTCTATTTTTACTTTTGTTGCCTGTGCTTGTGGTGTCATATCTTTTTTTAGCAATGCAAATAGTATTATAAATATTGGTTTCTATGTGTTTATTGTTAGTCTATAAAAATGCAATTGATTTTTCCATGTTTATCTCGTATCTGGTGACCCTGCTGAGCTCACTTATTAGTTCTAGGAGTTTTTCTTGTAGATTCCTTGGGATTTTCTTCACAATCATGTCATCTGAAAATTGGAATAATTTTGTTTCTTCCTTTCTGATCTGATGGCTCTTATTACTTTATCTTTCCTTATTGCATTGGCTAGAATTCCCAGCACTGTGTTAAATAAGAGCGTTGGGAGTGGACATCTTTGCCTTATTTCCAGTCTTAGGGGTAAAGCATTGAGTATGTTAGTAGCTGTAGGACTCGTGTAGATTATCTAGTTGAGGAAGTCCTCCTCTATTCCTATTTTTCTGAGAGTTTTTAAAAAAGAATCATAAATGGGCATTGATTGTTGTCAGATGTTCTTTCTGCATTGATTGATAGGACCACATGATTTTTCTTTGTTATCTTGTTAAAATACTGGATGACATTGGTTGATTTTTGACTCCTGAACCAGCCTTGCATCCCTGCAATGAACCCCATCTGATCACAGTGTATAATTCTTTCTATATATCGCTGAATTCTATTTGCTAATATTTTAGTCAGGATTTTCTTGTTTATATTCATGAGGGATATTGGTCCACAGTGGGGGTTTTTTGGTACTCTCTTTGCTTTTGGTACTGGAGTAATTCACTTCATAAAAGTTTCAAAAAGAGGGAAGTGTTTCCTCTTCTATCTTCTGGAAGAAATTATGTAAAATTGGTGTTACTTCTTCTTTAAATATTTGCAGAATTCTCCAGTGGAACCATCTGGAGATTTCTTTTGGGGGAGTTTTTAAATTTTGAATTCAGCTTCCTAAATAATTAAATGGTTATTCAAATTATCAATTTCATATTGGAAGAGTCATGGTAGTTTGTGTTTTTCGAGTAATTCATCCATTTTGTCTAAATTGCCAAATCTATTTGTGACTTGAGTTGTCAAATTGTGTAGACTTGTTCTTATTATTCCCTTATTACCCTTCTGATGTTTGCAGAGTCTGTAGTGATATCCTCTGTTTCATTACTGATACTCATAACTTATGTAGTCTCTCCATTTTTCTTTGTCAGTGTTGTTAGAGGTTTGTCAATTTTATTGATCTTTTCAAAGAATTATTTCTTTGTTTCATTGATTTTCTTTATTGTTTTTCTGTTTTTAGTTTCATTGATTTCTGTTCTTATCTTCACTATTTCCTCCCTTCTGCTTGCTTTGGGTTCATTTTTCTCTCCTTTTTACAGGATCTTGAGATGAGAACTTAGATGATTGACTTGAGGCTTTTTCTCTTTTCTAATATACACATAATGCTATAAATTTTCCTCTCAGCACTGCTTTAGCTGTGTTCCACAATTTTGGTATGTTGTATTTTCATTTTTTATTTAGTTCAATTTATTGTTTCATTTTCCTTGAGTTCCTTCTTGACTCTTAGATTATTTAGAAGTGTGTTGTTTACTCTGGTTTTTGTAGAGTTTTCTGTTATCTTTCTATTACTGATTTCTAGTTTGATTTCATTGTGACAAGAGAACACACCCTACATAGATTCTACTCTTTGAAATTTGTTGATGTTTCTTTTATGACTCAGAATATGGTCTACAGTACGTGTTCCAAAAGCACTTGAAAATAATGTGTATTCTGCTGTTATTAGATGAAGTGTCTATAAATGCTGACTAGATCCTATTAGTTAATGATGTTGTTGAGTTCTATCCTTGTTGGTTTTCTGTCTAGTTGTTCTACCAGTTGTTGAGAGAGAAGTGTTGAAAATCAAGCTGTAATTGTGGATTCATCTATTTCTTCTTTCAGTTTTATCAGTTTTTGCCTTACATATTTTGCAGTTCTCTTGTTTGGTACATACACAGTTTGGATTGCTGTCTTCTTGGCAGATTGATCCTTTTATCATTATATTATAATATCCCTTTCAGTCTCTAGTAATCTTCTTTGCTTTGAAGTCTACTTTATTTGATATCAATATACTCATTCCTGCCATACTATGTCCTTCCTTGTTTTGTTATTACTTTCAGGCCTATATTGTTATATTTGAAGTAAGTTTCTTATAGACACCATATTGTTGCATTTTGTTTTTTAATCCATTCAACCAATCTGTGTCTTTTAATTAATATATTCAGACTGTTTACAATTATGTAATTATTGATGTGTTAGAGATTAAGTCTGCCATTTTATTCTTTGTTTTTTGCTTGTTCTGTCTGTTTTTTATGCCTCTATTTTGTTTTTCCTGCCTTCCTGTGGGTTACTTGAACATTTTTTAGAATTCCGTTTTAATTTATCTGTAGTTTTTTTAATATATAGATAAATTTATTTATTTATTTTTGGCTGTGTTGGGTCTTCGTTTCTGTGCAAGGGCTTTCTCTAGTTGCCTCGAGCGGGGGCCACTCTTCATCGCGGTGCGCGGGCCTCTCGCTATCGTGGGCTCTCTTGTTGCGGAGCACAGGCTCCAGACGCGCAGGCTCAGTAGTTGTGGCTCACAGGCCCAGTTGCTCCATGGCATGTGGGATCTTTCCAGACCAGGGCTCGAACCCGTGTCCCCTGCATTGGCAGGCAGATTCTCAACCACTGCGCCACCAGGGAAGCCCCTGTAGTTTTTTAATTGAGATATAATTGACATATAATATTAGTTTCAGGTGTACAACATAATGATTCAATATTTGTGTGTATTGCAAAATGACCACCACAATGTCTTTATTTTTTTTAAACTTTCAGTCTTTCACATTCAGTCTTTTTCTTTCAATATCTATCTATCTATTTATTTACTTGGTTGTGTGGGCTCCTTAGCTGCGGCACACGGGCTCCTTAGTTGTGGCATGTGAGCTCTTAGTTGTGGCATGCATGTGGGATCTAGTTCCCTGACCAGGGATCAAACCTGGGCCCCCTGCATTGGGCGTGCTGAGTCTTATCCACTGCACCACCAGGGAAGTCCCCACAATAAGTCTTATGCTTATCTTTGCGTAGCTTTTTTAGTGGTTGCTACAGGTATTAAATTACATATACATACTTTATCACTGCCTCCCGGTGTTTTCTTAACACCAATTTGAGGGAATTATAGAAACTTTACTTCTTTTTATATCCCTTTACCTTCCCCTGTTTATAACATAATTGTCGTATTTCCCTTATATACATTTAGGACATCAGACTGTGTTATAATTTTTGCTTCAAACATCAAACATAATTTAGAAAATTCAAGAGAAGGAAGCCTTATTGCATTTACCCATATTTTTGCTTAGTGGGCTTTTTCTTCCTTCCTGATATTCCAAGATTTCTTCCCTTTCATATCCTTTCTGTTTAGAGAACTGCTTTTAGCCATTCTTTTCTTCTGGCAACAAATGCTCCCAGTTTCCCTTCATCTGAGAATGTTCTTGATTTTCCCTTCATTCCTGAAGGATATTTTTACTGGGTTCTGGGTTGATAGTTCTTTTCTGTTAGTACTTGAAAAATATTGTGCCACTTCCTTCTGGCCTCCACGGTTTCTGATGAGAGATCCATTGTCATTTCAATTGTTTTTTTCCCTGTAGATAAGGTTTCCTGTTTTGCTGGCTGCTTTCAAGATTTTTTTTTTTTTTTTTTCTGTCTTTCGTTTGCAGAAGTGTAATTGTGATGCGTCTTGTGAATTTCTTTAGGTTTTTCCTGTTTGTCTTTTGCTAAGCTTTTTGGATCCAGTAGGTTTATGTCTCTTACCAACTTTGGGACATTTTCGGCCGTTATTTCTTAGAGCAGCGGTCCCCAGCCTTTTTGGCACCAGGGACCGGTTTCGTGGAAGACAGTGTTTCTACAGACCAGTGTTGGGGGGATGGTTCAGGCGGTAACGCGAGTGATGGGGGGCGGCAGATGAAGCTTCGCTCACCTGCTGCTCACCTCCTGCTGTGCGGCCCGGGGTTCGCGGACCATTACTGGGGGTTGTGGAACCCTGTCTCAGAGTACTTTGTAGGCTCCATTCCCCTTCTCCTCTCTTACTAGGACCTTGAGGACATGAATTAGGTCTTTTGGTCCCTAAGGATATGCTTATTTTTTTTCATCATACGTGAGCTGTTCTTTCTGCTGTCCATCCTGGGTAGTTTCTGTTGTTCTGTCTTCCAGTTCACAGATTCTTTGTTCTGTCTCTTCCGTTCTGCTGTTGATTCCATCCACTGAGATTTATTTTTCAGTTGGAAACTGCGCATCTGGCTCTTCTTTATATCTTCTGTTCTCTGCTCCTCATTGCCACTGGCTGGGGGTGGGCATCCAAGCTCCACACTGGGTCTCCACTGACAATGAACTGGGGGTCGTGGCCTCACTACCAGCGGGTGTGTGGGGGGGTCCTGCTCCAACTTGGCCCATTCTGACACCACCCTGTCAGGGGTCTCATTGCAGCTTCAGCCTGGGGAGGGAGGGTGGCCTCTGCTCCCCGCTCAGCATTTGCTGGCGTGGGTGGAGGTGGCTGAACTGTGCTACCGGCTGGAGTGGAGCAGTTATTGCCCACAAGTTTTCCGTCTTGCTAGGCTCCCTCTTTCCTGGTCCCTTGGCTGGAGAGAGCAGAGGCTCCTGTTGGGGCTTCTGTTTGTGTCCCGTTGGCGTCACTGAGTCGCTGGTTTCTTCAACTCCAAGTCTGGGGTACACGAGGCAGAAAGAAACCCCAGGGGCCTCACCGGCCTCACCGCCATGAGAACCTCGGGGGGTCCCTTCCAATCTGCCTTCTCTCTCCACCTTTTAGGGTCCTCTTGTGTTCGTTTTATGTATGATGTCCAGGGTTCTTAGCTGTATTTCATCGGTTAACAGGGAGAAGCGCTCCACATCTTCCCAGAATTATTTCTGAACACCTGGCTATGCCAGCCTTTGGGGATGCAGAGACGAATGAAATTAATTTTTTGCTTTCAAAGAGCTCAAGGGAGAGGAGACAGATGTGCAAACGAATCGATCAAAGAGTGCAGTCTAAGTATTTTGGTGGGAGACTAGATGCTGTGTGCTGGGGGGCTGGAAGGCGGTGGGGTGGGGGCAGGGCTGGCTTCTTAGAGGCCGTCTTACGTGAGCTAAACTGTGAAAGATAAGCAGACTTCTGGCTGGACACGGTAGGACAGGGCATTCCAGCGGGGAACACAGCAGGTACAAAGGCTTAGAGGCATCAGAAAGCACCAGGGTTCAGAGAGCTCGCTGCAGGCTGTTTGTGGAGGCTGGGGCATGGCTGGAAGGGTGGGCTGTGAGGAAACCCAGGAAGCTGGCGGAGGGAGGGAGTGGGGATGGGACCACAGAGCGCACTGTGTGCTGTGCTAACCTGAAGGTTTAAGCATGAAATGATACAGTTGGATTTGTATTCCTGGCCAGTCATCCTGGAAGGGATGACACAGGAAGTGCAGAGGCCAGCAAGCGGGGTCCTGTCAGGGTTCAAGCGAGGGTTGGACGTGGACAGCGGTGGTGGAGGTGGACCGCAGGGATGACCTCGAGGGATATTTAGGAGACAGGATTTGCGGGGTGGAATGGAGGCGAGAGGAGGGTGCCCCGGCTCTCCGGCTGTGGACACGCTGGGTTTGGAGAGTCTGAACAGCCCAGTGAGGACGGCAGACATGTCTCAGCAGGACGTTAAAGCCGGAGAGAGGGATGGGCTTGGGAACCTCACGAGGAGGTGGGTGTGGGACTCCTGGAGAGGCTTTGAGACTTGAGATCAGAGCGTTGCCGCCTCGTGGAGAGGAGGACGGGGGAGGTCAGAGCGGGCCCCTGGCGAGGCTGGATCAGTCTTACCAGGACCACCTTCCACGTTCCCAGGAGGAAAGCGTCACGCGGGGAGCCCACTCCGTGAGGGATACTCAGAGCAGGAAGTGGCTTCCGCTGCCTCCTGAGGGAGAGGGGGAGGGCGGGAGGCCCCCGGTGCCAGGGCTGCGCTGGCAAGACTCAGGCAGGAGCCGGAGCTTAGGACCCCGGGCCAGGCCCCTGCAGGGCCCGGCTGTCCCCCGCCACACACGGGGAAGCGCGTGCCGTGAGAAGGGGCAGAGAGCAGGGCCCGGGCCCAAGGGGCTCAGGAAGGGAGTCCTGCGCAGTGCCTGGGACCCCTGAGGGCTTGATGACCCGAGCGGAAGTGTGCTCTGGAAGGGGCCAAGCAGAGCATCGGTGACCTCGGGGAAGGAGTCGAGGCCCACGTCCGCCCGGCCTGGTGACCCGGGGCCTAGCCCTCCACACCTTCAACAAGCTGGACCCGACCCCAGACACAGCCGCTCCGCTCGTGAAGTCCAAGCCACCCACTCCTGATGTCAAGGTCCAGTGCTGGCTGCTCCCCGTCTCCCCGGCCTTTGGAGCCTGTGTGCCAACTACCCCCGCCTCTCCTCTGCCGAGGCCAGCCCATGTGGGCGTCCCGGGGCTCCTCGCTGCCCGGCCTGGCCCCCACTGCACCCGGCTCGCCCGCGTGGGGACAATGGCCTTGATCCCTGCGCTTGAAGAGGGCCTGGTGGGGCAAGACCCCCGCCGGGACCCAGCATCCCGGCGCCCAGCTGTGTTAATTGTCCAAGCCGCCAACAAGCGCAGCCTGTTCCTCGTCTGCAGTTATGACAGAAAGCTCGCTCTCTCCTGCTGTATCATCTGCAGACTCTGCTGAGGGCTTTCTCTCAGGAGCAGCGTCTGCAGAGGCCGGTGGAGCTTGGCATTAACCCCTTCCCCGCTGTCGTCGGGACCCTCTGGTCCTAGGAGAGCCAGCTCCGCGGGCAGCTGGGGCTGATGGGAAGGGCTCTGTCACAGCCTCGCTGGGTGACCTTGGGCAGACAGGTGACCTTCTCTGAGCCCTGGGAACCCTTTCCTCTCCGCCTTTCTGCCCAGGAAGCTGCTCAAGCTGTCGGCTCCCTTGAGTAACTGTGAACATCCCGGGTCTTACCCAGTTGTGTACGAACGGTCCTTCCCGCAGTCGAGACCCTGTGCTTCTAGAGATGAAGCGTGTACGTGGCCTGATGACCAGAGGTGCTCGTGCCAGGGGATCTGCTGGCTGGGACCTTGAACTGCCCAAAGGGACTTGAATTTAATAGGATTTGCAGCCCCACGTCGCAGTGTGTCCTTCAGCAAGTTGCTTAATCTCTCTGTGCTCTAGTTTCTTCCTCTGAAAAATTAGAGAATCCAACTGGATAACCTCCGAGGTCCTTTCCAACTGAGAAATCCCATTACCCACGATGATTTCTTCTATACAACACAATTTGAGAAGGAAGGAAATTAGCATTTACTGAACCCCTAGCATGTGCCAGGACTTGCACGTGTATCATTTTTCCCATTTTAAATGTGAGGAAATAAGGTTCAGAGAGAGGTTGAGTAAGTTGTCCAAGGCCAAACATCCAGTACACAGAGGACTCTGGGTTGAAATGCACGTCGATGAGGCTGCAAAGCCATTGATCTTTTCCATGACCCCGTGTATTGAGAGGGCTGCCCACCTAAATGACTCCTTATAAGATGGGGCTGAATGCAGAGGGAGAAGTGACCTAACTTAAGACTAAGGAGTCTGAATTCTGACCCCTTAACTTCTCTGGAATCATGGTACGGTATGTCCAGGAAAGAATGAATGACAAAGAACCACATTCCCTCTGGTCTCCAGCGTGACTGAGAGATTGCCTGAGATGTGTGTGCAGACCCTGAAAGAAAAATAAAAGAGTTTATATAATCTTCAGGCATTGGGCTCTTGTTGCCATCTGGGTAAACTGAGCCCAGAGATGGAGCACAGCTGTTAAATCAGCAGCCGCTCCAGGCTGGGATGAGCTTGTGCGCCGCAGAGCCCCGTGCCGCCCGCTCAGACCCCTCCTGGGCCCGTTTCTAGAATCTCCTGAGTCCACAGAACCTGGCCTGGGCTTACCCATCGGTCGGCTGACAGGCTGGGACAGCTCGGGTGCTTCACCAAGGTCCTGATCCTGGGCCTTTTGCACAGATGGCTAGTCTGCTCCTGAGTCATCCAAAGAGAGAGGTCTGGGGAGAGTCTGGAGCACACAGGGCTGGAGGGGGTCCAGGAAGCTCTTGGCTGGCTGGCAGGGAGCCCAGACCCTGGAGCCCCAGGAGGGAGGGAGTTGGGGGAAGAGTCCCTGCGTCTGCAAACTGAGGAGCTCAGAAGAGTGAGAGGCAGGCCTAGAGTCCTCACTCTGGAAGCAGCTGACTGAGTTCCTCCCACCCGCCTCCCCAGCCCTTCCCCGCCAAGCCCGGCAGATAACAGGATGCTCCCTGACCGGGTTCCCCACTGGGACCGTCGACGTCGTCGTCGTCGTCGTAGTCGTTGTCGTCCTCGTCGGGGGCCCCGCGCTTACCTCCCACCCCATCTCTCAAACTCTGAGCAGCTCCTTGAGGTCGGGCCCTGGGCTGGATGCCCCAGGTTTGAGGATTCTGGATTTGTGGTGCCTCATCTTTTGCCGAGGGCTTTTCTGTGGAGCGTTGAGAGCCCGGGAGCCGCGCATCTCAGAGTGTGTCCTGTGGCTTACATTGCTGCAGGATGTCCTGTGAGGGGTGCACACAGGTGGGCCCCTGTGGTCAGCTACAGTTTGGAAAAGCAGTCCAGTCCATCTGCCTCTTGGAATATCTATCCGCATTAACACAGAGAAGGCTCCACAGAATTCTTTTTATTTTTTTTTTAAGAAGATGTTGGGGGTAGGAGTTTATTAATTTATTTATCTTTGGCTGTGTTGGGTCTTCGTTGCTGCGCGCGGGCTTTCTCTAGTTGTGTCAAGCGGGGGCCACTCTTCATCGCGGCGCGCGGGCCTCTCACTGTCGCGGCCTCTCTTGTTGCGGAGCACAAGCAACAGACGCGCAGGCTCAGTAGTTGTGGCTCACGGGCCTAGTTGCTCCGCGGCATGTGGGATCTTCCCAGACCAGGGCTCGAACCCGTGTCCCCTGCATTGGCAGTTTTGCGGTACGCGGGCCTCTCGCTGTTGTGGCCTCTCCCGCTGCGGAGCACAGGCTCCAGACGTGCAGGCTCAGTGTCCATGGCTCACGGGCCTAGCTGCTCTGTGACATGTGGGATCTTCCCGGGCCGGGGCACGAACCCATGTGCCCTGCATCGGCAGGCGGACTCTCAACCACTGCGCCACCAGGGAAGCCCCACAGAATTCTTTATTCACAGGCACCAAAGGAAAAATCCATAAATTGGATTTGATCAAAATCTAAAACTTTGGGGACTTGCCTGGAGGTCCAGTGGTTAAGGCTTCACCTTCCAATACAGGGGGTGCGGGTTCGATCTCTGGTCGGGGAACTAAGATCCCACATGCGTCATGGCCAAAAAAACAAAAACATAAAAAAATAGAAGCAATATTGTAACAAGTTCGATAAAGAGTTTTTAAAAAAAATGTGAAACTTTTCAAAGGACACTATCCAGAAAGTGAAAAGATAGCCCACAGAGTGGGGAAAAGGTTTGCGAATCATATGTCTGACAAGAGTTCAGTATTCAGAATATATAAAGAATTCTTGCACTCAACAAAAAAAAAGACAAATAACAATTTTTAAATGGGCAAAAGACTTAAATAGACACTTCTCCAAAGAAGACATACAAATGGCCAACAAGCACTTGAAAAGATGCTCAACATCATTAGTCATCAGGGAAATGCGAATCAAAACCACAATGAGATGTCACCTCATAGCCACTAGGATGGCTGTTATCAAAAATTATCAAAAAGACAGAAAATAACGAGGGCTGACAAGAGTGTGGGGAAATGGGCGCCCTCATACATTGCTGGTGGGAACGTAAAATGGTGCAGTTGCTCTGGAGAACAGTTTGGCAGTTTCTCAAAAAGTTAAACATGGAGAGGCCACTTGACCCAGCAATTCTACGCGCGTACCCAAGAGAACTGGATGGGGACAGGTTGAGAATTCCCACTTTCCAGAGAAGCAAAGGAGAAATAGACATCTAGAAAATGAGGATATAATAATATTTAGTACCTTGTAGGGTTGCTGTGACGTTAAATGAGTTAATATATGTAAAACAAGGAAGAAAACACTTGTTGTTATTAACTGAGCACATACTATGGGATCATCACCAAGTGTTAACTTGTACAGCTTCTTCCTTAAAGCCACCCTATAAGGAGGACATCAGTGTCTCCACTTCACAGATCAGAAAGTGAGAGTCGAGGCCGGGTTAGTAAGCGCCCAAGGCCATGTCACTAGTAAAGGACGGGTAGGGAGTGTAACCAGCCCTCTGACTCCAGGCACCTGCTGCCTCTAGTTCCAGCCTAAAATGTCCCCAGGAGTGAGGCCCTGCCTGACTTAGTATGTGTGCAGGTTTATTGAGGTACAGTTTACAGGAAATGAAACCCAACGAGCTTTTACAGACGGATACAGTCCTTTAACTGCCATCACAAGGATAATTTAGAACATTTCCGGCTCTTCAAAAAGTTTCTGTTGATCCCTTGCTTCCTGGCCCCGGCAACCCCAGCCTTGCCTCTCTGGACTCAGGTGGTAGGTGCCCGAGACCAGCGGGGAGGGCGTGCAGGGGGGTGAGGACTGCTGCTTGGTTGGGGGGCAGCTGGGGGCCAGGACAGAGAGTCTGGTCAAAGGCGGGGCTGGGCCGGGCCTCAGGCTCATCAGCTTTGTCATCCAGGCCTCCCTCCACCTTTTCAGCTGAGCACATGGCCGGGCACCGGGAACGAAGGGGTGAAGCTGGGCGGTCCTGCGGTGCTGGGCAGAGCTGGGAGTCCGCGGCCTGACTGCGCCTCCGACTCTGTGACTGGCTCACCCACGATACCCGCACCTGGCGCTCCTGGTGCCCTAGTGCAGCTTCCTTTTCCTGCAGCCTCAGCCATCCAGCCCCCGCCACCTGTCTTTTTCTTCATCGCCTGTCTTCTTACTAGAACGCACTTTGCTCTGAGGAGGTCGATGGTGCTGAGTTCCCAGCCCTGAGAATGAGGACCCAGCCCGCTCCTTTGCCTCCTTGTCAGACAGGCTGTTGGATTCCAAGATCCCTAAGGCTTCTCTCTGGCTCTACACTCCGGATTTTTTCCTCCACTCAAGGCACCAGGGGTTCACCTGGGAGCAAAGAGGCAGAGGAGCGAGGCTGCGTAGTTGTCAGCAAGTGACCTTAGCAGCAAGTGACCGCGGGTTGGTCCCACAAGGAGAAGTGTGCCCGAGGGCCTCTTTGTCGGGTGGTAGGGAGGGAAAGGGCCGTTCGCATAGCCTCTCAGCGTCAGGGCCCAGCGCAGGGCTCCGTCATGGCTGGGTGGGCCACCGCTCCTCCCGCCTGGGGAGGGGCTGGGCAGGACTGGCACCAAGGGGGGGCGGCGTGGGGAGCGGGTTGGCACCGGGGAAAGAAGCACAAACAAATGTACGCAGATGTGTGCAAATCTCTGCAGCTCTGCTGCTGCCCTCAGTGCTGGTCTCTGGGTAGGAGACCCACAGCCTCACCCCGGGGCCCACCCCAGGTGCGCCGTTCCCTGTGGCCGAGAATCCCCCACCCCCATGCGAGGTCCCAGAGAGTGAGAAAGCTGAGTCAGGAGGTGGGGAGACTGGAACGACAGTGCCATCCCCGAGCTCCGGGCTGCAGCCGCTACTCAGGCCCAGAGCCCCCCCAGATGTCCACCTCCCTCACGGACACGCCGCTTACGGTCTGGGGCGAGATGAGGCAGGGCTTGGCGACACCTTAGATGCAGGCTGAGCTCCTTTCCCCCCTCTGCCCCCCACCCTCTCCCCCT
Organism: Lipotes vexillifer; assembly: GCF_000442215.2. Taxonomy (NCBI): domain Eukaryota; kingdom Metazoa; phylum Chordata; class Mammalia; order Artiodactyla; family Lipotidae; genus Lipotes; species Lipotes vexillifer. Next base: position 1,526,797 of record NW_006783542.1, read on the forward strand.
GGGGGAGGGGGAGGGCCCTGAGGTGTGGGAAGCCGCCCCACCGGTGGGAAGCCAGCTTTCTAGGTTTGGGCCTTTACTGTTCCAAATGCTGCCTGCCTCGCCTTCAGCCCCCTCTGCCCCGTGCACCCCCCGCCCGACATCTGCCGTCAGCAAATCGTGGTGCAACCAGCAGTGGCGACACAACCCTGGATCAGGCTTTGAGGGAGACACACAGGCCTTGCCCTGAGAAAGCCTACGGTCACTTTGCAAAGGTGGGGACACGGGGAGGGAGGCGCAAAGCACCGCCAAGCCTAGAATGGGGTCTGGAGGGCGCCTGGCTCAGCTCCTCGCTTTGCTGCTGAGGAAGCAGAGGAAACAGAGTGGGCGAGGGCTTCCCTAGAGCACACGGCAGGGTCCCCTGGCCACCAGGCTGGAGCTCTGCAGGCCACGCCGTGCTCACTTGTCCCTTCAGTGGCTGTGAGGGGTCGACAGTGAGTGGGGATCAGGAGTTGAAGGATGGGGGCCTTCCTGGAAGAGGCACTGTTAGGATCATGCTCTAAAGGCTGAGTCGTGAAGAGTGGCAGGATGAGGCGAGTGGTTGTGTCCACAGGATGTGAGGTTGCTTTGAGCCAGGTCTTGTGGCCCAGATGGCCAAAGGGAGGCTCGCTGTTGGAGGGGCAGGTGGCCCAGGGCCATTATCTCGCATCGGAACAGCACCTGCAGACCAGGCGCGAGCCCAGTGGCGACTGGCTTCCGTGGGTGGCCCCGTCACTCTCAGAGGCTGCTGTTCTCAGCGAGGGGCCATGTCCCCGCACCCTCCTCCCCATCACCAGGGGTCTCTGTGGACAAACACAACAAAGACGTCTCCAAGCCACAAGCGGTGGGTCCCTCGGAAGGAGGAAATTTGGGTCTCTGGGGCTGAGTAGGGGCTGCGACCGAGCACTCAGCGGCTCAGCGTGGGCCGGGGAAAGAGGTGGCCAATCACCCGCGCCACGCCTGGCTCTCGCGGGCCTTTGGTGCCCGACGCCTTTCCCAGCCGCGGTCAGTCTCCAGCGCAGGCCTGGCTCATCCATCAGTCCCAACATGCCTGTCAGCAGGTCGGGGCGACGCTGGTTCCCAGGCTTCAGTCCACTCCAGGCCGGAGACAACTTCCCCCACCCGCCTTGGAGGGAGCGGGTGTGGGGCAGCTGGAGGCCCCTAAATTAAGACCTCTGCTCTCTCCCAGCCCGAGGACCCCAGGCTCCACAGCCTGGACCACTGTCGTCTTTGACCCTAGTCAGCTTTACCCCAGGTCGTCAGGCGCCGGGGCACTGCCTAGACACAGATGAGCCAGAGGTTTGCAGAACCAAATCCAGAACCGAGAGCCTATCCAAGTGCTGGGGACCTGCTGGCCCCGTTCTCTTCTGATTCCTCCTTGTCTCAGCAGTTCTTCTGGCTTCTGTGTGCCGGGCGTGCACCGTGCTTACTGTCTTTAGTGCGTCTCTGTGACGGGGCCTCTGCTGGTACTTCGGCGGGGGTGGGCAAGCAGCGTGGCCTGAGCCTGGGTGCTGTCTCTGCTCACCGTCAGGTTGGGGACCCCAGGGGCCCCGGGGCAGGCTCCTCCCCAGCTCTGAGCTGGCCCCTCCGGCCCTGCCCCTCCCGCCTCTGCTCCAGACGGGCTGCCAGAGGCAGGAGCCTGGGGCCACCGGAGGCCCCCGGGATGGAGATGAGTTGCGAGAGGGTGTTCAGTCTCACTTTTGGCCCCACGGGTCGTTGTAGCGGGACCACCCCGAGAGCAGGTGGGAGAAGAGACCAAGTGCACGAGCATCCTGAGAGTCTGGGAGCTGGGAGCCGGGGGGTCTGGTCTGTCTGTGGGGATGGGACCACACACCCCGGCCCCACAGGCAGCTCAACAGGCCCTCCCAGGCGGTCACCCCGTCACTGTGCTGGCGGGGCTCCTCTCTGCCGCGCTGTGTGCCCCAAGGCCCCGGAGCTGGGAAGGTTGGGGCTCTTGGGACGACCCAGGAGAAAGGAAGGGAGGAGCCCGCCAGAATGGGAAGACGAGGCCACGCCCAGGCCGCACCGGGGTCTGGGGAGGCCGCGGGATGAAGCCTTCAGAGCCGGTTGTGTAGGGGTCTGTGGTCAGACTAACTGAGGACAGCTCGGGGCCAGTAGCCCGAGGAGGAACCGGGTCAGGCCAGGCTCTAGCAGAGCCCCCCGTGGAGCCCACCTTCACCAGGAGGACGGCTGAGCCGCTGGGTTCCCACAGAGGGAGGGTGGGGGCAAGGCAGGCGGGAGGTGGGCCTAACTCCTGAGGGCGACTCGGCCGGATTCTCCCTGTGACACGTGGCGGGTCAGGAGAGGTGGGGTGAGGGGGGGCAGCAGGGAGGGAGCTGGCCCTCCCCGTAGCTGGCCTGGCCCAGCAGAGACCCGCGCAGAGACCCAGGCAGAGCAGCAGGCCTGAGGCAGCTCCAGCCTCGCCCGCCGCCGGGGCCCTGGGAGCTGTCCAGCACGGAGCCTGCTGAAACCAGCAGGGGCCTGGCCCGCAGGAGGCTCTCCCAGGGGCCCTCTGGGGCCCACTGCCCGCTCTCTGCCCCAGAGATTGAGAGACCAGCGTCGGGGGCCAGACAGAGAAGGGGAACAGCCAGCAGGGGATCTCTGCCCCTTCTCCATGGGGACGGGGACGGGTAGGGGACAGAGGCAGCATGTGCTCAGTTCTGAACATCAGCAAGGGCGAGGTCTTTGCTCTCCACCTCCTGTGGCCCCGAGGGAGGGACACGAACGCGTCAGAGGATCGCTCGTGCTTCTAGTCTGACTGTATCACCGGGAGGGGAGTGGCCTGCTGCAGTGGCCACTGGACCCGCCACGTAGCTGAGGACCCTGGTTTCCTCTGCTGTAAAATGAGAGGGTGAGGTTATCTGCCTCCTGGGTTTTGTGAAGATGAGCTGGGCTGAGGCAGGTGCCGTGCTGGGAGCAGGTGGGGGGTGGCCGTAAACGTCGGCCTTGTTATTCCTCCTCCGAGTGGTGGGCCTGGTCCAGCTGCAGGCCCACCTCTCCCACCAGGCTGCTTGTAAGGGTCCTTTCCCATCATTCCCAGGCTGGCCCATGTAGCCATCTACTGGACCTCATTTATTGAGCATCTACTGTGTACATGGGTGCAGGAGGTGCAACGATGCACAGATACGGTCCCGCCCAGGAGAGCTCCCAGCCAGGTGGGATGGGATTTAACAAGAGAGGAGCAGTGGGTCTGGGGTGGGATGAAAGGAAATGACCCCTGAGGAGGAGCCTTTGATGAGAGGAAGGATGAGAAGGGGTGGGTGAAGGGAGTGAGTAGAGGGAGGGGTCCAGGCCTCCTGCAGCCCGCCTGCCGCCCGTCCCCTACTGTCCGGCGTTTCCCAGGCCACACACACGCCAGCCTCGGCCCTGCTGCCCCCCACACCTTCCGCCACCTCCCACCCCAGCCTGAAGGCAGCTGCTTACCCGGGGCCTCCTGTGCAGACCACAGCCTCACGTAACCGGCGGCACGCCCCGGGGGCCTCTGGTTACAGCCCGAGGGGAGGATTCGAGAAGACCCCTTCCCGCTGTGCCCACCGGGCTGGGGGCCGAGCTGGGGGCACCCAGCAGCCGGCCCAGCAAAGGGGCGAGGCTTCCTCCCTTCCCCCCAGGCCTCAGGAAGCTGTGCACAGCGTCCCACCTGCTTCCTGTTCAGTGGGGACACGTTCCCGGCCTCCTTCCTCCCCAGCTGCCTCTCATTTCCTCCCTCCTGTGGCCCCCTCAGCATGCAGAGGTGAGGCGTCCCTGCCCCGGCCTGGCTTCCTGGGCCCCGGGAGCCTCCCCACCCCTCCCTCGCCTGGATTGGACGAGCAGCGGGGCTCAGGGCACCTGGTGCCGGAGTCTCAGGCTCCTCCATCCTTTGAGCTCTGGAGCTGAGCCCGAGACCCACGGAGACAGAGAACCAGCTGTACAGACGGTGCCAGGGAGCCCGGGGGTCCTCCTGGAGGGAAGGATGTCCAAGCAGAGCAGAAAGGGTGAAGAGAAGTTAGCTGGAGGAAGACTTGAAGCCACGTGGTAGGGGCAGGCGGGGAGATAAGACTGGAGGGTAAAGTCCGAGAGGGAGAGGCTGGGAGGTGAGGCTGGGAAATGGGAGGAGGCAAGTCGAGGGGGGTCCCGGGGCCCCCAAGAAGCTTGGTTTGATTACACGGGGGAGTCGTGGTCAGCCCCACAGTTTGGCAGGGTCCTGTGGCTGCAGCAAGGAAATGGTGTGAGTGGACCAGCCGCGGGGCAGGAGAACAAGGCGTCTGTCCGGGTGAGAAATAAAGGGACCTGAGTTAGGGCCGTGGCACGAGGGTGCAGGGGTCACGAAAAGCCGGCAGGACCACAGGTCTGACCAGACATCCTTGGCCTGGAATCGGGAACCTGGCTGTAGCTCTGTGACCTTGGACCATCTCTCACACTCTCCAAACCTCAAGTTCATCATGTGTCGAATGCATCCCCACCTTATGGATGGAGCCAGGGTGATGGAAGCAAAGGCGGCAGGTGAGGGCAGGCGTCCTGCTGACTGTTGATTGCTGGCTGGTAGAGGCCCTGTTAGGACGCCAGCCCCGCTCTGCTGCTCCAGCTTGGTGATGGGTAGATGGTAGAGAGGTGTGCTCTCTCCCTGGGGCCGGCAGCGCCCTCCAGTGGGCATCGTACCCCATTGCCTTCCTTGGACAGGTGACCATCGTCAGGTGGGGCTCTGCCCTTCAGGAAGCACTTCTGGGGCCTCTCCCGGGGTCGGGGCTTCTGTTAGCCCCACGTGGCCACGAGGAGAATGAGGCAGACCTCTGCCAGCTGGCCGGCCGCCTCCTACGTGGACTTCACCAGCCCAGGGCGGTCCCCCGGGAAGCAGGATCCCACAGCGGGTCGGGGTGGGGCTCCTGGGACGATAAGGTGGCACTGCTCTTGGGTCCCTTATTGCAGTGTTTCCTGGGTCCTCGCCTTGTCATTTTCTTGTGTCCAACCCAATCTTTCTGGCTGGAAGGGGACTCCTTTTCTTCCAAAGCCCTCTTTTCAGTGGCAATGGGGAACAAAGGGTTTATATCTGCGAAGCCCGTTAGCCAGCCTCCCCGTGACCTGCACTCTGGGCTAAGCACCTGAGTCCATTAGTCTGTCGCTGGCTGGCCCTCACCCTGTACCCCATCATAGGCCACAGAGCACAGAACAAGTTGGTTGGGGGCTTCGAGAGGCCCTGGCCCACGGTTGCCACAGGGGGGTGGATTTCCTGGCAGTTCTGCATCAGGGCACCAGCCCCCCAAATGCAGGACTCAGGGCCTGCTCTGATGCTCCAGTCTTGGGAGCTCCTCTCCACGAATCTGTGTCTCTAGGAAATCAAAGCCCTTCCCGTGAGCCCCTTTTAGGGACAGGGGACCTTCAGGCAGGCTTCCTAGCACCGGCTCTGACTCTTAGCACCCCTAGCGTAGTTGCTCTGAAAGAGACCATACTAAGTTACAGAGGGAGGGAGGGGGTGTCTATCATAAACAAGGAGAGAGATTTAGTGGGTTTTAAGCTCCACAGTCATCTCCAGGGAGAGCTTGAGAGGGGAAAAATAACACTTTATTTGGAAACAATTCTGCTGAGATGCGGGCCCCTCTCAGCTTCCCTTTTCCTGCTGTTCATTACCAAATCTTCTGTGCTCAGGAACAGGCTGAGTTGTGAAATCAGGCCAAATCCTGGGCTCCGAACCAAGGGGGCAGCTCCCGCCAGGCTGTGTGCCCTGGAGGGGAAGGGTCTGGAGCAGAAGTGACTATGGTCACTTCATTCCTATAGCTCTTGGGGACAGAGACCCCCCACAGTCACCCTTAAAAGCCTTAGTACCATTGAATGACCTCCATTCGCGCAGAGGAAAGCTCCAGGAGAGAGACCCGTCCCTTGTTCTCCTTGCTGCCCGTGACCTGCCCAGAATCGCCCGCGCCCGTCACTCCCGAGTGACTGCAGCCCAGATTCCTTCTCCTCGTCCCCTGGAGCAGACAGGCTGGACTTTGCAAAAGAAAATTTAAATTTTTAAATGTAGGGGAAGCTAACTGCAGTGGAGGGTCTCCTGGAACAGAAGACAGACATTGGTGGAAAAACTGGTGAACTCTGAATAGAGTCTGTAGTTTACTCAACGGTAATGAGCTGATGCCAAGTTCTTTGTTTTCACAAATGTACCTGAATATGTGAAGCTTCAGCATGAGGGCAGCTGGCTGAGGGGCACACGGGCACTCTGTACTGTCTTTGCAGCTTTTCTGTAAGTCTGAAATTACTTCAAAATATAAACTTTATTTTTTAAAAGGTGCAGGGAGGGACAAAAAAAGAACACAGATGAGTCAGGAAATTCAAGAATAGTGAGGCTTACTTAGCATGCTTCGGTGTCTGATCCCTCCATACTCGTGGGAAAGCAGGGTGCCCTCGGAGGGCAAAGCTCCCGCATCCGGTGTGTCCGGAGATAAACACCGTCCGGCTCCAGTGGTCCCCTACCTGAAGTCTGAAGGTTGGCCCCCTCCCAGGGCCTCTGCGAAAGTTGAGTCAGCAAACCTGCTTTTTCCCTTTCCTTCTTTCTGAGCTCTCTGACCCCCAGGGGGGGTCTCCCCTCCCAGCTTCCGGTCCAGGACAGACTGATTAAAGCCCTACTGGTCACCGATCCCCGTCCAACTCCAGGGAATGACTCAGCTGGAGGAGTCTTCAAACACATCGTCTAAATGGAATCTCACGCGGGGGGCCAAGGTTTAAAACCAATCAACTTGAACCTAAAGTGGGGGAGGCCCCCCGAAACCCCTTTCCACCCACTCACGGGAGCTGCAGCGGGGTCCCCACAAGCCCTTTGGACCACCGAGCCCTGCCCGGCTTGGGCACCCATTGCTCCCCCGCCCCTGCCCCCGGTCTGGGGCTCACACCTGCCCCTCCCCTCCCCACCAGAGGGAAGGGTTTTGCAAACGTCCACCCTTCAAGGGTCCAGAAGGATCACGCCCGCCACGAGGGTCAGAGGGCTGCTCCCCTGAATCTCTTTTGTTGCTGCAATCACAGCTTTTTTTCTCCGTGTTTCCTCCCAGCGCTGGAGAAAAAGACCTGAACGCTGTCAGACCCAGGGTAACTCTGTGTTTTTGAATTAATCCTTTTCTAAATTATCCTTTTCTAAACCGTGAAATCACTTAGGGTCCTTCAGGCTTGGGCCCCAGGGCCAGGCCTCCCGAGAAAAGGGCCCACGCGGAGGCTGCTCTAAGCCGGGCTACCCCAGGAGGGCGGGCTGTCCTCAGGCCCCCCGGCCCACACTCACGGCCGCCCCAGCCTGGCCAGCCTGCCTCAGGCCCAGCAGAAGTGGTACCAGCATCCCTCTGATGCCTATGGCATTATTGGAAAAGTCATCTTCGAAACCACAGAGGGCTTCAGCGTTGGGGGCTAGGGCTGGGGCGAGCTGCAGACAGCAAGGCGGCTGCGTGACCACCTGTCTGCCCACCTCCCTGGTCCTGGCGTGACCCTGGAAGCTGGTGAGCCGTTTCCCTGCTCAGCCGGCTGCATTGCTCTCTGAGGACAGGACCGGCAGATTACAGCAGGAGGGCTTCGGGCTAGACATCAGGAATCATTCCAGAACTTTATGGGCCCAAAGCAGTTCGCGGAGTCGCCTTCCTGCGAGGCAGCCAGTAATTTGCCGAGGCTCCACCTGCCCAGGTAACCCAGGTCAGCCCCGCCCCCTCGAGCTCCTCTTCTGTGACTTGGGGACGCCCGCGTGGCGGCCCTGAGAGTCCCAGCCTGGACCCGCCGCCTCGTTATGACGCGCGTAGGGTGGTCTGTCCTCGCCTGTGGCTGCTGCCTCTGCGTCTCCCCACAGAAGCCATTGTTCTGGCCACGTTCGTGCGCTCGGTGACTAGCCTGGAGGATGTGTCTTTGCTTCGTCTTCTGTGCGCCCGCAAGCGCTCTCTCTCCTCTCTCTGGGGTCACGTGTCACCTGAGTGCTGGGAAGGGCACCCGGCACTGCTGAGCCATCCCTTCCTTGAAGGAAGACTGAAAGTCCGGGGCCACGCTCTACGCCTTGGAGCACAGACCTGGGCGTGGACTCAGGAATGGTGCCTTGGCTTTTAGGGCATTTAGGGCACCCACTGGGTGCTCAGGACGGGCACAGGCTTGTCATGAGCCTACTTGAATCTGGTCCTCCTGATGGCATCCCAAGGGACAGACTATTACCCCATTTCACGGATGGACAGCTGGCCCCTAGAGAGACTGGGGGCCTGACTGGGTCTCAGACAGTAGGTGCGTGAGTCTGGGTGGAAGCCCGCTGGGCATTGGGAGCCAGGCTCTCTCCATTCCACGTAACCTTTCCATGCTGGTCGTGATGATGGTGACTAAAAGAACAAGGAGTGGTGGGTCACAAAAGGCCCCCCTAGTGACCCTAGCGACCACTTCCTGAACTCCCGCTACGTACCGGTTGGCGCTCATCACACCAGCCCTGGGAGGTGCAAGCCGCTGTTCCCATTTGACAGATGAGAAAACTGAAGCTAAGACGCTGTCGTTTGATGCTGTCACCCATCGAGGAACGGGTGGGGCTGAGCTTCAAACCCAAACTTTTGACCTCAAGTCCTGCTCTTTTGGCTGTGCCGGAGGGTCTTCCTGTAGCATTTCCCACTCTGATAGGTAGGACCTTCTTTTTGTTGAAATCTCCATCCCTCCTGATGCAGTGTAAACAGAGCTATGAAGATACAGTACTGTGTGTTTATTTTGCCTTGTTTCTACTGAGGGCACCAGAGCAAATACACAGGGTGACCCAGCCCCCGGGGACGCCCCGTGTTCCCTTTTTCCTGCTTCACCCTGTCCTCTCGTCTGCTTCCCTCCCCCCGCCCCGAACCTGGTGGTCCCCCAGGGTGTTCCTCCACTCTCCCACCTTCCCTCAGCATCCTTGCTGCTCCCTCAGATCTCAGCAGCCAATCCGGTACCGCCAGCATCTCGTTGCCAGGCAACAGGCTTCCTACCTGCCCCATTGTGTTAGAATCTCCATGACAACAAGTATTGCCAAAAGAGAGAGAAAAAGAAGTTAGGTGGTGGTAGCAGGAGGTGGTGAGACCCCTGGGGTCACAAGCAGCCTGGACCAAAACCTAGGAGATGACAAGTCACCAGGCTGACCGTCTGCACGTGGGGCTGGAGATTCTCTCAAGGGCCCAGGATGAGAGCCACAGACATATTTTATTGAGACAGGGTGCGGCGGGGCCCGTGATCACCTTTCTGGGGGTCAGTACGGGAAGGCAGCGGAAGAGGGAGGAGTTTTCGGTCGCCGCTTGACTGAGGGGGTTTCAGGAGCACGTGGGGAGGTGTGTGTCTGAACAGGGCCGTGCCTGGAGCAAGCAGCACTTAGGGATAGGCTAAGACCCAGGGCAGGAGTGGGAGGCGGGGGTACCATAAACAGGGTTTTGGACACACGGGCACCTGCCCACGGGCCGTGGGTAGGTGAACCCTGTGGATTTTCCCGGTAGGCCGATCTCGGCAGCCGCTGCGTCACCTCCACCTGGCCTTCCTGCCCTAAAGGCCTGGAGGAAG
>NW_006783542.1:1536507-1569502 GCF_000442215.2 Lipotes vexillifer
AGGGAAAGAAGGGAAGGAGGAGGCATGGGAGGAATGAGGAAGCCTTAGATCCCCAGGTGCCGAGGCTGGGGCTCACTCTGGCTCTTCTGGCCGCCGTCTCCAAGGGGCTGACAGGTGGCCACCAAGTGGCTCGCAGCCCACCTGCAAGGCAGGTCGGGGGATGGTCTCAGAAAAGGGAAGGACTGAAAAGAAAGGGGAGGGGGCCTGGGTCAGTTAGGGCACTGAGGAACTGCCGACCTGGATGCATGGCGGGGGCCTCCCAGGACCCTCAGTAGGGCAAAGATGTCTCAATACAGAACCTCCTGTCCTGTGGCCACAGCAGGGCCTGCTTGGGCAGTATTTACTGTTCAGGGCGGATGGTGCACAGAAGACCCCTCCAGCCCAGGGCCTGGAGGGCACTTGCAGGGCCTCGGCAAACCCACCAGTCTCCCCTCTTCACTGGCTCCGCCTCAGTGGTACCGCCGCCTGCTCCACGGCTGTTGAGGCCCGGGTCCTCCGCCATGCTGCCCGTGAACCTGGCCGTGAGCATTCTCTGCCTTCCAAACCTCCCAGCAGGACTAGACAGGCCCCAGTCCCAGTACTTGGTGCTCCTCACGGATGGAATGTTCCTCCTAGCCTCTGACTTGATGCCCCAAAGTCGAGCAGTTTGTTTTCTTCTCTGGGTCCAGTGAGCAGAGGCAGAGCAGCTCTGCTGGCAGGGCACCGGCCCACATTTTGGCCTCCAGTTCTGCTCCCCTGCCTGGCCTGACTATTCGAGAACGTTGTGAAAGCTCTTGGCATGTGTGGCCGCAAGGAGGGCCAGGCTCCCCACAGAGGCTGCACCCCGCCCCCCACTGCTGTACCAGGCAACTCAGAGAAGGATGCAGCGAGTCAGACGCTGTTGGGGGAAGACAAGTGGGGTGAATCTTTCTGAACAGTGATCTGCAATTTGTATCTGAGACCTTTTATGAGATTCCCCCCTTGGACCCAATAATCCCCTTTCCAGGAATGTAGCCTGAGGATGTCATCTGAGGCTCAGGCAGAGCTGATCTGGTTGTTTATCACAGTGTTACAGGAAATACTAGAAGACTGGAAACGACCTAAATGGCTAGTGACAGTGCGATAATTAAGCAGTGTTTGTTTAATGCAGTCACAGAAGAGTTTATCAGCAATTAACAAGTATGTTTCTGAAAAAAATGTCTGAAGATTTTTAAATGAAAAGTAAAAATGCTTACTACATAGTAAGCGAAAAGGTGTAAAATGTATGTATATAGTATCATCACAATTTTATGATGAATATATGTATGAGTGTGAATTGTAAAAAGCCTGGAAGAAATCGAAACACTTAAAAAAGGCTAAGTATCGGCTAGTAGGGGATAGAATTTTTCTTTATATTTTTGTAGATTTTTCCAAGTTTTTCCTAATGAGCATGGTATTTTTATTATAAGAACTGCCCTTTTTAAGCACATCCCCTGGGCTACCACGCTAAGCATTTTTCACACAGCTTTAGATTGAATTTTTTTTTTTTTTTTTTTGGCGGTACGCGGGCCTCTCACTGCTGTGGCCTCTCCCGTTGCGGAGCACAGGCTTCGGACGTGCAGGCTCAGCGGCCACGGCTCACGGGCCCAGCCGCTCCGCGGCATGTGGGATCTTCCCGGACCGGGGCACGAACCCGCGTCCCCTGCATCGGCAGGCGGATTCTCAACCACTGCGCCACCAGGGAAGCCCTAGATTGAATTTTTGTGTCCCCTAAAATTCTTATGTTGAAATCCTAACCCTCAAGGTGACGGTATGAGGAGGTGAGGTCTTTGGCATGTGATTAGGTCATGAATGGGATCAGTGCCCCCCATAAGGAGACCCCCCCATAATGAGGCCCCCATAAAGAGATCCTCTACGTGAGGACACAGTGAGATGCTGCCATCTGTGCACCAGGAAGGGGGTTCTCACCAGACTCTGAATCTGCCGGCAACTTGACCTTGAACTTCCAGCCTCCAGAACCGTGAGGAATAAAGTTCTATTGTTTGTAAGCCCCCCCGGTCTATGATATTCTGTTAAGCCAGCCTGAACGGACTAAGACACATTATCTCATTTCATTTTTACATTAACTCCGTGGTGTCACTACCCTTGTTTTTCTTTTCTTTTTTTTTCTTTCTTTTTCTTTTTTTTTTGCGGTACGCGGGCCTCTCACTGCTGTGGCCTCTCCCGTTGCGGAGCACAGGCTCCAGACGCTCAGGCTCAGTGGCCATGGCTCACGGGCCGAGCCGCTCCGCGGCACGTGGGATCCTCCCGGACCGGGGCACGAACCCACGTCCCCTGCATCATCAGGTGGACTCTCAACCACTGCGCCACCAGGGAAGCCCACTACCCTTGTTTTTCAAATGAAGCAACCAAAGTTTGAAGGATTTAACTAACTTCTGCAAAGCCACACGGTTTATAAATAGCAGAACCAGGCCCTGAGCAGCACCCCAGAAAAGTTACCAGAAGTTACAGCTGTCGTTCAGGGTAAGCGGTGGATCTGTGTAGCTGTGGGCTTCTGGCCTAAGAGTGCAAACGCCTACACGCCCCCCTCGCCTGGCCCGGGTCCAGCTCCTGAGCGAGCCTTCCGGGCCGGGGGCAGCCTGCCCGGAGCCCCTGTGCTGGGAGGTACAGACGGTCATGAGTGGGGCCTCGGGTGTGGGCTCCTGTGTCCACCCCCAAGTAGTGAGAGAGAAGAGGGGGCTCCCCCAGCTTCAGCTGAGGCGGATCTCCTGCGAGTTCGCCGGCCAGCCTGCTGGCACCTGGCGGACCCTGGGCCCTGGGGAGCTGAGCTCTGGGAGCCTCACAGCCGCTCTCTGAGATTGGGGTCTGCCGGGGGAGGGACACTTCTCCTGCAGCCTGGCACCCGGGCCTTGGGCGACAGCCAGGCCTGGCCGCTCCTCCGTGCGTGACTCCCACGCAGATGTGCTGCTGCCGAAAAGGGGATTGTCCCGGCGTGGAGACGTCGTGTGCCAGGAGTGGGGGTGTTCTCTCTGCTGCTCTGGAAGGACCTGACCCCTCTTTCACGCTGGAGTTGCCTGCCCCACTTTCCAGATGGCAAACCTGAGGCCTAGACGTGAACAACCCAGGGAGATGCTTAGCACTGGAGTCCAGTCCGGGGGTCTGACTCCCAGGCTGCCACCAGCTCCCCCCATGCCCACCCACCCTCGCCCTCCAGGGTCTTTGCTCGTGTAACTGGCCCGAGGCAAGAGGCCTGACTTGTACCTCACGTGGGTTTGCAGTCCAGCCTCTCCAAAGGCCACCATGGGGTTGGTGTTCCACAGCGGGTAGCAGCCCACACTCCCCAAGGGGCAGCGTCTCCAGGTGGAGAGCTTAATTTAAGAGCAGTCCAGAACCCCCGAGACCCCTCCCGCCCAGCCCCGTGGCCCTGGGCTTTGGGGCCTGGAAGGATGTGGCGCTTGCTGGGCGATTCCCCTCCGTCCGCCTGGCTAGACCAGCCACAGCCCCGGGCCGGCACTGGAGCTGAGGGAGCAGAAGAAGGAAGCGAGTGTGACAGACATGGAGCTGCCGGGGGCCACGTGGGCTCCAGTTTCTCTGTCAGCCTTGAGATGCCCGCCCCAGACTCCACCAACTTCTGCCCCGGGGCCCATCTGAAGGCTGAGCAGTCACTTGGGAAGCCAGGCCTCTAGTGACTGACTGGCCTGCAGGGCGTCACGAGCGAGGGAGGGAGAGAGAGAAAGACGGGGTGCCGCAGGAGAGTCGTGGGGCACCTCCCAGGGTCTGGGCATTTGCACCCTCGCGACGCAGACCCCAAGCTCTCGTCTGCGTTACAGGGGCCCTGGGAGCCCCCGGAGGGGTTTCGGCTCTGGGCTGCACGTGCTCCCCAGGCCACCTCAGCTCCCTGGAGGCACTTACAGCAGAGACCTCCAGGCCCCTGTGATTTGTGGGGCAGTTTGGTTTTTTTAATTAAATTTTGTTGGAGTATAGTTGATTTACAATGTTGTGTTAGTTTCTGCTGTACGGTAAAGTGATTGGGATATACATTTACATGTATCCACTCTTGTTTTAGTGGGGCAGTTTTGGTTTTTTTTTAATTAATTAATTAATTTTGGGGGCTGCGTTGGGTCTCTGTTGTTGCGCGCGGGCTTTCTCTAGTTGTGGCGATCGGCGGCTACTTTTCTTTGCGGTGCGCGGGCTTCTCGTTGCGGCGGCTTCTCTTGTTGCGGAGCACGGGCTCTAGGTGCGCGGGTTTCAGTAGTTGTGGCACACGGGGCTTAGTTGCTCCACGGCATGTGGGATCTTCCAGGACCAGGGCTCGAACCCGCCGTGTGCCCTGGATTGGCAGGCGGATTCTTAACCACTGTGCCACCAGGGAAGTCCTTGTGGGGCAGTTTTAAATCATTGATGTTCACTGGCACGAAGTCATTTCTCTTGGCTAATTGAAAAGGAACCAAGGATCCTGCCAGTGGAGCCGTTTACATGGATCAGATCAGTAAAAAACGCCACCCAGCTGACACGGGTGAGCCTTTCAGCTGCCGCTCGGGGCCTCCCCAGAGCTCAGGTGGGCTTCTTTCTCAGAGGCCAGAGAAACAGCCCCTGAATGGGGACCAGGAAGGCAACTGGACCCTGGGCAGGAGGAGTGGAGGTCAGACCCTGGGAAGGACTTGCAGCCCAGAGAGATGGGCGAGAGATTCTGAGGGGGTGGGCGAGCCCCTCCTCCGTCGGGTTTTCTGGGGTCTACCTTCGTCCCGCCTGTCGGCCTGGACCCCGAGGGCTGGACCCCGAGGGCTGGAGAACCCTCTCTGGGAAGCAGAGATGGCGTTGCTGCGGGAGAGCAGATCCAGGCAGCTGCTCGGTCCTGGGAAGCTGAGCCGGGGACAGGGCTGGCTGGGTCTCGGCACGGGCTTGACCACTCACTGTAAATGCCAGGAAACTGACCTATTTCACGTCGCCCGAGATGATCACAGCCGGTCCCAGTTTTTCCTCTGTGAGAACTTGTTGCCATCTGGCCAGAAAGAAGAGCTGTCTGCAGTTTCTAGGCTAAAGGAATCCCCGAGGGTGTGGGCAGAGCCCCGGCTCTGGGGGTGGAGATGGGGAGGGGATTGCTGAGTCCCACCGCTGGGGGACAGTCGGGCCCCGACTCTGAGCCAGGAGCCAGCCAGGCGGGCGCTGCTGTACTGAGCCGCCCCCCACCTTCTGCCAAGTCCCAGCCAGCGGACCCTTCTCCTCGCTCCCTGCCAGCGCGGTGCCCAGTCTGCCCATGCCCCCTGGAAGTGACGACACCGCTGGCTGTCCATCCTGTCCTCTCCACGCTGACCGGGGTGATCGCCTTCTCTGCCAAGGGCCAGACCCGGCTGAATGGCACCCCGCCCCAGTTTGCTGGAGTCCAAAGCCGGGTCTAGAGAACAAGAGGAGGGGCGGGGGGGCGGCCTGAGATCCTTCTACTGCAGCCCCAGTGCCCACCCAGAGCTCAGGTCTTCCGTCATCTTTGTCCTGAGAGGCGGGCAGAGGCTAGAGGCTGAACAAGAGAGAACGTTTAGTAAACGGTGTTGCAGGCCTGTCCTCAGCCCTGGGAACTCCCCATGACGCCTGGTCTTGGTTCCTTTGTGGAGCCAGAGCGTGGGTGTGGGTGGGGGTAGGAGGGCCGGGAGGCACCTGGGCCCTGCGTTTCCTCCTCTCCGCACAGGGATGCTCCCCTGGCTCCCTCCTCGTCCGTAGCCTGCGTGTGAGCTGGACACGGTCTGGGGCCCACACACGCAGGATGAAAGTTGTGCGCACACAGTTGGGGGTCGGGCCCACTTTTCCAGGGAGAGCCTGTGAGCACTGGAGATGGACCAGGATGGGAGGACACAGAGGGTGTCCCCACCTCCCGGCCGGATGGGAAATGGGCCGAAGGGGAGCCATGCAAGGGACACGGAGAGAGGGCAGAAAGCCGGAGCCAGGGCGTGTGTGCATCTAAGCGTGTAGGCGCGTGTGGGGTGTGTGTGTGAGCGAGCATGTATGCATACGGCTGCGTGTGTCCCTGCACCGACATGGGTGGGTGCGAGTGAGCGGGGTCACTGTACCTGTGGGGTTTGTCCGAGGGCTGTGGCAGCTCAGTCGCCTGTTTGTCCCCTGGGGTGGTTCTGCCTCTGGGGACCAGACGGGGCCTCTGACCGGAAGTGAGGCCCGAGCTGGGTTTGGCCGTGGGAAGTCAGGGCTCCAGGGTGGAAGAACCGACGTGTCAGCTGGGGTTGGAAACCTGCCCGTGGTCCAGGGCTGCAGCCCAGGGATCTGTCTGTGCTTCCGGCCTCCGAAAGTCATTCCGCCCACCTTCCCGCCTGTGGAAATGTCGCCCCTGGGCCTTCCCTCCTCATCCTGCAGGAGGACCTCAGCTTCGAGGGCCCTCGGAGAAAGGACACCTCCCAAGGTTTACTTTGAACCGTGTCTGGCTTTGTTTGCCCTCCTACCCCCATCCCGTATAAACTGGCTGTCCCACAGATACTCAATAAGGGCGTAGAAATTTAGTTTAGAGGGAAGCGTTTATGTTATTGGGACTGGAATGGGTGACGGAGGTTCCGGTGGGAAATCTGGGTAGAACAGGGATAAACCGTGTGCTGATGATCTGTTTGACTTTAACTAGCATTTCTTCAGTGATTTTTCTGGCCAGGCACTGTCTTAAGTGATTTTCTTGTAATTACTCACCTGATTTGTATAAGATGGGGACGACGATGAAGAACCCAGCTGCACAGATGAGGGAGCACGACAAGTAACTCGCTTAGGACCAGGAGCCGGACCTGCACGGGGGGTGGGGTGAGGGGGTGGGGACTCTGCCTCCAGGACCTTCCGCGGTGCAGAGCTGGCCTCAGCGAGCCCCTTCCGCGCGCCAGCCCGCTGCCTTCCCCCTCTTGCCGAGACGCAGCTTTTCCCCCCTCTCCACGCACCGGGGAACATAAATGATTTGCCCCAGTTCACGCAGCCCCGGGGGGACTCATGGGACCAGCACCCGGGAGTCCCACCTCCCAGGCTTTTCCTTTTTTAAATATCTTTTTCTGTGTATTTATTTTTGTCTTTTTCTCTGCCTCTCGGCACATCCCACCTCTGAGTGCTGTGGTTAAATGTTCTGACCCTTCTGAAAGGGGCACCCCGGCTGCGTTCACAGCGCGCAGACGCGGCCCTTCCACGCCCCCGCGGGAGGAGCTGTCCGGTCAGCACCAGGGCCTCTAGCTGTTGCCCGGAGACCACAGACCTGGGGGGACCGCCCTCCTCGCCTCCCTCCCGCCCCCGCTTTCGCCCCCTGAGCTTGAGCGAAGCATGTGTAGGCCAGAGTGGGTCCTGGTTCTGGGGTCTTTGGAGCCTTGGGCCAGTAGCTCTGTTTGTCCCCTTGGGGCCGGGGGCCAGAATGGTTCCGGCTGAAAGGTGGGCGGCTGGGGGCGGGCGGGCGGCAGAGGGACTCTCAACCGCTGCACCATCAGGGAAGCCCCCGAGGGAGTTTCTAAGTGACCAGCTGAGTGAGGGCTGTACCAAGGGACAAAGTTGGTGCCCAGAAAGCGGGGAGGTAAGACAGCAGCTCGGAAAACTCAATCAATGAGCCTTTGACAGGCCCCGGCGGCTGCCAGGCTGGCTTCTGAGGTCAACGGGGGGGGGGCAGAGCCCTGGCCAGAGCTCGACGGTCTCGGCCCTACGTGATGCCGCCATTTACTGGCTGTGTGACTACCAGCGCCTTCCGTACATCTCTGTGCTTTGGTGTCCCTGCCTGTGGAGTGGGGCAACTGCGAATTGATACACACGAAGCCCTTGGCGGTGGGGGGGAGGTGAACGTGCCTGCTGGGGGTGGGGTGCTGGGACCGGGCCGCCCCCCCCAGGAAGGCCCCAGCCTCTCAACTCCGCTGGTACCCACGACACTGTCCCGCTCGGCATGTGAATTTGTCTCCTTCCCTTCCGGGAGGAGGACAGCTGTTCTTAACACCATTTCTGCCATCTCTTGAGCACCTGCTGGGTGCCAGGCACTGTGCTAGGTGCCTCACCTTTATTCTCTCATTTAATCTTTACAACATTCTAAGACTGCTTCTTGCAGGTGAGGTCTTTGGGCTCAGAAAAATTACATAACTTCTCTACAGCCACATAGCAAGACGAGGCAGAGCCAGGATTTGAACTCAGCTCTTCCTGACTCCAGAGCTGGACTCCCTCCTCGCCCGTGTTCCTATCCCTTCTGCTGGTGGATGGACACTGGGTGCCGTCCTATCCACATGGACGGCGTGTTTCCTATTGATGCCTCAGGCTTCTGAGCCGGGACTGGCAGGGGCTCTGATCCCCCTTTGCTCTGCTGGGGGCTCTGGGAGACCAGGAGGCCCCGTCTCCATCGCTGGGCGCCTTGTCCATGAGATTGTAGCCCTTACTAGTTGTCAGGCACTGTTTGTAGCCCTTACTAGTTGTCAGGCACTGTTCTAAGCACTTAGTTATAACTAACTTAGTCTCCAAAGCAACCCTGAGAGGCAGGTCTAGTCTCAGCCTCGAGTCACAGATGAGGAAGCAGAGGTTATGGAAGTTGCCTGAGGTCGCACCGTCAGCAAACAAGCTTTGCACCCAGCACTTTACTCACCACCCACCAGAGTCTCTTTGAAGAGCAGGGGCTGTAGGGGCGCCGGCAGCCCGTGGGCTTCGGGACCAGCCATCACACCGTCTGCTCCCCAGACCCGAAACCGCCCCCGACCAACCCCGACCCCGCTGCTGCCTCTTCCCGAAGCCTCCCAGGTCCCGCCTCATCTGCAGACTGTGACACACGCTCCCCATGGCACTTGGTTTTGTGTCCGTCCACATGACGCCCGTGCCGTGATGAGGGTGGCCGTGTTTCCTCCCCGGCAGACTTAACTCCTTGAGAGCAGAACCCGGAGCTCAGCCCTCGGGGGTCCTCGGCACCACGGTCAGCGAAAACAGGGGTCCTTGTGTGGCTGCAATGAGCTTTGTGATGAGGACCCCAGAACGAGAGCGCTAAGGGACCCCCGAGGCTTCAGTCCGCTCACCGAGGTGGCGTGAAACTTCAGATCAGGGCACATGGAGGGTGGAAGAGCAGAAAGGGCGTGTTTAGGGGCAGGGGACCTGGTAGGAGCCCCGACACCACACACACACACACACACACGCACACGCACACGCACACGCACACGCACACGCACACGGCAAGAAGCGGGCTCCTTGCTTCCACGGCCAGCCCCACCAGCCTCCTGCCGTTGAGGCTCCCCAAACATGTGGGAGGCATCCCAAGGGACAAGCGGTGGTCACAGCCAAGCACCATGGCTTGAACAGAGCCCTGCCCCAAAGAGACAGACCGTCCTGCTTCTGCGGGACGTCTCTGTCTGGCGCTGAGAACCTGGACAGAGGCCGGTACAGCGCACCTCTTTGCCCCCGTACCTCATCCAGCCTGCTCTGGACAGGAAGCGGGGGCAGCAGGGAGGCAGAGGGGGGTCCCATCATTTCCCGGAGGAGAGCCTGAGCCCGGGGCGGGCACGGGAGTCCCCCAGATCATTTGGTCCATTTTGAGCGCAGCTCGGGTGCCATGGAGGCACCTTTGTCCTCGGGGTTCAGGAGCCCACCCTCAAGAACATCTCTCCCCTTTCTTCTCCAGCACCCCCCCGCCCTCTGCTGGAGACCCGTAACCCCGGAGTCTTCCTCCTCGATCCCCACCCTTGCCCAGGTGTGACCTGCCACTGAACCAGTATAAATCCCCTTCCCATCCAGCTTTGGGGAAAATGGTGATGGAGTAAAAGCAGCGACTGCCTCTGCTCCATTAGCAAGGGAGGAAGAGGCAGCCTGCGCGGCCTCGGGGCTCTCTGGCTGGAAACCCAGCCAGGCCCGGAGGCAGGGGCCCCTGGATGCGGGGATGGGAGGGTCTGATCGAGGGGAGCTGGGGGTGTGCCAAGGACCATGCAGGTGAGTGGGGCTCGTGGGCAGCACCACCCGGACGGGACGGGGCTCCCAGGAGAGACGCGGGCAGAGCCAGGATGCAGTTCCGTGTCCTCTCGCAGATAGAGCTCCCGGAAGGGGTGGTCTGGGGCACCACGTGGCTTTGTGCCCCCACTGGGGCTGAGGAGAGAAGCAGCCGCGGGTCCCACCTGTGCAGGACTAAACTTGGGGATGCTGAAATGCAGAGCTGTGGTCTGGGCCCCTGCTGGTCAGCGTGTGGCTCAGCCCTGTGTCCAAGGCCAAAGTCAGCAGCTCGGGTCCACGTGAGCCTGTGAGCAGGTCCGCACTTGGGCCCCTGGTCCTACGAGGCATCGCCAGAGATGCGTGGAGCTGATCGCTGGGGCGGAGGCTAGAAGGGGCGAGAGCAAACCTGCTCTCACCTCCATGGGGAGGGTTCTACTGCAGGTCCTGAGGCCAGGCTGAGGCACGGTGTCCTCTTCTTGACTTAAAGACTCCCTCTTTCCCCACCCGACTGTGGTTTCTAGGTTTTACCCCACCCTCATTTTGCAGACTGGGCGTGGAGAGGCTAAGACATTGACTGGAATTCTCACAGCTGCAGGCAGCACCTGCCTGACGCCCTCTGAGTGCCTTTAGGAAAGCACTTCCCAGGCCCTCCTGTAGGGCTGTCCTGGGCCTGCTGGGGCTGGGGACACGGCAGGCCCTGCAGGAGAGAGTGTGGGCAGGTGGGGGGCCACTCAGAGCGTCCTTCCAGGCTGTGGCTGGTGGGTGGTCAGGGGGTACACGAGGCAGAAGTGGGGTCAGGCGAGCCGTGGGCATGATGCTCTGTGGGTCCAGGTGATGGGCAGACACTGGGGGTGGGGCAGCCGGCTGTGGCCCCCTGGTCACACCGGGCTTTGCCTTCCTTCTGTGCCAGAGGACGTGGGGGGCTTCACCTCATCCAGTACTGGTACCAAGTCATGGACATGCAAAGTAGAGGAAAGGGGGAGGGGTCACGGCATTTCTGGGTCTCTTGGAAATTAGTCCATCTGTCAGCAGAGCAGACAGACCCCCACGGTCATTTCAAGCTTAGTCCTATAAATCCATCAACGCTTGAGGGTCTCCGTTGGCTTCTCACAGTTTAGCTTGTGGCCTGTGCTGTGGCCGGCAGCTCTCTGCACAGCAGGGAAGGGCACATCCCGGTGGCCTCAGGTGGACCTGCCATGCTCTGGTGGCCTTTCCTCTGTGCCAGTGTCCCCTGTCTCCATCTCCACCCAAGTCACCGCGAGCATCCTCCTGGTATAGACATTTGCTCACACCTGTCATCATTCCCCAAGGATAAGTTTCTGGATCTGGGGCTGTTCCCATGGCCGTGTGTCCAGGGCCCTGTGGCGCTGCACTCATACCACGACTGGAAATTATAATTTTCTAAGAGATAGTAGATTTGACAGCAACCAATGATAACATTTCATTTTCATCTCTTCAGTTTTAATGAAGCCCTTTGTTTTTGTTATGTTCTGGCCAAATGTATTTATTATCTTATGAATTTCTTGTTCGACCCTTTGACCCCTTTCTCTGCAGGGTGTTTGCTTTTGATTGGCTTGGTAGAGCTCCCTGTATGTAAAGGTATTATTAACGCCTTGTCTCTTATATACGTTGCGAGTATATTTACAGTTTCTTCACGGTATGAACCTTTGGAAAGGGCTTTTCTGTCCATACAGAGATTTTAATTTTTATGAACTGAAACCTATCAGTGTTTTTCTTTATGATTCCTTCCTTTGATGTGATGCTATAAAGACCTTTCCCACAACAAAATTATGAGACCATCCATGCATATGTTCTGCACATTCTTTCACGATTTCATTTTCTACATGGAACTCTTTCATCTGGAGTTGATTTTCTGTGTCTTTGTAGCCGGCTTCGAATTCCCTTTGAAATGAAAGCCATTAATAGATCAATTAATTCATTCGTCAACATGGCGGGGAGGGGAAGCTGGTCAAGGATACGTGAGAAAGATGGGGTAATTCATAGATCGGGATCCAGAAGAGAAGGATCAGGTGGCACAGGGGTGCCCAGAGGGATCTGCCTTCATCTCAGGGTGGGACACTCATCTCTGAGACCAGAGGAGGGGGCGGAGGTCAGTTTGGCCAGGTCAGGAGGTGGGTAGGGAAGGGGCTAGGAAGAAAGGCTGTGAGCTGGGTGCCCACATCTCCAGGGACAGAGTGGGTGGGTAGGGACGGTGGGGAGGGACCAGGAGGGGTGGCGTCAGTGACAGACGCTGGTGTGAGCCAGGTGGCAGGGCCCTGACCAGGGCGGGGGTACAAGTTTAGGATCTGTAACTGTGATGGGCTGCCCCGCCTTCGGGCCCGGTGGGATCTGGGAGATTACAGTCCACTGGAGAGGTGTCCTGGGGGAGAGCCGGGCGTCAGGTGGCAGGAGCAGGCTGGGGGCACAGCGAGTCGGTTCACCGTGGGCAGAACATTCTAGACTCAGGTACAATGAGAGATCCAAGAAGGAAGGGGCTGTGGGAGGGGAGTCTGGCCCCGATCGGTGGACAGGAACGGAGTCAAGGTCAGATTACCCCGTTTGTACAGGGCATTACAATCCCCGAGCACTTTCACGTGTGTGTTTGCAAGAGGTAGAGGGGTTCGCCTCGAGCTGGGCCCGAGACCGAGTCAGGGTGTGACCTCGGGAGTCCAGTGCCCCTTCCCTAGGGCACCACCTAACTGTCCCCATTCTCTCCGCAGCACAGTAGCCCTGCCGCCAGCCTTGCTGACCATGGACGGGACGGCCGGTGTGAACTCTGCCGGCCGCCCTCACTACGCCTCCTCCATCCCTGTGCCTCAAGCTGCTTCCCAGACCAGGATTCATACACCGGCTGCCTCTCCCCGGCTGCGGCCGCACCAGGCCGGCCTGGCCCTGAGCCCGCAGCGGGCAGCCTCGCCAAGACTGCGCAAGCCGGGGGGCCCTTCCAGAGGCTCGTCTCCCAAGGCCTGCCGGGGGAGAGGCTCCCCCAAGTCCTCTGGGGCAGCGAGGGAGTCAGCTGAGGGGGCTGAAGGCCTCACCTGCTCCCCCTGGAGCAGTCCCAGGGTGACCCCCAAAGCAGCCCTCTCCAGCCGGGCTGGGTGCAGAAGCGCTGGGGAGACGCAGGGCACCCAGGGAAAGAAGAGGGTGGCCCAGGAAGGGATTCTGACCCGCCAGACCCGGGGCAGGAGCCCCTCCCGGACCAGTTCTCGTGCAGAAACTCAAATACCAGGGGCTCCCGAAGGTCGAAAGCCATCTAACCAGCCAGGAAAAGATCAAAGAGATGTACCCTACAAAAGTTCTGGGGGCCCCGGGTCTTCGGAGCTTGATGCCCGGGAAGCTTCGGGGCCTCGCTCCCCGGTCTGCAGCCCCATGCGGAGCGCACGCCCGCCGCCCGCCCCGGGGGTCATCAGCTTCTCCTCGGTTCATCAGCAGAGTCAGCCTGTCACCGCTACCGTGGCCCCCTTCCGCTACAGGTGAGCTGCGGAGCCCGCGGAGGGAGGGGGGCTGGTGGAGAGAATAGAAGGTGGGCGGGGCCTAGAGAGCTGGGGCGGGGTTAGCACCGTAACAGGGGGACCCGGACCCAACTCTGGGGACACCGCCGCAAAGAGGCTCAGCAGGAGGGTGCCCCCAACACGGCCGTGCGTCAGGGTGCCGTGGGTGCTGAGGAGCCAGTTACCTGGGTAGGCGGGTAGGCAGGTCTGTCTCGCCCGACTCACCAGTGGGACAGCTGCCACCACTGAGTTAGACTGAGAGCATGTGACGGGCTGTGCCTCCAGCCCGTGGTCACTGAAATCCCCACGGCACCCCTGGCCGCCCCCACTGATGCCCTGCATCTGCCTGTCTGCTGCCCTCTCTCTCCACTTTCCACGCTGCCTGTGCGTAACTGTCCCCAGGGCGCTCAGACGTGCTTCTTTCTGACGTGGTCACGTTGGGCCACGTCACCACCGTCGGCAGTGGCCAGGCCACCGTTCATACCAGCACGGTTAACAAGCTAGCCTGTCCTGCTTTCTTCAGACACCACAAGTGAAGAGCACAGAAACATGCTTCCAACAGCTGTGGTTCTTTAATAAAAATATAACTCTTTACTGAAATGGCCACCTTAAGTAAGCGACATTCTAATTCCTAAGTATGACACAGGTTAGAGATGCTCAAATGCAAAGGAAGCGCCTTCCCGGCTAACCGAACGTCCTGGGTTTTCTCTCTGTGCTGATTCGAGGACAAGCTCTCCCACGGTTTGGGTGGAGACGCTCCCCGGACACTGGGTCTCCCGGGCTGGAGTGGCTGGGGTTGGTGAAGGGAGCTGCACGTTTCCCTCGAAGCCAAGAGTGTGACTTGAACCCTGAAAGGTCTTGGGCTCCCTTTCACCATGTAACAGACAGCTGGGCCCCAGCACCTCGTCTGCACGTCCCACCTCCTCCAGGGCACTGCGTTCAGTTACGAACTCCACAGTTTAAAAGGACATTGGTGCACGAAAATACATGGAGAGGAAGACGGACGGGTCGGTGAGGGATCCGAAAAGGTGTTACAGGAACGATTAACGGAGCCAAAGCAGTTTGCTTTGGAAGGGGAAGGCTGAGAGAGGGTCTGAGAGCTGTTTTGAAAGACGTGAGGGGTTGTCGCGTTGTAAGCTGACTTAGATTCACTTGATGCGGCTCCAACGCCCTGAATCCACGTCATGGTACTTAGAAGGTAGAGAGACTTTTGAAGCTCAGGAGGAAGAACTTTCCAGCAACTAGAGAGGCTCACAAAGTACCCACCAGGCACTGCAGGAATCCCGGCTACCCCACGACGGGAGCAGGCCTGCCCCGGGGACCCCTGCCCCTCGGAGCATCCCTTCTGCCTGGCACCGCTGACATTTCTTCCCCGTGACCTTCTGGACTTCCATTCTTAAGCTGATCAGACACCTTCCTGGGGCTGGTCCTTTTGACCTGCATCCCTGCGGACTCTGGGACTTGCTTCTCCCTGAGTTTCTTCCTGTTGAATCCATCTTTGGGGGAAAGTGTCTAGGCATTCAGCTGTTCAAGATCTTACATCATCTACCCTGCGAGCCCCCTGGCAGATGTAGAATCTGACATCCTCCAGTAAGGTCAGGACTTTTTCCTCTAAATGTCTCAATGTGACCTGAGCAGACAGGTTTCCTCCGCTCAGCAAACATCTGTTGCCTCTTTGGGTTTTAAACAGAAAAGTGTTGCACCACCTCAGCAGGGGTCTTCACCATCCCGCCTCCTAGACCTGCCCCTTTTAGGCCCTGGGTGAGGGTTGCAGGAGGGTTGTGGTTTGGGCAGGGGAAGATTGGGGCCAAGGACACCCCAGAGGCAATAGGTGAGAGCCGTGGGCACCTGCTGAGTGCCGGGCTGGGCCACCCCGGCAAGGACGTGCCATCGGCCCTGTAGGGTCACAGACACCCTGTTTTCATGGAAACTTACCCCTGCGCCCTGCAAAGCTCCAGCCCATTGCAGCAGCTGGGGTTGTCGGGCTCCAATCCCCATCCCCAGGCTCCTCCTGCCTGACCTGCTTCTCCGGGGAGCGAATGCAGCAGGTGTCTTCCCTGTCTCCTCAGCCAGTGCCTCTCAAGGGTCTGGGTGCGGCCCTTCCGCACGACCAGGCACAGCCTCCCTTTGGGCAGCCCGGCTCCCGGGACAGAGAAGGTGCAAAACGCCCTTCGGTCTGGGTCTGCTCGGGACCGTCTGATTCCCTCAGATCTCCTGCCCTCACTGCCCTCTGCCCTCTGCCCCCCACCCCCCGAGAGAAGAGCCCCAGCAGGGGTTTCTTTCCCCAAGGGGTTTCCCCTTCCCTCCCAGGTGGCCTCCACTCAGACCCCAGTTAGGAGGGTGCGGTTAACGGGGTCAGGAGTGTCGGCGTCTGGTTGGTTTTCTCCTGTCTGGTTCAACCTCCAAACAACATCCGGCATAGATGGTGCTGTCCTTTCCGGCTGGGAAGGGAGGGGACGCGGGGGCCTGGCCGTGCAGGGGAGATACAGGAAGAGGAGGTAAAAGTGTGCAGCTCCTGAGGTCGGAGCAGCTGAGGCTGCCTCCTCACTGACCCGGGATGGCGCTCCGGCCCGTGTGCCCCTCACTCACCCTTGCTCACGATGACGGTGCTAGTCAGCACTACAGCAAGGTCTTCCTGTTTGTAGCCGTGGTTCCTGCCTGCCTGCTCGGGGTCAGAGGGTGCTTAGCTCTTTATGTGTGTGACGTTATTCAGTGAAATGTTTCTGCATGGCCTAGAATCCCCTTTCTCCCCCCATACACTGCGTTATTTATTTATTTAATTTTCGGCTGCGTTGGGTCTTCGTTGCTGCATGCGGGCTTCTCTTCTTTGCTGTGCACGGGCTTCTCATGGTGGTGGCTTCTCTTTGTTGCGGAGCACAGGCTCTAGGCGCGCAGGCTCAGTAGTTGTGGCACACGGGCTTAGTTGCTCCACGGCATGTGGGATCTTCCCAGACCGGGGCACGAACCCGTGTCCCCTGCATCGGCAGGTGGACTCTCAACCACTGCACCACCTTGGAAGCCCCTAGCATCCCTTATTTTAAAAACCCAGGTTTATGCTCATTTCTTTGAAGAAACCTAGCAATTCCAGTTTTTCTTTGGCCCCTTGACATTTAACTGACAGTAGCCCATGGCGAGTGACCCCATCCTTCCCAGGGCAACGGGGTCTCCTGCCTCCTCTGAGTTTCCCCACCCTGCTCGTCGCCGTCCCTGGTGCAGGGGCCTGCAGACCGTCGAGGGCTCCCGGCTGCCTGCATGGCTTTGAGATCCGGCAAACACCTCCCACATCCCTGAATTCTCAGGCTGATCCGGGCCTCGAGGGCATCTCTTCCGCCCCGTGACCCAGTGAGGCCCAGAGAGGAGAGACCTGCTGTGCGTGACACAGCCAGAGTCCTGGCCATCTCGGTGCTGGGAACGGTCAAGACTGGAGAGAGAGGGAGGCAGGTTCACCCCGCGCCCCCCACCCCCACCCCGCCGCCTGGCCGAGGCTAGGCATCGATTTCTCCTCCTGCATCCCCCACTTCCCGCACCAAGCTGCCAAAGGGTCCATTTAGCTGTAGACGTGGGCGGGGCAGGCGGCCGGCTTGGAGAGCCTGGGTAATTGCCTATAATAAAGGCTCCTAGAGCCTTTGTTCCTGGGAGCTATTGCACAGTTGGGCCTGCGCTCGGAGGCCTGTGTGCACTTGGGAGATGGGGCCCGGAGACCTCGCCCTTCCTTCCTGCTGCCACAGCAGGCCCGGCGAGGACTTGGCCCCCCGGGGAATCGAGGTGACCCCGGCCTAGCCCGCCCCTCTTCCTCCTCCGACCTCCTTGCTGCCTGGACGCTGGGGTCCGGGCCCCCTGGGCTCTCCCGAGGGGTCAGTGACCTCAGCTGCAGACGGAGCCCCTCGCGTGGGTGCACAGGGCAGCCTGAGGGCAGGACACAGGCCGCGGGCCCGAGTTACCAGGGGTCCCTCCACCCTGCAGACGCCCTGCGGACACCCTGCGTTCATGGGACTCAGGGACCCTGAAGGGTGACTCCCGGGGGCAACAGGTGGCTCCCTGCCCTCGGGTGCCCCCACCCCTGCCCCTGGCCTAACTTTGCCTAGAAGGCCCACTGCCTGCCAGGGGAAGGGGCACACATATGCCCATTGGGGGGTCCGGCCCAGGGTGGGGGGCAGAGCACCACAGGGGAAGAACTGACCTCCAAGGGGAGAGGCTCGAGGCCAGGGCGGCCTCCGCTGTGAGTGACCACCGTTCTCTTTCCCGCAGGGCCCAGACCGATCCGGAGCCTGGCCCCCTCTGCCAGGGCAGCTGGGCTGCTGGTGGCTACTCCGGCGCCCCCGGCAGGACTGAGGAGAGCCTCTCGTGCGTGGGTAAGCGCTCTGGGGGCGAGACCTCCTCCTGGTGGGGGGCGCCCTGGGCCAGAGCTCTCCTCACTGCCCACAGGGGACAAGTCGCCCCGCTTGACAACCAGGCACCGGCCTGTCAATTGCACTTTGAGCTCGTGCTGTGCTTGATTCAACACAGGGTCGCTCCACCAAACCCAGGAGCACTGCAAGGTCGGGGCAGCAAAGTAGCCAGCGGGCACCCTGCTTACCCAACGCCCAGGGTGGGTGTCGCTGAGGCCGTGACAGAAAGTAACAAGCTGGGAGACTGACAACCGAGAGCCAGGTCCGAGCCCAGCCCAGAGCAGAGGAGGTGCTGGGCACCTGGTGGGCAATCCAGGGCCCCCTGCCCAACGGCCTGACATCCGCCCCCTCCCCCAGGACCACTTTTAACCGCCACTCCCTTGCAGGTCACTCCCCTGTGGCCTCCTGTAGTCACACCTGCCCCCAATGCGTGTCATGCCGCTAACGCACCTTGGGAAGCAGAATGTGAGCCTTGCCAAGAGGGCCCCCAGAACTCGACACGGTGGTCTCCCCCGAGGGCAGGGACATGGCCGTTCCCAGGGTCCGTCCCGCCTCTGGCCACGGCAGGTGCTCAGTGGGGGGTCTCTGGGTGGAGGGACGGTGAGGGGTGAGTGAGTGCTTCATGGGCCGGGGGTTGGGTTCTAAAGGGGTCCGAGTCTAAACTCTTAGCAGGGCTTGGGTGTGTGTGTTGATTTTCTTGCGACATTAAAAAAAATCCCCAGAGGATGGCTGTGGTCACCCCAGAGGTACGAGAGGCCCGGGGAACCAGCCCCATCCTTTCGTTCCCAGCAGGCGCGCTTGCCCCAGGACAGGAATGAACTTGCTTTTGGCAGAGCTGAGGTGGTCCACAGGATTTGTCTTACAGCTTCATCTCAGGGCCCTGCTCACAGTGGGCAAAGCTGCGGCTTAGAGCACAGTCTGACCCTGAAGTCACCAGACACCGGAGGTGGCCGCTCCCGCCTTTCCTGCAGGGAAGGTGGTCGGGGTCCGTGTTGAGCCCTCTGCCGGCCTGGTCCCCGGCAGTGCTGGGAGCGGCAGCAGCCCCTCTTCCACGGCAAGCCCTGCCGAGGGGCTTCGTGGGGCAGAGACGGGCGACTAGAAAGTCAGCCATGCGCTCCCACAGCGGCGCAGGCACAGGGGAAAGCAGGGCACTGCAGGGACAGAAGGAGACCTCAGTTCGCTGGCACCAAAAGCCCATGAGTATCGGGATGCGGTAACCAGGAAACTATGCAAGCTCTATTTTTGCATCTGCAGTGTTGCGAGTGTAATGGCTTCCTTATGTGTGTGCCACATCATTAGGGCCTGATGGCCTCCGGCTACCCAGGCGCCCGCTCACCGTCGCCATGCCATGCATGCAGAGAGGAATTTCACACTAACATCTGCGCACGCTGGCCCTGGGAGCACCGGGCTGCTCGGCTGGCAGGACCCCCCTCTCCAGCTACATGGGAAGTGTCTGGTGGATGGCAGGGAGGGGGTTCTCTGTTGGGGGGGGTGTGCAGGGCAGCCTTGGGAGGTGGGCTTCACGGCGAGAAGAGAGCCCCCTGCCTCCCCCAAGTCTCCCGGGATGCAGGCAAGGCCCCCGCGCCACCTGTGCTCCGGCTGTAGCTGTGGTCACGGTGTCCGTCTTGGCCAAGGACACCCCGAGCTCTTTGACAGGTGGAACGGGGAGAGATTTGGGGTCTGCCTGTGCTTCGTGGGGGAGGGGGCCTGTTCTCTGAGCCGAAGGAAACGGAGGAGACGAGAGGAAGGGGGGCGCAGAAAGGAGGGCCTCACTCACTTGTTACTTCTCTCATTCAATCAAGAAACCAGGGAGCCAGCTTTGTGTAGCAGGAAGAGAATTTCCCATGATGACTTGCCACCAAGCAGGGTGCTGGGCGTGGCCTTCGTTTGTCCCAGTGTCCGTCCACCATCCACCGGCAGCTGCCCTGTCCTCCTCTGCCCTGGGCAGTGTAGGGGCAACTGTGCTGGTGCCCTGACCCTCCCCGTGCCCACCCAGCTATGCCAGGGAGAGCCTGGCACTGGTCCCCTGCTGACGCGCCCCTTGGTTGCCGTCAGCACAAACAGTGCCTGGGCCGCCGTTGGATCTTAATTTGGAGAGTCGGGAAGCCAGGACCGATGTCCCCGGCGCCAACGTGCGAGGCCGTGTGCGAGGGACCGGAAGGGTCGCCCCAAGGTCGACACAGGCGTCTTAATCACTTCCACTTCGTGGCGTGTGTGAGCGCTGAGTGGGCGGGGAATGAAGGGACCTTTTCTCATCCTCACACCACGTGTCACTGGGGAACGAGCCCCCCTCACCCGGCCCCCGCCTGGCTTCTCACACGAGGCTGAGGGGCCCGGGAGCTGGCCTCGCGCTGGGCTTGTTTGCATATCTCCTTATCCCTCTCTGTTATTGAGTCGACTCCATCTTTAAGCCACAATCAAGCTTTCCACGTCGTGTGGGTTTGGGAGAGAAGACTCCAGATCTGGTGTGTCTTCCCAGGGCAGGAGCGAGGCTGGAACTTCCCTTGGGGAGGGTTTGCTCTGGGCCCCCAGGTGGCCGCATGCCCACCAGGCTCTCCCGGGACCGCAGAGGACTTGGGCTCGAAGGCCCTGGGGGTCAAAGCTGTAACGGACTATAGTTTCACCCAAACCCGGCCTCAGTTTCCCTGGGGAGAGAGAGGCCTGGGGAGGGAGGAAGGCCTGCTCAGGGCAGCGTGCGTGGTTCGTGACAGCTGAGCTGAAACTGGGACCACTGCCTCGGACTCCCCAGATGCAGGGAGGACCAAATGCTGATGAACCACTATTTATTGAGCACTTACTGTGTGCAAGGCACGGCACCAGGCTCAAAGTCCTTTGTAAGCACATTACACACGCTCTGAGGCGGAACCATTGCTCTGCTGTAGATGAGTGAGCTTGGCTCAGAGAGGTTACGTAAACAACTTGTCTGAGGATGCACAGCGCTAGGGTTGGAGTCCAGGTCACCCTCTTCCGGGGTCACCCCTGCCTTCCCGTCTGCTGCCGGTTGCACGGTTCAAGCTCAGCTGGGTCTCCCTCACTCCTGCCAGGCGGCGGGAAGGGGACGGGCCGGTGAGCCAGTCCCCGCCACCACCTCCCCCGACCTGAGCCAAGCCCGGGATGCCACTGCCTCTGCCTCCCAAGCCTGTGTCCTTCATGCTGCTTTCCCACCGCCTCCGCCCCCGCCCCCGCCCCCGCCCCCGCCCCCGGACCCCGCTTCACGTTTCCACCCTCTGGGGAGTTTCGGGCTGAGCCGGGCCTGTGTCCCAGCCATCCGTGGAGAGAGGACGCACAGACAGTTGACTAGAAAACACAGCCCAAGCTCTGGGCAGCGGTATGAGCTGTGTTCTCAGGGCTCAAGCGGGTCAGGGCCACTGTAGGGCTGGAGGGGCATAGAGCTCGGGGATAAACAGAGCCGGCGTCTGCGATGGAGCAGCCTTCCAGGACCTGGGACAGGAGGTAATCGTAACACCGAATGGCAGTGCCAACTCTACTGGGCTTCCTCTGAACCAGGCGCTGCCCTACGCACCTCTAGTCCTTCCAACAACTGGGCGAGGTGGGGACCCACGCCTTTCCTGGCATCGCGGCCTTGCTGCTTGCTGGCTTTGCAGGCTTGGCCTGTTCCTAGTCGCTCTGTGCCTGTGTCATGACACCCACACCTTCGTCCAAGGGTTTCGTGGGGATAACATGCGCCCGTACGAGCCAAGTGCCGAGAAGCTTTGCCCGGCACGTGGGAGCCGCTCAGCGCATGCTGGCCGTGACCTGCTGCTGCCCTGGGGTGGGGAGAGGGCCATTCCTAATGTGCCCACCTTACAGGTGACGGAAGGGTAGGTGACATCCCAAGGTGGTCCAGCCAGGATTGGAGCCCAGCCTTCAGAGGTCACGCTCTGGGCCATCCCTGCCATGACCTCCCTGGGGGCAGGGGACACGTCCCAGGTCCTGGGCAACGAGGGAGGCCGGGGAGGCTGTGAGATGACCAGTGAGACGGGCCTGGCTCGGGGAGGGCCGCAGAGGAAGAGGCCAGGTAGTGAGGTCACCCAGGGTAGCCTGCTGAGCGGGGTGTGGTACCTAAAAACTGGAGGCATCTGGATTCTATTTTTTTGGACGAGGGGAGGGGGAGGGGGGAGCCTTGGGGACTTCTCACGTCAGCATTTGGCTGGGAATGGGGCTCACCTCCAGGCAGTGGATTCGGCCCATTTTAGTGGAGGGTCAAAAATAGCAGAGGCTGGGCAGCCCAGGCCCCCCGGGACTACCACCCAGGAGCGCTCAAAAAGCAATGCACAGGGCTGGCAGGGCCTAGCTTCCCTGCTTCCTGTTCCGCCCAAGAACACAAGGTCCCTGTGTTGCCCAACTCCAGAGAATTATACCCATTCACCAAATTTTTATCCAGCACCGACTACATGTCAGGCACTCCTCTAGACACTTGGGCACATCCAGGGACAAAGCAGGCACAGACTTTACCCAGTGGAGCTTCTGTGGCTGTCGAGCTGTGCAGTGTTCAGCCTGTGCAACTGTACATGAGCTGCACAGAGGCCCCGTGGTGGAGAAGCCCCAGCTCTGGAGTGTGCGTGCATCCCAGTGAGCGAGGACAGAGCTCTGGCTTCGGGACTCCCCCTGAGAATGTGAGCAACGGCCACCTTCAGTGCTGGGAAAGCCGGGGCCTTTGATGCTGGGAAAGATGGTGGGAGGGAAGGTGATAAATATCCCCTGCGGTTTTCCTGGAGCTTCACCCCTGTGTTCCGTGCCTGTCTGTCCTGGACTCAGCTCCTCCCTGCAGGGCTTTGAGATTCAACCGTCCGGCCTCAGACGAACCGCTTCCATTCTTCCCAGGAGATCCTACCCCGTTCATTCCTCAGTGCGCCTGTGGGCTGTGGGCGGGTCCCAAGGATAAGGACGCTTACTGGGAGGAGGTGGGCCTGGTCACTGGGAATCTCTCCAAATCAGACCACCCCATACAACTTCGGGGCAGTTATCCGGGGAGCCGGGCTCGCGGGGCAGCTAGAAATCTCAGCCACGGGAGGAGCTGTTTGCTAGGCTCCCACCACTGTCCCTCTGTGACCGGCGGAGAGACCTCACCTCCAGGGTTGCCCTTAAAGACTTGGTTTCACAAGGCTTTGCCCCCTCCCCGCAGGCAAAGGTGGGTTCGTCCTTTCCTAACTTCTGGGGAGGCCCAGGCAGGTGGAGAGCAAGCACCCTCCAAGCCAGTGACATGCAAGGCTTCAGTCCCGCCCTGGGCACCACTGAATGGGCAGAAATGGGTGCAGAGCATCCCTGCCACAGCTCCCCCATCCCTGTGATGACAGGATTAGGGTCCCCGCTGAGAAAAACCCCTCCCACAAGAAGATGCCCAGCAGCCCGCCCAGAAGGAGCTCTGGGAGGCGCAGTGGAGAGTGAGGGGACACAGACGGAGTGACCAGGAGGATTAAGCTGAGAATCACCCCTGGTCATAACATTCATCCACACGAGTCCTCTAAGAGGCAGCCCGAATCAAAACCCTGCCTTTCTGTGTATGTCTCCTGGGTTAGGGGTCGGGAGCTTCAGAGGCAGCTGAAGATAGTTAAAGGGTCCGGGCAGAGGGAAGGTGGGTGGGCGTGGGGTCACCCAAGCCCTGGGGGCGGGGAGGGCAGAGAAGCACCTGGCTGTCCCTTCTCTCAAAGGGTGGGAGGGAAGCCAGCAGGTTCTGCGGGGAGAATGGCTGAGGTCAGAGAGGGAAGGGACTTGCGGCAGGAGGGAGGCTCAGGCCCAGGGTCAGTGGAGCCCGGCAGCCCAGGTTCACAGTCCAGGGCAGGAGCTGGACCCCGTGAGCTCCTGCATCCTTCCTGCCTGGGAGGCTGGGCCTCGGCAGAGCTTGCCGGCGTGTGCAGCGGGGAGCAGAGGAGGGAAGCGTCTGGGGATGAGGTCAGGCTATAGGGAGGTGGAATCCTCAGCCCGCACCAGTGGGTATTCTGGGCATCTGCAGGGCAGTTTGTAAGTGCCAAGTGGTCACCAGTGAATAGTCCATTAACGTTCATTGAGACAGGAGCCATGGCATTCTTCCGTTACGTTTAATGCCTTGTTTAAAAACCTAACAAAACTCTAATAATGCACAGAGGTGCCATCTGAGCAGCGACCGGATGGGAGCGTATCTCCAGGTAGGAAGAGGCCAGGTTCGTTAACTCAGCCGGCCCAGCCCTCCCTGGCCCAGGTGGGCAGAGCTTTCTCCTTTCTCTTAGAGCTGTCCTTAATTTTTTGGCATCAAGGATCTCTTTCAGAAGCTGGTGGACACTCAATCCGCCTCCCAGACAAATGGACGTATTCACAACACAAAACTTGCATTTGATGGTTGGTTTTATGGGCCTTCTGTATCTGGTCTGTGAACCCAGACTAAGGAATTCTGCTCTGCAGCAGTGATATCATCACAGGGCTGGCCAGACAACCTGGGTTTGGGCCTTGTGTTTTTCCTCATCTGGCTTTTGGGTTTCTTGGCCCGCAGCAAGGTAATAGGATTGATTACAAACGGACCAGTTCTGCCCTAAAGCAGAAAACTGAGTAAGATTATCTTTGAGGTTCCTCTGACCTTAGAACAGCCAATCCTGCACGGACGGGTCAAAGTGGACTGTAGGTTCGCCTGCATCAGAGGACACATACCCATACAGGCAGTTCATGGCTCTCCATCCCACATGACACAGGGCACAGCCAGCACACGCTGCCCTCCCCCTGCCCTGGCTAGAGTTCCTGCGGTTGCCATGCCAACCGATGGCTGATTCTGGTCTCAGGATGGTGTACCTGGGCCTTGCAGAGCTCCTCTGAGGCCCAGCAGGTGTGGGGGCGCGGTTGCCATGGCAACAAGCCAAGCCCGTGTGGGAAACATCCAGCCTTCTTACCCTGGTCTCCGCATTAGCCGGGAGCAGGTCTCAGGAGGACTCAGACCGAGTCCTCCGGGTCAGGTGCTTCCTCCTGCCTCTCCCTGCTGGAAGCCCACCTCCACCCCGACCTGACTCCTTCCTGACCGGCTGAAGGGCAGAGAATGTGGGCCTTCTCTTAAGGCCACATAGCGAGTCCTGAAGAGAACCTGAGACCCCCAAGACTCGGGAATAAGGAAGTCCCCAAGGGGTCCTGGATGTGTTAGGGCTGCCAGGTCCCCTGCAAGTGACAAGGATCTCAGGACAGAGGCCCCGAGGCTGAGCCACGAAGGGCCCATGGCGCTGTGGATAAGGGGCCATAGGAGGAATCCTCCACCCTGTCCCCCAGCCCCAGGATTCTGCGGGCCAGTCCGAGTGTGACTGCAGCCCTGGACCCAG
The DNA here is from genome assembly GCF_000442215.2 of Lipotes vexillifer. Classification (NCBI taxonomy): domain Eukaryota; kingdom Metazoa; phylum Chordata; class Mammalia; order Artiodactyla; family Lipotidae; genus Lipotes; species Lipotes vexillifer. Next base: position 1,561,519 of record NW_006783542.1, read on the forward strand.
GCAGAACCCAGGTGTGGTGGGCATCCGGGCTCCAGGAAGCTCCTGGCTGGATAGGTCGTCCTTCCCAATCCCCACACCCCCTCCAGGACCCAGGCCTCCTTTTGGAATCACGTGCAATTATTCAGCAAGTCCCGAGAAACAGCAGGAACTTATGGGAAGCTGTGAGACCCGCAGATCTGTGTTCAAATTCGGATCCCACCAGCAGCCTGCTGGGTGACCTTGGGCAAGCATACTTCTCTATAATGAAGATAATGAGAGTCCCCGCTTCAGGGGGTTTGACAAAACAGTGCAAGTGACAGGTCTAAGAGGGTCTGCTTAGTGGCGGACGCGCAGGCTCAGTGGCCACGGCTCACGGGCCCAGCCGCTCCGCAGCATGTGGGATCTTCCCGGACTGGGCCACAAACCCGCGTCCCCTGCATCGGCAGGCGGACTCTCAACCACTGCGCCACCAGGGAAGCCCAGCGAGCCCTTCTTAACAGCTCCATGTAGGGACACGTCGTCGTCAGCCCAGGCTGCTTTAACAAAAGTACCGTAGACCAGGCGGCTTAAACAACAGAAATGTATTCCTCACGGTTCTGGAGGCTGGGAAGTCCAAGGTCAAGGTGCCAGCCATTTCAGTTCCTGGTGAGAGCTCTCTTCTTGTCTTGTAGACAACCGTCTTCTCGCTGTGTCCTCACCTGGCTCAGGGGAAGCAAGCGCCCTGGTGCCTCTTCTTATAAGGGCACTAATCCCATTGCCAGTTCTCTGCCCTTGTGACCTAATTACCTCCCAAATGCCCTATCTCCAAATACCGCCACACTGGGGATTAGAGTTTCAGTTTATGAATTTGGGGGGGATACCAACATGCAGTCTATAATGGGGGGCTTACAATTTAGCTAGAGGGGGAGGATCTCTCCCTAGGATACAAGTGGGCAGAATTTGACTACGTGGCACCCGACTATAATCGGTAGAGAGAAAAGTTCAAGATAAGCGTGGGATGTAGTCAGAGAAGGCTTCCTAGAGAAGGCGGCCCCAAGGCTGGGCCTTGAAGGGTGAACTGGACTTGAATTCATCTAAGAGAAGGCATCGGGGAGAAGGGCAGACACAGCCAAGGCGCAGGCGTGGGATTTGGCCTGGACCGGAGGGTGGGTAGGAGAGCATCAGAGAGCAAGGCCGCCGGGGGCGGGGCGGGGGGGGAGGCCGAGTGCTGTGCGTGGGTCAGCACTGGCCTCTGTGGCGGCTGATACCAGAGGGTGGGGGGCAGTCCTTCCCTGGGGAGCCACCCAGCTCTCCTCTGCCCGCCATCACGGAGTTCCTGCTTGAAATGGAGGACGGCGTCAGCGCTCGGGGGCCTGGGCGGGGTGCTTAGAAGAGCAGGAACCCAGTGCCTTGCCGTGCATGGCCGGCTCCCCTGCCGAGGAACGGAGGTCCCGTGTTCTAGCCTGGGGGTCAGGGTGCTTGCGGGCGTTAGGGAGCCACAGACCAGCCCTAAATCGGACCTCACCTCCTGGGTCTGAGGCCCTCGGGCCACAGTCCCCACTCCCTGTGGGGCTGCACACCCAGAGCACCCAGCCTCTGAGCAGAGGGCCTACACCCTCCCAGCCTGCGAGAGCCCTGCCCTCCAGCTGGGGACACTGGCCTTCAGGCTAAGGCCCTGTGTCCTCCCTGGGCTCGTGTCGGCCCCCGTACTTCACAGGATGGGCAGGCTCACCCCCGTCCTGTTGGCATGGAGGCTCAGGGCAGATGCGTCCAGCCTGCCGTGAGCGCCCGGGAACGTGGGCTGGAGTTAGACTTCCGCATCACCCTCAGCCTCCCGGAAGTGCTCCCTGAGACTCTGGGACAGACGGCGGACTGGGGCCCACGGTCCCTGGCTCCACTCCCAGCCTTGGGTTGGCTGGGCCTCATTTTCCCCAGCACAGGCGGACAGCAAATCTCTTCTGGGCCCACACTCCTGACCTTGGAGCCCACAGGAAAAACCCCCAACCCTGAAGCTTAGGGAGCCTCCTGGGACCAGAGAGGCGGAGCCAGGGCCGTGCAGAGTCCACAGAAACGCCTCAGCTACCAAGGCCCTGGAAAGCAAAGGCTGGGAGGAAGCAAGAGGATCAGTCTGGGAGGGCTTCCTGGATGAGGTGTGAGGCAGCTTGTACGTCCATATGCTGGACCACTGTGTGGGCCTTCTCCTCCAGGTGGCCCAGGAGGGTGGGGGTCACGATCCTGGTGGGACTGCTAGGTGCGCGAGGGAACGTGAGGACTTCTTGCCCACTCCCGCCCTGTCCCCCAGAGGTGTGCAGGGCAGAGATGGGGGAGGAGACGGTCTCAGCTGTGCCCCGTCCCAAGGTCACAAGAACTGGAGCTTCCTCAAAGGGGCAGAGAGAGGGTCTGCCGGCCTCCCTGCCGCCCAGGGCTGTAGGGAAGGGAGGGAAGATGTGGCTGGGACGCTGTCCCCGGGCCTGGCTGCCATTTGGCACCAGCTGCGCTGTCTCTCACCACCGGTACCGAGAGGTCACCGCTGTTTACAGCCCCCACACATCTGCTCTGAGTCACGCATTCATTCATTCCATCAATCGTCATTCATCAAAGATTTCTGAGAGCCCACTGTGTGCAAAGAGCCGTGATGGGTTCTGGGAAAAGTTCATCGTCAGTAAAGCCAACCAAGGGTGGATCCTTGGGAATCACAGAGGAGTGGATAAAGAATGTTGGCTGGATGCCAGGAAATTGTTGCATTGGCTGCAGTAAGCGTGCGGGTGAGTCTGGAGAGGCATTGCACAGGGGGGCCCTTTGGTCTTGAGAAGGGCCAGGAGAAGCAGAGGGTCTAATCCTCTTTCCACGCCAGCTCCTCCTAAAGTCTTTGCGACCTTGACTGACAGCAACCGCAGGCCTAGAACTAACTGTCCAGGCCCCAATCCTTGGGGTCAACCCAATCCTTGACCCCTCTCTTTCCCAAAGACCCACATCTGGTCCATCAGCAAACGCTAACGGCTTCAAAAGATGCCCAGCGTTGACCATTCCTCACCACCGCCGAAGTCACCGCCAGTTCCAAGCCACCATCATCCCTCACCTTGATTTTTGCAGTCTGCCCAGGAGCCCCGCCCAGCAGCCAAGGGACCCTTCCAAGGGGGAGCCAGGCTGTGCCAGTCCTCTGCTCCAAGCCTGCTGGGGGGCTCCCATCTCACTGAGCGAGAGGCCAAGTGATGACCTCTGAGGCCTCCATCACACTGGCCTCCATCACATCCTGACCTCACTTGCCTGCCGTCGGCCCTGTCTTTTCTCTCTAGCAGATGTACCTCTGATCTTGCGATTCTCCGAACACGCCAGGCACACCCTGCCTCAGGGCTTTGCCTGGGCTGCTCCCTCTGCCTGCAGACCTCTTCCCCAGGTATCCACAGAGATTGTCCCCTCTCTCCTTCAGATCTTTACTCAAATGAACCTTCTCAGTAAAGCCTTCCTTGGTCACCGAATCAGATAGTCACCCCCTGCCCACAGCTGTTTCACATGCCCCTTCCCGCTTTGTTGTTTTCTCCTCGGCACTTCTCAGTAGCTGACATCTCTGTCTATTGCCTGTCCCTCCCATTGGAGTGGACGTCCCATGAGGACAAGAGTTTTTGCCTGTCCCGTCCTCCGCTGCACCCGCAGCACCTGTCAGAGCTGGCGTGTGGAGGCGCTGAGCAGGCGTAAGCACTGGGAGGCTGGCCGTCCAGCTGCAGACGAGACGCCACTCGGGCATCAGCCACCTCCGTGGCCTCCAGCCTGGCCTCGTGCGTGTTTTGGGGGCTCAAGAAGTCCCTGCTGAGAGGTGGAAGGACATGGGGGGTCGGTGACATGGAAGAGAAAAGGGCAGAAAGAAGTGGGCATCAGTGGCTGGAGGGCTTTCCACAAAGGTGGAGGTGTCGGGAGGTGATAGAGGACCTCATCACAGGGGTCAGGTGGGGACACCTTAAAGAAGGTGCTTGTCGCTCAGCCCCTGGCCCAGGGTGGGTGGACTAGTGCCCAGCCCCTGCTCTCCAGATCCTGACTGTGGGCACAGAAATCAAGAGAACCCTCCCCTCTTCTCTGCTCTGCCCTTAGCCCTTGAGGGAACCAAGTGTGGACTCACCTGCCCACTCCCCCTGCCTCAGATCCCACCTTCTCCCAAGGTCACCTTTCAAGGTCGACCAGGTGGGGGCAGCCTAGCCCTCCTTCCCAACTTCTCTCTTCCTCACTCCCCACCCCCAGAAATCCTCTCTCAAACCCAGGGGCAGATCCCAGAATGCCCTCCCACAACCAGGGCTACATCCGTTTCCAGTCACGGGCGAGGGATGTAACATCACACTGCATGCCTGTCCTTGGCCGTGTGCCTGTATCTTCATTCCTCAAGTTGCTTTAAGTTATCGGTCAACAGATGTGGTCAAATCGCTCATCCCACGCCCACTGCAGAGACTGCCAATGCCTTTGGAGAGAGAGGAGTGGGGTGATGAGCGGTTTCGGGGGGCTGGAGATTGGGGACTTTCATGATTCCAAACCAGCCTCCTTCCTGAGTCCCCTCTGGAGCCCGGGCAGGGTCCAGTCCCCGCCACTGCATCATCAGCACCCACTCCCTTGCCCAGCCGGGCCTCTGCCTCAGCACACAGACCCTCGCCTTCTCTCTTCATTGGACCCTCCCGGCCAGGCAGTCCTGCAGAGTGGGGAGAGGGGACAGGGCAGGGCGGGAGGGGCTCCAGTCTGGGATTGGGGGTGCCGTGACAGGGCAGGATCCTCTCTTTTTAGGAATCACTTGAGGAAGCATATATTGGCTCTATCGACTGATGCTGGAATGGCTGTTGCCACGGCAGCTGAGTGCTCCCACTGCAGTAGAGGATGGTGGGAAACTCAGGGGATGTGAAGGGAATAGAGAGCCACCAGACAGAGGGAGAGGCCTCCCTGGGGAGCGTCTATAAGTTTCAGGATGCCAAGATGACAATTTAAAGGGACCACCCCGTGATCACAGCAAGACCCTTTAGAGAGGGACAGTGGGAAGGTGAGCATGGAAGGCGTTTTCTGCCTCATAAATCGGCAGGTGGTGTTTCATGCAGAGGGAGGACGGAGGGGGTCTGGTGCCTCTCTTCTGGAAAACCCTCTTTTCTAGAAGGAGGCAAAATTTCAGGAGCTGTTTATTGAAGGAAGGGGACGGGCATGGGGTTTGGGGCATGTGATATCCCTCGGGAGGAAACACAAGGGGATAAAGAGAGGGGGCAGGGACCAGGCAGAAACACGGGAGCCGATGACGGGGTAAGATCACCAGGAAGGAAGGAGGGTCAGGTCCGGGGCAGTGGGCATCCAGGGACCAGGAAGCGCAAGTGGACAGCGCAACAGGTGGTGTAGCATCAGAGCAACTCCAGGCACTGATGTGGGAGGAGGGAACCTACAGACATGGGTACCAGAGACCAGGGGCCAGAGGAGGCGCCGGACCTCGTGTACAGTAGCGCGCACCAGCTGGGATGGACCACAGCGCAAATCATGCTCTTCAGCCAAACGGCAGCCAGTTCATTTCTCCTTGTCTGCTAAGGAGAAGACTGAATTTATGTGCAGGAGGAAAACATACACACAACAAGCAAAAACCACTGTAACCTGGCACGTCAGGGAACAAGTGTCCCCAGACTCTCAAGCTGCTCTTTTTAGGGATGGTGAGATTCCCCCGTGACCGAATTAGCTGTGCCTTGTGCAAACTGGAGGAGACGCCTGAGTAAGGATGAGGACTTCAGAAGCGATTGTGATTTCAAGAAAAGCGGCCTGTGTCGGGGGGAGGGAGCGCATTATCACCCAGACCTTTGGCACCGACGATGGGACTGGATCCCCTCCTTGAGCTGGGATCTTGTGTCTGGGCTTAAGCATGAGTGTCTCGTGTGTGCCCAGAGGGAAGACTTCCTGACTGGCTTCCTCCTTTGGGCACCCTCTGTGCCCGGACCAAGTTCTGGCATGAAACCACTTAAGTCCCTTTACCCATCCATTTGCTTCTCACTCCCTATCTGAAATCGCCATCCCAGTCTACCTGAGTCTCCTAAGTGCCGGACACAGGCCCAGAGGCCAGTCTGAATTGTGCCAGGGGACCTTCTAGTGAACTCGCACTCACTGCCCCTGACCCTGCACCCGCCCCCCGTTTGAACCCTTCCCTATTTACACTGCATCCTACTCCAGGAAGCCTCTGAGATTTCCTCCACCTATTCTCCCACCTGCCAGCACGACCTCTTACTCCTATGCTCATATGTACTGGGAACCTCCTAAGTAAGTGCCAGACCCTGGGGTTACGGCATCAGTGAGACAGCCAGGAGCTCTGTTCTCCGGGGTTGGGAGTCTCCCCCTTGTCATTCCTGTCATCAGTGTACACCCACCTCTGTCTGTCTGCCTGCCTGCAGTGAATGTGGTGATGTGCCTGACATTGCTGTTTCCCATGAAAAGGAGCATTATGTTCCCAGGTCTTGTATTGCTATCTTGCACATCCTCCCAGACACTGAGTTCCCTGAGGGCAGAATCACCATCTTTCTGTTTCTCCAATACCCAGCCAAGGGTCCACGTTTCTTACCAAACACCCCTCTGCCTGAGAAGTCAGTGCTCAGTACTGTGGTCAGTGCATCCTCTCTGCCACGACACCTGGACTTGCAGACTTTATAGTGTCTCAGTCCAGGCCTGGGATGCTGGAAGACAGAGTCCTGGGGACAGGACCCAGGAGCCATGCAGGGAGCAGGCCCGGAGCACAGCCCTCAGGCCTCCAAATCCACGTTACCAACACAGCGGCAGCATCTGCTCCACCAAGGTGCCGAGAGACACAGCTCCGTCCCTGAGAGCGTGGGTGCTGGTGGGGGAGACGGACACGTACACAAATGCCTCTCACACCAGGCAGGCTGTGATGAGCGCTAGCAGAGTGCGTGAAGCAGGAGACTCCGATTTTAGGGTGAAGGGGGGGCCTGGGGCTAGAGAGATGGAGGTTGGGGATGAAGTGGGCAGGTATCCGATGGCTAGTGCTTTCTGGCCAAGAGTTCTCAGGGCTGTGCCTTCCCCAGTGTGTGGCTCTGCCGGGGCCCACTCCTCCCTTTCTCCTGTCCCTCACTTTCTTGCCGGAGGACCGTTTTGCTTAGGCAACTTGGCCCTGACATGGGAGGCCGTTGAGAATGGGCAGTGTCGCCCTCTACTGAGGGACAGCCCCATGCAAACAGCTGCCTGCACAGTCAGCCTCTAGCCTCCAGTCCCCCCTCCACCCCATCTCTCTTCCCAGGGCCGGGGGGCAGGAAAGGGAGAAGGGATATAGGAAAATGGCTTTTTTAAGCGCTCTGCAGGTTCCACTGGAGGTGTGGCAGGGAAGGCGCCAGGGCTCAGCTTCTCCTGATGCCCTGGGTTTGACAAAGCCCTTTGCAGGTCCAAAGTCCCTTTAGCTCTTAAGCTGGTACTCTAACCACCGTGAGAGAAGACGGGGGTGGGGGGGTGCAGTGACTTTGACAAGGTCATACAGTCATCGGGAACCCAGCCTCCGGATCCCGAGGGTCAGGCCTTGCCTCCAGCGCCCTGAGGCCCCTGCCCAGTCAACCCTGGGCCCCGTCTTTCCAAGCCACCCTCGCCCACCCCCTGCCCCCGTCCTCCGGAGGCACCCCGCACTTCAGGAGGGCAGCCTGGAGCCTCAGAGACGGAAGGCAAGTGGGGGGCCGGGAGTTTCCCAGGCGACCTGGATATTTTCTCCACGCTCGCCGCATCTCACCCCATGCCCCACGAGCCCACTCTCCCTCCGCGTCCCGAGCCGCCCAGTCTCAGCCTCTTTTACCCGCAGGCCCACACCAGCTCAAAGGAATCTTTCCACAACCCCCCCACCTCCGGGCGCGGCAGGGGGCAACCCGTGCCCCGGAACCTGCCCGCCTCGGCGGGGAAAGCGATGAGAAAACCGGGTCGAATCCTTCATCTCCCCCTACCCCCTACTCGTCCGCCCCTGGCTCTCGGCTGCAGATACCACCCCCTCTCGAGCCAGAAATAGACTCTCTCTCCCCCACCTCCCGGCGCTCGCGCC
>NW_006783542.1:1569689-1570178 GCF_000442215.2 Lipotes vexillifer
CCCCCCCCCCCCCCCCCCCCCCCCCCCCCCCCCCCCCCCCCCCCCCCCGCCTCCCGGCGCTCGCGCACACCCTCCCCTTCTCCGCCGGCTCCTCCGCCTCCCCCCTCCTTCCTGCGCTCCGAGCCTCAGACCGCAGCCTCCGCTCCCGCTGGCGGGCGGCGCGCGACCCACGGGACCCACCGGCCGGCGGGCGGGGGACCGGGTCCCGGCGCCGGGCAGCTCCGAGCGCCGGGCAGCTGCGGGGCTTGCGTTCTTCTTTGATAGATTTTAAGATTTTGATTTGTATTTTCCCCGCCCCGCCCCTTTTCCTCCGACCCCGCCCCATCGCTCCACGGCTTCCGCGCTCCTTCCCTTTCCCCGGCTTCCTTCTTCGCGTTTCTTTCCCCTGCGCTTCGGCTCGCCTCCTCCCCGCTCCCTCGCTCCCTCCTCCCTCCTCTCCCCTTCCTCCTCCGTTTCTTCCCTCCTTTCTCTCCCCCTCCCCCCCCCTCC
>NW_006783542.1:1570284-1585117 GCF_000442215.2 Lipotes vexillifer
CGGGGGCGCGGAGGAGCCTCGGGGCGCGGGCAGGAAGGCGGCGGCGGACGGCAGAGGCATGCTGCCCAAGCGCGCCAAGGCGCCGGGCGGCGGCGGCGTGGCCAGGGCCAGCGCAGCGGAGCTCAAGGTCTTCAAGTCCGGCAGCGTGGACGGCCGAGTTCCCGGCGGGCCGCCCGCCTCCAACCTGCGCAAGCAGAAGTCGCTCACCAACCTTTCGTTCCTCACGGACTCCGAGAAGAAGATGCAGCTATACGAGCCCGAGTGGAGCGACGACATGGCCAAGGCGCCCAAGGGCTTAGGCAAGGCGGGCCCCAAAGGCCGCGAGGCTCCGCTGATGTCCAAGACGCTGTCCAAGTCCGAGCACTCGCTCTTCCAGGCCAAGGGCGGCCCGGCGGGCGGCGCCAAGACCCCCCTGGCCCCGCTCGCCCCCAGCCTAGGGAAGCCGAGCCGGATCCCGCGCGGCCCCTACGCCGAGGTCAAGCCGCTCAGCAAGGCTCCTGAGGCGGCCGTGAGCGACGACGGCAAGTCGGACGACGAGCTGCTCTCCAGCAAAGCCAAGGCGCAGAAGGGCTCCGGGCCCGTGCCCCCCGCCAAGGGCCAGGAGGAGCGCGCCTTCCTCAAGGTGGACCCCGAGCTCGTGGTGACCGTGCTGGGAGACCTGGAGCAGCTGCTCTTCAGCCAAGTGCTGGGTGAGTCCTGCCTCCCCGCCCCACCCCTGCCTTTCCCGTCGCCCGCTGCCAGGGAAGCTGTGGGGAGAGCGGCGGGGCTCTCTAGACCCCGGCTCGGGCTATGCGGGGACACTGCGCCCAGATGTACAGGGCTGGCCCATCCCCAGGTGCATATGGCTGAAGTGCGCCTTGGTAGAGATTTGCCCAGGCTGGGGCTCTGCTCTGGCCTGCCGGAGGTGAGGCAGGACAATGGGGTGGGGGGCTTAGCTTTTCAGAAATAGAGCCCATCAGCTTCCTGGGATCTTAAAGCCTAGAATCTTAATACGGCAAAACGTGGGGGGCTGGTGGTGACCTCTGCCGTGTGTGGTCTGTGCTGGGCAAGAGCGCATTCAGCGTTGCCGGGGAGCGCCGGTGGGAGCCGATCTAGAGCACAGATGTGGGGAAAGCAGATGTGAGGGCTGTTTGGCCGCGGAGCAGAGCTGAGGCTCCGCTTCCTCTGTGGATCCCCGGTGGGAGCACGAGTCGGATTTCCTGGGTATGGGCTCTGGCAAGGAGGCACGACAGGGGCCTGGGGGCAGGCGGGCAGCCCGCGTCTGGACGCGTGTCCTGTACCTCGGCCCCGGCCCCAGGCCTGGGCCAAACCCCTACCCCACCCCACTCCCCAGGTTTTTAGGGCGTGTGGAAAGGTCTGGGCTTTCGCGCGGAGACTCCTGGTTGACTGGGAAGCCTTTGCCTTTTGGCTAATGGAAGCCGAGCGGGCGGGAAGGGAGGAACAAAGCTCGCTCGGGCGGAGGAAGCGCAGAGAGCTTCCCCATTGTTCTCCGAGCCTGAAGAGCCTAAGCAAAAAACCCGGAGCGGGCCCGGAGCTGCGCTTGCTTTCCCCGGGGACCCTGTACCCTGAGAGGGAGGGACCCGGGATGCGCGGGACGCAAGGCCGCTGCGCCTCGGGAGCCGGCGCGGGCCGTGCCGGGGCCACGAGAGGACAGCGGCGAGGCCCGGAGCCGGGCGGCCGCCGTGGATCCGCGGACTTGTTGCGGTGGCGGGGATGTGGGTCCTCCGGCGCCGAGGGACCCGAGCTTCCCGGGCTGCCAGCCCCGCTGGGGACTGGGGAGGGGCGTGTCCGTGCGCGTGTGAGGGGCGGGACCGACGCGGGCTGCGGTTCGAGTGACGGGCAGGGCGAGGTGGGGCGCGTGGGAATGGGGGGTGAGGTGCTCGCCTGGCGGCCTGGAGAAGGCAGCGCTGGGAAGACGGGTTCGACCTACCGCGACCTTCCCGGGATCCCCAGGCCCCGTTTGGGCCAGGACGGGGGACTCCCGAGCAGGGGCAGGGATTTGGAGCTTTGGATTCAGAGGCTCACAGAGGAGGCCGCGTATGGGCTCTGCAGGGGCAGTTGGGGGGCTGGACAAGGGCAAAGAGGGGGGCGCAGCGGCCTGAGGGCCCGGCCTCCGCAGGCAGGGACCCGTGGGGATGAGGGTGGGGGCAGAAGCCGAGGGGCGGCCTCCCCCCTCCCCCCCTGTGCGGAGTGCTGCCGTCAAGGAGCTTACAGTCTAATGGGGTGAAACAGACAGTAAAGGAGAAAAGAAAGAAAGTAACTGCAGACACCAAGGAAGGCCTGCTTAGGTGCCTCTAAGGAGGTGGTACTGAGCTGTGACTGAGGCCAGGGGAGGTGCAGGGGCAGGCGGGGAGAACACTCCCTGCAGGGCTGAGACGGGGGTGGGGGTGGGGGGTAGTACTATTTATCTTGGGCTTTTCCCCTCAGCTTTTTAAACTGTCTTAGAACAAATAATTCACTTACAAGGACAGTACATTTTATTAACAAAATGGGGACCAGAACTCAGTTTCAACTGACCTGAAATGCTTTTAAAAATCTGTTAAAATGTTTCTTCCTCTTTAATGTGAGGACTTGGGTCGTCGCTATGGCTGTGTCTACACAGGAGATAAATCAGAGCCACTCAAGGTCAAGGCTTCCCCAGTCCTGCAGTCGCTGCACTGCCCCAGGACCTAGCTGCCTGGCCGAATCCCTCTTAGTTGCATCTCGAGAGGCGGTGACCACAGAAACCCCGGCAGACAGTCGTGGAGCTGGTGGGTGAGGGGAGTCGGGGGGGAGAGGCTTTGCGGTAACCCCTCAGCCCACTTGGCACTTGTCATGTCTCAAAGCGCCCCTGGGAGTGAGGGGAGAACACACCCCATTTCGCAGGGGGTCCGGAATCGCAGGGTCAGAGCCTCGAGGGGCTTGGAGTCTTCCCTGAGCCAGTGATGGGAAGGCAGATTCTGCACGTCTGTCCTGATTGCTAAGTCGCAGCTCTGTGTAGGGGACCTGATTGAGGGAGGGGAGTCAGCAGGCAAAGAGGCACCTGACCAAGCTGATGTGTGCTGGGCATGGGCCACCAGACCGGCCCTGATGACCCCACGGCGGGGCTGTTGCGGGGAGAGGAGTGGAAAGTCTGGTGAATGTGCTGGACCGACCCCGGGCGGGGCTGGCTGCAGGCGGGCAGTGCCGTGGCCTTGAAGGGTGGAGCAGGGAGGGCAGGGGAGGAGGGAAAAGGTGACGGCCAGGTAGAGCCCTTCTCCTGTGTGGGGTGGGGGGACAGGAAAACCCATGAAGGTGTCCGGGTTGTCAGGACCCTCCCCGGAGAGCAGTGTGGCCCCTGGGGAGACGAGTGGACGCCTCTGCCTCCGGATGGTGGTGCAGGACGCAGGCTCTACACCCTTGAGTCTCCAAGTCAGGACACGCTTACTGCCTGGGACCATCTCAGACCCCGGAAGCTGCCCAGCCCTGGTTGCTGGAGGGAGAGGGAGTGAGGCAGCCCTGAATAAAAGCCTTTCTGGAATGAAAGGGAATGAAAGCTGATCACGGCTTGCCAGAAATCAGCTGGGGCCCAGATGGTCCAGGCAGGCGCCCTGCCCTTCCCTCGCTTTGGAAGCTGCCAAAGAACTAGGGTCCCACTGGTAAACCCTAGAAACTTGGAAGACTGAGGGGTGAGTGTCCAGGGGAAGGGGGCCTGTCTCAGGGATCGTATACCCTCGGACCCTGGTGGGCAGTCCATGTCAGGCGGTTCGGCTCCAGAGGTAAGGTCACCGGCCCCTGGCCTGGCTCTGGGGCAGGCAGGAGGCCGCAGTCCTGAGTTCCCTGTGCAGAAGTCCTAAGCTCTGTGGCCTCCTCTGGGACTCACGTTTCCCGTTTGTGAATGGCAGAGCTGCTCCACGGCTCTCTCCTACCTGTTGGCATTAGGGAGGGGTGCAGGGAGAGGTGGTCGGACCCTGACAGGGCCCCAGGTGCCTAAGAGAGCCTGTCTTAATTCAGAGCAGTTACATACACAATCCCGTCCCTACCACACTTCTCCATCTCCTCAGCCCTGGGTCCGAGAACCTCCAAGCGGTCTGGTGACCCCACGCCACACTGCACCCCCTTTTGAGCCCTCCAGGCAAGGGGACCAGGTCAGGTGCCAAGGAACCCAGGCGGCTGGAGCGCCTGGTCCCACTTCCTCATAAAGTGTCTGGACCCATGTGAGGGGTTGCCGTGACAACGGTTAGGCCCTCAGAGACGCAGGCCAAACAGAGTAGGGGAAGGAAGTCCGGAAATTATCCGTTTCTAAGCCAGTGGGTTGTTGTGGGGTTTTTTTGGGCGGTGGGAATTTACTCTAGAGATTGCATTCTGGGATGCTGTAAATAGGGGGAGGGAAGAAATGGCTTTTCAGATGGTTTTCTTCCTTGTTATTCAGTGCACCGGGGGTCCTCCAAAATCCAGTGCCCGAGCAGCCGGCTGCGTGTGCAAGCTCGCCCACACTCTCGTGCCCAAGGCTCCACACACAGGGCCGTGCCTGGTGCCTTCCCAGTGGTTCCCCAGAGGCCCGGCAGGAGAGTGAGGGCGCTGACTTGCAGCCTTCCCGGGCTTGTAGAGCCACAGGTGAGGGAAGGCAAGCGGCCCCTGCAGGTGAGCGCGTGCGTAGCGGAGGGGCAGCTGGCACAGACCCTTCCCGCTGTGACGCCTCTGCCTCCTCAAGGGTAGCACTGGGGAGGACGTTTCTTTGCTCCCCGTGTCCAGGGCTAGGCTTCGGGTTCCACCGGGGCCCGTGGGGTCCTGCTCTTACCCTCTGGGCCTATAGCCCTGCTCAGGCCACTGCAGCCAAAGCCGCCTTCCTTCTCCCCGGGCAGCCACGGCCCTGTGGATGGGGGACGGGAAGGCCTTGGGGTAGCTCCCGTGCTCTGGGAACAAGGACGCGTGGAGGGGAGGTGCCCAGGGCTTCTCTCAAGGGAGATGCCCTGGGTGGTCAGCAGCGGCTCCACCCTCAGGCCCCAGGCCCTCCTGGATGGGGGTTGAAGGCAGAACAGCACCAAGTCGCCTGGACTCCTGGGCTGCTTGCTGACCCTTAGCTCTCATCCCACCCGCTAACATCTCCTGTGGGCACAACCACCCACCCCCGTGGTCCATCCCGTCCCCACCCAGCTGCCAACACCAGAGGCTTTGTCTTCTGCAGACCCCCAGCCTCGCCCTGCTCTGGGCCGCCCCTCCACACCCGTGCCCACAGCCCACAGCCTCTGACCTCGAGGGCTGGGGGTGCAGGCTGCTCCATGGGGCTCCAGGGAGAGCGGGTCCTGCGCTGACCCAGCTGAGCAGAGCCCCCAGCCCCATCCCTGTTGCTCTGCGGCGCCTTCTTGTACAGCCGGAGAGAAGAATCCTCTCCGTGCAGAGCCCCCGCCTCCCCCCCTGGGATTCACAGAACACACAATGGAAATTGTCTGGTTGAGCCACCCACCTAAAAAGAAATTACTCCCTCCTAGCATCATAGGCAAGTGGGTGTTCTGTTTACACACTCCCGGTGACAGAGAGCTCACTACCTCACTTTCCTGGAAAGCCCTCGTTATTAGAAAGCCCGCTGAGCAGAGTTTCTGTCTCCTGAGAGTTTCCACCTGTGGGTGCAGACCTGCTCTCTGGATCCTCTCGGGTTAGGCTGGCCTGCCTCTCAGATGCCTGACTGCATCCCCTCGCATCTTTCCTCCCTCCGCCCCCCCCTTGCTCTTTCTCCCGTCTGTCTTTTCTTTTGCAGTAAGACTTGGTAGGAGGAGGGGCCGAGCTGTTCTCCTGATTCCTGGGCCCTGTAGAGTCCAGCCCCCAGCTGGACCCCCCATCCCCCATAAGGTCTGCCCCCCAGCACCTGGCTGACCTGGGCTCCCTCCCGCAGCGTCTCCCTCGGCCTGGAGGCCTGTGCCGGCCTGCCAGCCAAGGGGAAGTGGATGCCACATGCTTCTCATTTGCGTTGGCTGACCTCCTCCCACAGCCTGTTTGCATTACCCAGCTGCGTCTGATGTCCCCGGGGCCCGCAGCCTCCCTCTCTTGCCCAGGAAGGCCGGGGGGCCGGGCGCAGTTCACTGGCCCTGTGTGGGCAGGCTGCGCTCCTGCGTGGAAGCCCTGGAAGGCTGCGTCAGCCCTCAGAGCGGGCACCGCCCCCTGCAGCTTCCCCCTACTGTGGCTCCTGGGGACCCGGCCCCTGCAGGGAGAGAAAACCAGAGCCCCCTGGGTCCAAGGCTTCCTTCTGACCAGCAGGCATCAGGGCTCAGACCGGGAAGATGCCCCGGGAGCGGTGTCTGTCTCCCGGAGCTGTGCCCAGGGCGTGTCCGGCGCGGTCGCAGCCGTGTGCCACGAAGGGCGGATACCAGCTCTTCGTCTCTGATCGGCACCTGTGCCTCTGGCAGAAGAAGGGGCAGATTGCAGGGGTGCGGCCGGTGGGGGGAGCGAGCAGGCGCGGGGTCCCCGCCGGCACTGAGGCGGGAGAGCACGGGCACCACCTTGGGCACGTTACGGGTTCACCCCGAGGTCTCGGGCTTCGGCAGCGCCCAGGCTCTTGCCGCCAGCCCTGCCTGTTTACCACGCGGCTCCAGCTCAGCTCTGGCCAGAGCTTGGCCAGTGGCCAGGGCGGGCCTTGGCCTGAGCCCTCGTCAGGTCTATTTTCGACATCCCGATGATATGTTTCAGGGCCTCTGCAGCGGGCGGTTCCTGCACCGTCCTCTAATTTCCAAGCAGCAGCGCTGGCTCTGGACCGACTTCCCAGGGCGCTTGCTCACGTGCGTCGGGCACGCGAAGCCAGGGTGTGGGCCCCTTGTGCCCAGGCTGGTCCCCGGGGAAGCTGGCTCGTCTGCAAGGGTGTCCAGTTGGGGCGCTGCCATTGGGAGTGATCTGGTGAAAAGCGCTGGAGTTTTCTTGGAGAGCCAGGCCGTCAGCCGTGACCTTGGGCTGCTTAGGGAGGTAGTGAAGGTTGAGAGCGCAAGACAGGCAAGCGTGTGGGGAGACCTGCACGTAAACCTTCACGTCCGGACGTAAAGCCCCAGGACATAGATGGGCTGGGAGTCAGGGTGTGCACGAGGGTGCACAGGGGCTGGGTGTGTCACGTGGAGCGGTGCACAGAAACACTTGCACACTCGGCCCCTAGCAGCTACGCACAGACCAAAGGGGTGTGTGTGTGTCTGTCCGTGTGCGCGCATGTGTGCACGCACACAACTGCCCAGGCGTGAAAGGGTCTGAACCACGACTGGGCTGGAACAACTTGCCCCAAAGAGACCCCCAGGCAGAGACCGCAGGGGTTGGGGCTCCCTGCCTGGCTCCTCTGCCAGAAAAGAACCTTGAGGAGGACACAGGCTCCCTCTGCCCTTGGTGACCGCCAAGCAGGCCTTCCCTTTTGGGGGCGCAGGCAGCCACCCGGGAGGCCTGGCTTCTCCGTGCAGAATCTCAGCCGCCATAGGCCACGGGCTCCAGCACACCCAGGCTGCGGAGTTACCTCCCCGGGGCTCCGGGACCTGATGCTCCGCGGGGGGAGAACAGGCCCAGAGAAAGTGGAGACCTGCCCACAACCAGCAGCCGTAGCCCACGTGGGGCCTGGATTCTTGCCCCTTAGGTTTAATGAGTCACTTACTGCCCACAGCGACCCCGTGAGCCCACGCTTACAACTGAGCGGTGGGTTGGCAGCCCGAGCCAGGAGAGCAGGTGGGCCACAGGGCCAGGACTTGACCTTGACCCCTGTGATGTCAGCTTCCAGGAGCCTGAAGACCCCTCTCCCCCACAGTGTTGAGTTCAATTCCATTTAATTCAGCCTTGCTGTCAAGCAGTCGCTGTGGACGAAGCTCGAGCTCCTGGGGTTGCGGCTTCGGGCCCCGCTCGCCAGCTGCTGGCCTGCTGGGTGAGGAGATAAGGGTTCCTGCTCGTCCCGTGCGGGGCAGATGCTACGGAAAAGTTGGGAAGGGGTGCGGGGCAGAGCAGGGTGGCCTGGAGCCGGTCGGCGTGTGGGGGGAGTGCGGTGCTGTGGGCAGGAGGGGACACTGTGGACAAGTGACCTGCGCTTTGAAATGCAGGTTGGGATCCCGGCAGCAGAGATGGGAGGGACTGGAAACGGAAGAAGCAGGTAAACGGGGGGCTTCATCGTGGGTACCATCCAGCTGCGGGAGAGGTGGGGAAGGAGATGGACAAGCGGCTTGGGGGCGGCCCTGACGTGACCATGACCGGCCCCAGGGGTTGCAGTAGGCTCTGGGCAGACCTTTGGTGGGGAGCTGTCAGGGCTTGCCCCCAAAGGCCCCCGAGAGAGTCCCGGCTCTGGAATTGGTCCTGGGAGAGGGTTTCTGAGTGAGCACACCAGCCAGCCCAGGGCCTTGCAAGTTCCACGTCTGTTCGCTGGAGCGAATGTGGCCCTTGCTGCCCCTGCAGTGTCCACATGGGAGGGACAAGGGGGAGGATGCCTCTGTGCCCAGAAGCTTGTCTTTGATGAGCAGCAGCTCTGATTAGGCCTGAGGGGTCAGTACTTTCCGGCCCCAGCCCCCGGGAGAGCCTACACCCATAGCCCACCGCAGAGCTGCATCAGACCGTACATGGCAGCGGCAGCACGTAAACCAGTGTGAGGGCTGACAGAGTATTCCCGTGACGTACGACTTGGTTGGCGTGAAAAGAGAGCCGTGCGTAGGGCGGGCACCGCATTTCGGCTCCAGGGTACTTGCTGCATCCGGGGAGGCTTCCTGAAGGAGTTAGGAGTTGGGAGCTGTTTCAAGGGGTCAGAAACACTTGGCATAAGGGGCTGAGGCATTCCAGCCACCCAGTTTTTTCCTTGGAGGGCGTGGGAGGACCAGACTGGAGCTCGCTGGCTGGGAGCCCTGGGAGCAGACGGTGCTCAAGGGCCGTCCCGGGTAGCAGGGCTCGAGGTGGCGAGGGTGCCCCAGGGCAGGATGGGGAGCCTTGTACCCAGTGCAAATCCTCCTCCTGCTTTGTCCTTTGGACCAGTTTCCGTGCCCTGGGCATTGCCATGGGGTCCCACTGTCCCAGGAGCTGGGGTGTTTGGCTTTGTCCTGGAGTCGGGTACCCCCAGGAGTCCAAGAGTTCAGGGTTGCTGGAGGACGCAGGCGTGTCGCGATGTCTCACGGTTTCCACGGACGGTGACAAGGCGTCCAGGGGTGCTGGGCCGTTCACCTCCTGGCCTCCCTTCGTCCGGCTCCGCGGGGAGGGCGTTAACAGCAGCGAAGGCCGCGGTGGCCCCTGGGCGGGCAGGCAGTGCTACTGCTGTCATGTGGACAGCAGGGACCTCGAGGGCCGCTCCCCAGCCCCAGGGTCAGGGCTTGAGGCTCAGCGGGCAGCCGGGAGAGGCCGCCCCTGCTTCTCCTGGACGCTCAGCAAGGCCTCCCTGCTGGGCACCTCTGCCCAGCCCGTGGCTTGGGGGCCACCGAGGGCCTGGCCACAGGGTTTGAGCTCCCAGGAAGAAACAGCAGTGCCCAAGACGCCGATCGGCCTCGTACTCTGCAGGTGGGTCAGCAGCCTCCCTCCCGAGGCCCCGTGGTGGTCCCCAGGACACTCAGAGGCAGGACTCACTGGGGATTGACAACAGCAACTAGCACTTAGTGGGCACCCACTGTTTGCCAGCTGTGCTGAGCGCTTTGTGGGAACCCAGGTCAGCCTCACGATGAGATGCTATTCAAGGGTCACACGCAGACTATTTCACAATCCTCGCGGGCCAGGCTGCAGAACTGGGGGTGCCTGGGGCTCCCTGTTACGCCGGAAGTTAACCCCGTGGGTGCCGAGTAGTGGGGTCCCAGGGGCAGGGCGGGGGTGGAGGAGGAGTGGTCATTTGCCGCAGGTGTGGGAGCTGTTCATCTTCAGCAGCCAGTGTGACCCTCCTGGTGCGTCGCTGTCGACTGGAAACCCCGCACTGACACGGACTTAGACGTGAAGAAACTTAGAGGAGCCCGGGGTCACTCGGCAAGTTCGCGTAGAGCTGCGATTCAGCCAAGGCTTGATTCGGGCTCATCCAGACTCCTTTGCCTCTGGCACAAGTAGGCACATCTGCCCCCCCCTTGCCCTGTAGACAGTCTAGAGCCTTCAGGCAGATACGGTCCCGAGAGCCCCGACCTGTAAGAATCAGTTCTCTCTGGCCCTCGGCAAACGTTCCTCAGGTCCCGAGACCCTGCGTCCCAGCGTGTCCAATCTGGGAAGCAGACCATAGACGGACGGTCACGGGGCAGCCGTGGCCGGTGCTGGGGCTGCAGCGCCCAGAGCTGCAGGCAGGCTATGGGGAGAGGACTTCCCCCGTGGACAGGAAGGTTGTGGCCACAATGAGGATGACTAGACTGGCCGGGAGGAGACGTGGCCGTCTGTGTCCGCCTGGGATAAGCTGTTCCCCTGGCCCCTCTGCCTGTGAACCCTGGACCTGTCCCTCGTAACCGTGGAGCTAGAATAAGCCCCGTAATGCCTCAGCCTCCCTGGTAGTCAAAGAGGGGTCAGACTTGCCAGCTGGCAGTGCGGGGAGGGAAGGGCTGGCCCGGGGCTGAGGCCACAGATTCAGCTATCTTCATCTCAGGGCCTGACTTCTCTCCCCCCACCTCCTTGCTCCCCCGTGGCCAGTGGCTCCTGATTTCTAGATTAGATTCCGCCGAATGCTGCATCTGCAGGAAGTGGAGGGCGGGGGCGGTGGTGTTAGCTTCATGGAAGATCCAGGGTCTCATAATAATATCTGTCAGTCATTATGTGATATGTACCAGGCACTGCGCTGACCACTGTACGTGTATTAATTCATTTAACCGTCAAGAACAACTTAGTGAGTTAGGTGCTGTTTTTATTCTCATTTTACCGATGAGAAAACTGAGAGGTTAAGTAACTTCCCCAGAGTCACACAGCCAGGAAGTGAGGAGCCTGGAGCCGCCCGCAGGCAGGCCGGCTCGAGCGCCAGCGTCCTTAACCACCGTGCTACAGGGCCTCTCGCCGGTGGAGAGCTCTGGCCTTGCAGAGTTCCACAGACACGGCAGATCCTCTGGGCAGCCGCCCTGTCCTTTATTCTAAATAGCGCGGCCCTGTTCTGAGGTCTCCTGCAGGAGTTTGGTGGCACAGGCCGCCTAACACGTCCCCCGGACCCCCTTGGTCCCCGCTGCCAGGCTGTGGACAGTGTGTGGGGTCTGTGGTTAGGGCACTTTCAGCACAGCTGTGTTCACGTCGCCCCCCTGCACACTTGTCCTGGCAGGACCATGGCCGGCCCGAGAGCTGCAGGGGGACGGCATGTCCGCCCTCGGCCGGAACCCGGTGTCTCTGGGGCCCTGGCTGCCTGGCCTAAGAGAAAAGCACCAGCTTTGAGTCGTGCAGATGAGGGTCCACATCAACCCTGATGCTCACCTGCTGGCTGCCCTTCGCCCTCCTTGAACCCGTCCCTCACCTATAGGATGGAGCTTACGCGCCCTGCGCGGGGGTAATGGTGGGGATTAAATAGAAGAGGGAGTCGGGGTGCCTGGCGCCACCTGTGACCGTCCAGTTAGTTCTGTTGCCGCCTCCCCCGCAGGCCCCAGACCCCTGGCTTCCTCACGCTGATCCCGAGGCTCTGCAGACCCGGTGGCGACCAGTGAGCCCAATGGCGTCACTCACGGATTGGCTCCAGTTCAGCCCTGGTGGTTTAGTTCAGTTCGGCCTCTTGGTTGTGTCTGGAGCCAGCTTGGGTGGAGGGCGAGTTTGTTACGGGACAGGGAGAGTCTTGCAGGGCTGCGGGGGAGGCAGGGGCGGCCGGGTTTGCAGGGGGAGGGGCCGGCCTTACTGAGCATGTTCTGCTCCGCGTTACTGCCCCGCATGCCTGGTTGCTGCCTTTTGAACCACAGACCCGCACTCCTGCCGCTGGTCCACGAGGCAGAACGTGGTGCCCACAGCTCCGGGCTCCTCTGTGCCGGAGACCTGCCCGTCTCCCCTGGGGGGTGGGGGGCCTGAGAGCCATCACAGGAGAGAGGGGAAAAACACATTCTCCAGGAGTCACAGCTGTATCAAAAGTGTGTAAGGTCATTGCTCAGCCGAGTGGCTGTTTAGACTGTGATAAAAAAGAAAATAGAAACAGTGTGAAAAGAGGGCTTGAAGGTGGGTGCGTGAAGGTGGCAGAAGGAGCACCTTGTGTTCAGGTTCATTACCTGTTGCTGGACTTCAGCTCAGGCCTGGCTTCTGTCCAGATCAGAGACGAGCTGGCAGTGCCCTCATTTCTGGGAGGGATGGGGACTCAGGCCTGACCCAGAGCTTTGTGGTGACCTTATCTGTTCCCTCCCCACCCCGGGTCCTCTGGAATCGTCCTGACCCGTTTCCAGGCCCTCCTTCCGCCAACAGCCCCTCTGGTGGTCCTTGAAACGTCCTCCAGGGCTGAGACATGGAATCCACCCTGCTGGCTTGTTATCACACAGCTGGGAGGACATCTGGGGAGGGATGAGGCCAAGACATCCTGGCTCCTTCCTTATCTCAGGGGAGCACAGGTGATGGGGTGACGCTGACCCGTCCCTTCCCACAGGCGTGAGGCTGGGGCCTGGGTGTTGGGGCCGGGGTTGGGGGGCCCACTGGCCTGGCGTTAGGGGTGGGATTCCGGTGGGGGATGGGAAGGGACTTACCCCAGAGGAGCCCAGCCTGGCCTGGGGCTGGGCAGGGGCTGGATTCCTGCCACTTTCCCACACGGCACAGAGATTGGGTTTCCTCCTGAAATCCTGTCTCTGAATCACAATCACAGAGTTCCCAGCTTCTCACTGCAAGCTGTTTGTAGCAGCTCTGTGTATTCTGACGGGGGTCCTGGAAGGAAAGATACAGAGCACGGTGGTCAGACGCACAGGGTACGGGGCAGACAAACCTGCGTTCAAATCCTGCCTCTGTGTTAACTGGTCTTGAGGCCCTGGGCCAGGTTTGGTTTCCTCACCTGTTCAACAGGTCAAATTGTAGCTACCTTGTTGGCCGGCTGCCAGGCTTAAAAGAGCTATTTCTTAATCTGATGTTGCCTCATCATTACCCGTCTGCGCTCACTGTGTGGGTCGTAGCGGGAGGAGGGCCTGTCCTCAGGGAGCATCAGGCAGATGAGGGAGACGCAGCCCAGCATCCTCTGTCCTCCGATCCCTGTGTTCTGGGCCTTCCCTCCTGAGCCTTCATGAGCCCTCAGCCCACAGCACCTGCAGCCAGGCCCCTCCGTCTCCAGAATGCCCCCTCTCTCTTTCGGGTGTCCTTGGGCCTTGCCTCCGTTGTGCTCGCGCTGTCTCATCCCGGGGCGCAGCCCCCAGGTGACTTGTCCCCGGGTCCTCTCTGCGAGCAGCACGGAGCCTGTGCTCAGGAAGCTTCTCCTCAGGGTGCTCGTTCCTCTCCAAGCGCCGCCCAAACTACAGACCCAGAAATTAGGCAAGTCCGGTGCTATCAGCCTTACATTTGCATTTGATTAAAAGACGGCAGCGTCTTCCCACCCACATTTGTTCCTTTCTCTCCCCACCGCCATTCTCCCACCCCTCCTGCCTTGCTGAGCTCAGGGCGTCCTCTGGTCGCCCCCCCACACCCCACCCCGGGCGCCTGGGCACTGCCTGGGCACAGCCCATGCCCACTGTGCCCCCAGCACCCTCAGTCCTGGAGCCGCTGGCCAGCCGTCAGAGCCACAGTGGGCGGGGGTCACCGTGGCTCCCTCCCAGGCCAGGAGGCTTGGCTGAGACCCTCCGGGCTGGCGCTGCTCACTGGTGGAGAAGCCTAATGAAGGGGCCAGAGTTGGCCCTGCCTCCTGCTTCCAGCCTGACGGCTGAGGCTTGGGGTTCCTGCCATCACGTTGCAAATGCCCTCATCCCTCAGTGACCTGTGCCAGGGTAAACGTTCAGGAAAGCGTTGCCGCGGCCTGGTCCTCTCCCCGAGGTTTGGGGAGAGCGGTGTTACTTGTCTGGCGTCCCGTCACTTTGCAGCTGGAGTCTACTTTGCTGCCCTGAGCTCACGTGTAAAGCAGTGAATGGGCAGGTGAAGGCCACCTGTCAAAGGTTAAGTCCTGTTTGGATGGGGGTCCGAGGCCGAAGCCGAGGGAAGGGGCTCCAGTCTTGTCACTCGGACCACCTTTCCGACCCAGCCCAGCCCAGCCCCCCACCCCCCGCCTCCTTTATCCTGCCCCTCCCCCTCGTTCTTGGCTGTTCAGGGAACACAAACTGACACTCGCGTCAGCCTGAACCAGACAGAACTGGAAGGGGATCTGTCCCCACACCCACTCTCATCTTGCTTCCCTCCTTAGCAGAAAAAATTCCAGATTATCTGAAGCAGGTCTGAGCGTAGGAAACTGGAGTCTGGAAGGGGAGCAGATGGACTGGGGGCGGCACAAGCAACTGTCCTCTTGTCTCCTGAGGTTAGGCTCGACGGGCCACCCCCAGGATGCAGGAGCCCAGGATGACGGGCCGAAGAGGGGGTGGCGTCCCATCCAGGCCCGTCCCTGGGCCCCCGACAGCTCAGCCCGTAACCTGGAGGAGGAACAGCCTCGTGCTCTCTGGGGTTACGGGGACCCCCACCAGGCCCTGGGCGTCTGCTCCTAACCGGGCGGCGGCGTGGTCTTTGGTGCCGCCGCAGTGAGCAGAGCAGACCCGGGCTTTGTCTTCATGCACTTGAGTTTGGCGGGGAGGCGACCTTAAGCGCATAGTCACAGAAGGGAATGCTTAGGTCGGCCCGGTGAGTGCCCTGTGGGAGAAGCAGAGGGAGCGATGGTTAGATTGGAGGGGCCACAGCCTCCCGGGCCCGGGGAGCAGCCAGGCAGAGGGCAGGGTGTGCAGCGGGCCCGAAGCAGAGGAGCTTGGGTGTGGGGGAAAGAGGAAGAGAGAAGGGCGGGGTCCCGCACGAGTCTGGGAAGCTGGGCTTGGGAGGGGTTTGGGCCCAGCTGGGCGGGAGGGGGGAGGGGGAGGGGCGTGGG
>NW_006783542.1:1585361-1591494 GCF_000442215.2 Lipotes vexillifer
AAGGCAAGAATGAAGGGGTCCCGACGGGAAGGTCCCAGCTGGCGCTCCCCGGGGGACACGCAGCAGGCGGCAGGAGTTGAATGGGACCCTGCAAGCCCCGGGGCAGGGGGCGGGGTGGGGGGGACACTCTGGGGAAGGGGTGGGGACCTCATTTTGCGTAAATACTAAGGTTTCTTTGGTGCAAAGCACAGACATCCAAGAACAACATCTCGGGGTTTTTTGAACAATAATACCTTTTTTTAAAAAAATGTAAGCTCGTCTCAGCTGAACGAGATTCATACAGACTGAGCTCAGGAAAGGGAGGGGGTCAGTCGGTGCCCCGAGCTGGCAGATGTGGTCGTGACCCTGATGGTGGTGGTGATGGGCTTGGTGATGGTGGTAGAGATGACAGGGGTGGTCATCATGCTTTTGGTGATTGTGGTGGTTGGTGGTTTAGGGGATGACGGCGCCCAGGGTGATGGCCATAGCAGTCACTCCGTCTGCAGTAAACCGGGGCACCGGCGATGCTAATGTGCCCGGTCACTCGAGCTAAAGGTGACCTCCAGAGAGCCTACTTTCCACTTCCTTAGGCAACAAGTATACTGAGCCCAGGGCCATGCTGGGTGCTGTGAGGTTACAGCAGGATGTGGAGGTGGTCCCTGCCCTCAGGGATTTTGTCATCTTCCCAAGACGTGACCATCTCCGTGTCCCATCTCCCTCTGCTCATCGTTCCCGCTCTCCGCACCCTATTCTCGCGCACTGAACGGGGTGCATCACACATGCCAAGCTGCACCCTCTTCAAAGCTGACACCCCCTTGCCGCCTCCCCCACCCCGTCCACACCTGTCTCTGTGCAGACCTGGTCTGGCTTAGACTGGGCTGAAACCGGAGTGTGGACTCTGGGGCCAGTTGTTACTCTGTGACCTTGAGCGAATCATACGCCCTCCCGGGTCCCGAGTTTTCTCGTCTCTCTCTCGTCAATAGAGCGTAATGTTTTCGCCACCCTTTCTAGCTCAGAGCGCAATTGGGGGAACCATATGAGACTACATCGTGGGAGGCACGTGCCCTTGGCTCTGTGTGGGCAGCGTGTCTCTGGTCAGGCCTCCCCCCCACTCCACCGCCTGCCGTCGGGTCAGCAGACCTGCCCCCAAAGGGGCCTTTGTCTGCCAGTTCCCTGGGAGCCAGGCAGCCATCACTGAGTGGACCCCGGCCTTTATCTCCGGCGATAACCTCAGGCTATCTTGAGGGAGAAGGTTTTAAAAGGAAACTTTTCCAGTCCTCCAGGAGGGCGGGAAGCGTGAGAGGCGGGCTGTCCTTGCCCGCTTGAGCCTGCCCTTCCTGTCCTCCACCCTTCCCCACTTTCTCTCAGGATTGAACCAAGGACTCATTCACACGGAGGCTGTCACTAACTGACAACACCCTCAAGCTGTGGATTTTAGAGGTTTTTTTTCCTACCTTGACCTCCAATAGGAAATACATCTTCTAGCAAATCTAGTGTGTACGTATTGACTCAAAAGATTTTTGGAACAATACTGTGTCCAATGTACTTGATGTTCTGTTTTGTTGAATGTGTGTGTCTGTTTTTCTTTAATTGCCAGTTACAATGCACTGAACTGATTCCATGACCCACAGATGAGTTGTAACCTGCAATTTGAAAAGCCCTGCCCTGAAAGGACCATCTTTCCAAGCACAGACGGGCCTGGGAACGAGGGCGGGGGCGGCTTAACCCCGACTTTGGGGAACAGCATTTCCCTTACGCCGGGCGGTGGGTCAGGCAGTTCTCCAGGCACTTTATTATAATAGACCAGCTAATCCTCACGCCCACTCACTGAGGCCGGTGTTGTTCGTGCCCTTGTTATGGGCCAGGAAAGTTAAGTTACTTGTTGAAGGTGACACTGCTAGTAAGCGACACAAGCTCAACAGCTGGGCTGTGCTGGCTGCCAAGGTGCCTCAAGAGCAAGGTGGTCCCACCAGGGCACCCCACCGCCCATGCCCAGGCTCGGGTGCTTTTAGGAGGGCAGGCCTGGGTGTGGGCCGTAGACAACCTGCAAAGCAGAGGGGCCCTGGGAATCCGCAGCCCAGCAGATGCCCAGGCTGGACCACCCTGTGGATGCACGTGGAGGGATGCGGGTGCCTGGGGAGCCGGAAGCCCTTTGGGGTGCTCATTAGGCCCAACACAGAGCTCTGCCCGTGGCTGATGGGCAAGCAGGACCTTTCTGAGTGGAAAGAAAAGCCTGACTCTAGCCTTTAAAAATAATACTGCTGTTAATTTTAAACATAACACTCTTTGCAGGCTAAAAAAAAAAAAGTGAGCTTAACCAAGCACTTTCACTGTTTTTTTAATGAGTTTATTGTCGTAGGCTCTATGGGAGTGCAACTAAAGTCTTGAGAATGTGTTTCAGAGCACAGTGAGTGTGTCCCCGCATCTGGTGGGTTGCTTTTAAGATCTGAGCCCGGCGCTGCTGGTGTGTGGGCCAGGGGTCCGCAGACAGGCCTCGGTGCACAGCGGAGCCCGGTGAGAGGGCGTTGGGAGGGGTGGTCAGGGGAAGCACAGGCTTATCAGATCTGGGTTCTGCTGTGAGGACGGGAGGGAGGCTGAGAAACAGGATCTCCAGACTGGACCTCAGCCCCCCAGAAGGTGTGAGTGCCCCATGGCCCCTCCTCCTGTTTACAGCTGGGAGCATTGAGCCCGCTGCCGCTTCAAAGCCAGGAAACAGGCCTCCACTCTCGTGGAGAGAAGGTCCCAGAGAAAAGACCCGTTAACAGGGGCGGCTGGGCGTGGACAGTGGGAGTGACTCGCCGGGGCTGGCCGGCGCTCAGGGAGGCTCCCTGCGGCTGAGGACCAGCCCTGGCTGGACCGGAACTGCTGCCCAGGAGCTGCCCGGAAGGGCTTAGGGAGGATTCTTAGAAGGGGAGGAGCAGGGCCTGGGGGAAGCGCACTGATGGTCTGAAGGCGCCTCAATGGGAGGACGAGAGTGGGGGGGAGGGCGGAAACCGCCTCTGCTGCCGCTGCCGCTGCCGCCGCCGCCGCTGCCGCCGCCGCCGCCGCCGCTGCTGCTGCTGCCGCCGCCACCCCCAGAGGCCGGCCGGCCCGGCCCTCCGCCCTCCAACCTCCCTTTACTTGGTTTCCTGTGAGCCTTGCTTGACAGATAAGCCCAGGGCCCAGGGCCCTTCTCAGCTGTGGACGCAGAGCCAAGTTCAGTCGCCATGGTAACCCTCTGGCTGATAGGGACTTGGGTTGCTATGGGAACTTGTCTAAAACCAAAAAGTATTATGGGGGAGGGGTCTCAGCAGCGAGGAGGGGTAGCTGGGCCCCTGGGCAGCAGTTTCCTCCTGGTCTGGGTCCTCCTTCAGCCAGGGCTTCTCTCGGGCCCAGACCAGGGCTCTGGGGATGGTGGAGGGTGGTACCAAGGGGGCACGCAGGGCTCTGCTGGCAGATGTTCCTCCGTCTCTGGGGAAAGTCTCACAGCCGCCTCCAGGGTCAGCTCTGCTTCTGGAAGCAGCCCGTCCGCGGCCCCTCACCTGCAGCCTCCCGGCTGACAGGCCCTTCTGGCCAGTCACAAGGCAGGGTGGCCAGCTGTGGCTTCCTCGGTGCCGAGTGGAGGGATGAGCGTCCTGTGTCTCGGGCAGCGGGGGAACCACGCGAGGCCTGCTCAGACACCGAGCAGAGCCTGCTGTTCACGGTGACCCAGCACGGAGCCCGGTGCGGCCCTCGGCAGGCGCTTCCAGTTACCTGATGACCAGCGTGTGCGCTGTCTTCTCTTTGCCCTTCATTACAAAGTGGGAAGAGGTTTACAACAAAGCAGTGGAATTTGAGGTGCTTCCAGGCACCCAGCGGATGCCCACACACGTCACATAACTCACCTTCAGCCCCCGCCAGCCTCTGGGCTCGAGTTCCACTGCGGGTCACGAGGCTTCGCCGCCTGGAACCATTTTCTGAGGCTGGACGGCAGGAGGGGGTCCTCAAGAGGGGAGAAAAAAAAGAATCGCTTTCTGGCCCAGCCCATGAGTAGTCCTTCGTGACTGGAAGGATTCATTCCCAAATCACTGGCTCAGGCTTCAGGGTCCCTGCACCAAAAGGAGCTGATTGCAGCCCCGCTTTCTGAGCCGGGCTGAGGTCAGAGCAGGGAGGCCAGAGGTCGGAGGCCAGGCGCTGCAGACCGTGGTCTCCCCGTGCCCACTCCCCCCGGAAGCTGCACCTCCTTGAGTAAGGCTGAGCCCAGCTGCCCACCCTGCAGAGGGGCTCCCTGGGAGCAGCCCCCCGTGCCTGGTCCTCGCGCTGGGACCTCGAGGCAAGAGAGGGGTCAGGGAGCCCAGGAAGTCAAGCAGACTGGAGGCTGCAGTGAAAGAGGGTCTCACCATAGCGGTCAAGGCCAGGGTCCAGGCAGCCCCTGAACGGGGAGCACAGCCTCAGTGGCTCCGGCCCAAACCCTTCCCGGCCTGTGAACCTTTCCTCTTCCTCTCCCGCCAAGCGTTTTTATACCAGAATCATTAGGTGGTTAATAATCTCGTGGACTGTGTTTCTGGCACGCCACACTTTCTAAACGTTGGAATCTGTGTGTGACGAATGTCAGCCCACAACTCAGGCATCCAGGAAAGGTCCCATTCTTGATTGCCTTTAAATCAACTTAATCCTGGTTCTGAGCCCCACCCACTGGAGGGGAGGGGATGTCACATGTCACAATGGCTGGGGTCCTTTGCCCACCCCCAGGCGTGCACCTGACTCGGAGGCTCGGGGGTGGGGGGTGGGGGCGGGAAGCCGGCAGGGATGCTCCCCCTGGTCCCGCAGGGTCCTCAGCTCCCTGCGCTCAGCGGCACCCCGGGCCTCCCTCCGGGGGACGTGGGCCTCTTTGCCAGGCCGGGGGGCGCCTGTGCCCGTCCCCCTTCCTCTCTGCACCCCTTCGTCCCTCGTTCTGGAGAGCTTCCCAAAGGTGGTCTCTCGCCTTCCTTGAAAATCACTTCCTCTTTAAGGAAGCTTCACCGAGCCCTCGGACTGGCTCTGCTTCCTGCCCTGTCCCGTGTGCTTGAAGTTGGGAGCGTTGTAGCCTGGTGGCCCCTCGAGGTGGAGCAGAAACAGAGACACAGCAGATTAGATGTGTCAGGAGTGTGAGGGCCTATGCTTCTCATCCCAGCCTTGGGAGGCGGATGGAACGAGCATGAATATCCCTGTGAGACGGACGGGGAGCCACGGCACGAACGGACATGGCCGTGAGTTTGCGGCAACGCAGGACACGAATCCAGGCCTCTGGGGTCTCCTGCCCAGACTGGCCTCCCCGAGTTCCGTAAAGGCCTCCGTGCCCAGGCCTCCTGTGCTCAGGACCCTGTGCGTGGAAGAGTTCGTTCCACCTTCCCCGTCAGCCTTTGAGGTGCATTACCCCCATTTCACAGACGAGGAGCTTGAGGCCCAGAGAGGGTGGGCGCTCAGCTGCAGGTCAGCGGTGCGGCCAGAACTGGAAGCTGAGCTCTCCACTCGTCTCCTGTGGTGGCTTTCCTAGGGACTCTTCAGCAACCCTAAAAAGGAAGAAACCAGGGAGACAGGAATGGCTTTATCAGCAGTTTTGTTGAGCTTTCTGACTGCATCCAGCCTCCAACAAAAGAGGCTGCTTTCCAGAGCCCCAGGCTCCATTCATCCTGTGGGTTCACTGCTCTCCCCCCCACTCACCACACGCCTCTCAGACTCAAGGACACACTCCTTCCAACCCAAACCCAGCGGCTTCACGGACAAAAAAGCTCGGGGGAGGAAGGGCCCTGCCCAGAGCCTCGGGGGAGCTGGGGTGGGAGAGCTTTGGCAGCCCCTCCCCTCCATCTGCTTCCGGCCTTCGTGGGATGCTGGCGAGAGGGAGGCTGCTGGGTAGGCAGTGGTCAGTGGGCCCCGGACGGGAGGCGGTGGGCAGATCGCTGGGGGTCAGGGATGCCCCCCCAGCAGAGTCTGCAGGCGGCCAGCTGGCCTTCTTAGCACTTTCTTCGCACAGCCTGGGGCGGGGATGGGGGCGCCATTCACAGCTCTCCCCCAGGGCCTGGAGGTGCTGGGCGGGTGAGAAACCCAGGCCTCTGATGGCTGGTGCGTCGGGAGTGCGAGGCAGCCTCCACTGCCCCACGGAGGGAAAGGAAGACCAGTCCTGACCCTCGGAGCACCCTTCCTCCCCCCACCCCAC
>NW_006783542.1:1591530-1592109 GCF_000442215.2 Lipotes vexillifer
CCCACCCCGCCTGGGAGCAGCTGGCGTGCGCCCTCCTTCCTTCCTTCAGCCCGTCCAATCAGAAGAGCCACTGATGCTAGCCAGGCACAGACGGTGTACCAGATACCCTCCTAAGCGCTTTGCGTATGTTAACTCCTCATAATAAGCCTACAAGTTGGCGTTGTTTTGTTCTCCTTCTGCCTATGAGGAAACTGAGGCAGAGAGGTTGGGTAACTTGCCTGGAGCCGCCCAGCTGGGAAGTGGTGGAAAAGGGTTTTGAACCGGTGTCAGGAGGCGCGGAGTCGTGCTGTTGTGTGGACCGTAACCCACCTGCATGATTGGGAATTCTTCCGTATGGAGACCTGGCTTTTCTCCCCGATGTATTTGTTTTTCCATCACTGATCTATATCACACACACTCGTGGTTATCTGTACTCTGACTTGTGATCCAGCGCTACGGTTTTATCCTGTCGCTCAAATTAATTTTGTTGTGCTCTTTTGGCCAGTGGGGTTTGGAGCTGGCACTCTGATCTGGAGACAGAGAAAGGAGGAGGGTGGGCTGTGATGCAGACGGCCTGTCCCAGCCCGGGGGGGGGGGGGG
>NW_006783542.1:1592119-1592833 GCF_000442215.2 Lipotes vexillifer
TCTCTCCCTCCCTCCCTGGCCCTGACCCTGCCCTTGACTCCATACTCACCAAGTCTGGCCGCTTCCACCTCTTGAAATACCTCCCCCACCCACTGTCTTAATTCACGCCATCACCCCATCATGGAAGCATCCCGGGTCCCCTCTCTCCCGTTCACCCCCAGACGCCGCTCTGGGGGCGCCTTCCTCAGGTACAGCTGAGACGCCGTTGCTCCCCACACGGGGGTCCTCCAGTGGCTCCCAGAGGAGAGCGTTCTGATTTCTCATCCTAACGTTTGGGGCCTCCGCGGTCACACCTTCCTGCCCCCCTGGTCCCCCCACCCCCCTTCCTCTTGGCTGCCCAAGCCATCTGCCTGCATTTCCCTGAGAAAGTTCGCTGAGACTTGTTAATTGCTCTGCTGAAAGACGCAAGGCCCTGGATTGAACGGGGTTAAACAGGTTTCTTTCTTGCGGGGCTTCTCAGAGCCCGTACTCACCGGCTTCGTGACTGCCCAGGATCAGCTAGTGGGATACAGAGTTCCCAGCGTGTGTCCCCGGGATCCTGTTTTCACGGGGCTTTCTGCAGGGCGGTGGTCCCTGGACCCCGTGGGGACACTGCCCGTCTTTGGTCAGGTCGGGCTCCGCAGTTCCCAGAGCCTGCCGCAATGTTCTGCTCTCTGTATCTTGGGTTTAGCCACATCCCCAGCCTGAAGCCCCCCACTGCCTCCACCTTTCCCT
>NW_006783542.1:1592843-1596214 GCF_000442215.2 Lipotes vexillifer
TACCCGTCCTTTAAAGATATTTTTCTTGACTCCCCCCACCCCAACCGTGAGCCTCTCCTGGGGTCTTTGGACCCCGCGCGGCAGTCTTCTGGCAGCGCCGCCAGTTGAAACTGTCTGTTTTCACTTTTTGTCCTCTTGTCCGGCGGTGCCCCCAATTCTGCCCTTGGTCAGACTCTAAGCCCCTCGCTGGTAGGGCCGTGTCCTCATTACTTTATTCTCTTCAGTATCTTCACGTGATACATCCCCCTGGCTGTCCGACCGTGCCTCAGAATTGTCTGTGCGGCTTTTTTTTTTTTGGCTGCGCCACGCGGCTTACAGGATCTTAGTTCCCTAACCAGGGATCGAACCCGGGGCCCAGGGCAGTGAGGGCACAGAGTCCTAACCGCTGGACTGCCAGGGAGGTCCCCATGCAGCTTTTTATCTTTTAGTAAACTTTAAAATTTTAGAATAGTTTCAGATTTACCAAAAAGTTGCAAGGATGTTACAGAGAGGTGTCACGTACCCCACGCCCAGTTTCGCCTGTTGGTAACGTCTTAGTTACTGTGGTTCATTTGTCACAATTCATGAACCAGTTCTGATAACACTGTTGCCAACTAAGGTCCATGCTTTGTATGGATTTCCTTTGTTTTTATCTGCTGTGCTTTTTCTGTTCCAGGATCCCATCCAGGGACCACATTCCATTTAAGCCTGTCTTCTTAGGCTCATTTGGGCCATGGCAGTTGCAGTTTCTTAGTCTTTCCTTGCTTTTTTTTTTTCTTAATTTTATTTATCTTTGGCTGTGTTGGGTCTTCGTTTCTGTGCGAGGGCTTTCTCTAGTTGCGGCGAGCGGGGGCCACTCCTCATCGCGGTGCACAGGCCTCTCACTATCGCGGCCTCTCGTTGCGGAGCACAGGCTCCAGACGCGCAGGCTCAGTAGTTGTGGCTCACGGGCCCAGTTGCTCCGCAGCATGTGGGATCTTCCCAGACCAGGGCTCGAACCCGTGTGCCCTGCATTGGCAGGCAGATTCTCAACCACTGCACCACCAGGGAAGCCCCTTTCCTTGCTTTTTGTTGTTGTTGTTTTTTTTTGTTTTTTGGCTGAGAGGTGTGGCTTATGGGGTCTTACTTCCCCGACCAAGGATTGAACCTGGGCCCACAGCAGTGAAAGAGCAGAGTCTTAACCACTGGACCACCAGGGAATTCCCAAGTCTTTCCTTGTTTTGATGACCTTGACAGTTCTGAAGAGGACAGTCAGGTGTCTTGTAGAATGTCCTTCAACATGGGTCCGGTGGTTAGACAGAGGCTTGATGACCACGGAGGTAAAGTGTCATTCTCACGGCATCGGATGAAGGGTATTTACTCCTAACGTGATCTGTCGTGGCTGTTCACCTTGACCGTCTGGCTGACGGAGTATTGTGTGTCCCCACTGCAGAGTCACCCTCCCCTCTCTTTCCATGGTGCACTCTGTAGAAGGTGGTCACCCGGCGTAGCCACAGTCAGGGAGTGGGGGCAGTTAGGCTCCGCCTCCTGCCATGGAGAGTATCCGCGTACATTCTTCTGTGCAGGAGATTTCTCTGTTCTCCATGCACTCGTGGATGTTTATTTCATTCTTTGAGTCACACTCTGATACCGCATTGTTTATTTTGCTCAAACTGTTGCAGCATTGGCTGTTGGGAGACCGCTTTCAGTTGGTACCTACGTCCCTTTGACATACCCTGATTTTTTTTTTTTTTTTTTTTTTAATTTCCTTGCTTTGGGGCCCTACAAGATGCTCCAGACTCGTCTTGTATATTCCCTGCCCCATTCCAAGAATCAGCCATTTCTCCAAGGAGCCTTGTTCCTTTCCTTGGAGGATGGTGTTAGAAACCAAGATCTAGGTGCTGGTGATCTCACTGGTCCTAGGGCGTCACTGCTTCTAAGACCCTCTCAGCGGACGGAGCTAGGACATATATGTGTGTATGCTAACCTGAGTATAAGTAACACACATACCTATAATTGTATTTAATATAATTAAAATAATAGACATTAGTTAATACCAGTGTGTCCAACTCCAATCTAGGACCACATGGTTCATTCTAACCTTCTTTCTTTTCTGTGGCTTTTTAAAACCCTATTTCTTCTGTATCACAGTCTTTAAGGCAAAGACTGCACTCTAAAGGCACTGTAGCAAGCATGCAGATGTGTCTTAAATTTAACTGAGTTTCAAGGTGCTGCACATCTAAGAAGCTACACCTGCCACATCACAGACGTGCAGCATCTCTTACCCCTGGCGCTGTGGGCACATTAGCTTCCACCTTCCCCCAGGTGATGCTCTGTGGGAAGCAGCCTGTAATCCTCGCTAATGTGTCCATTACCCCATGTTTGGGTGTTTCTGCACATTTCCTCCTGTATCTGGTTCCCAGCACACCTGATACTTCCTGGTGTGAGGCCAAGTTGTCTGGGATCCGTTACTGCCTGCATCAGAATCTTTAGCGACAGCCCTGCCTGTCCCCCTTGACTCAGCAACCAGAACTTCCTTCCCCTGCGGTGACAGTCAAGGCATGTGTGTCCCTAAACAGAGTCCACAGAGCTTGAAATGACTTCCGGATCATTTTCCAAATGAGAAACAGGTCCAGGAAACATAGCTTCAAATCCACTCTGTCCCGGGCCCATCCGTCTGAATGGCCTACACTGGAACCGTGGCGATGCCTGATGGATTCTTAGGGAAGCCGCAGGTCTAACGGCACACCTGAACTAAACACCCCAGCACATCTGTGGCTCCCTTTCTGCAGGATGTCCCCGTGAGGAGTGCCTGAGACTTTTCTGCAGGTCAGCAGGACAGGATGTCCTCAGCTCACTGAGTTGGATTTCACGCTCTCCTGAGGCCCCAGAGCCCGGAAAGAGGGTGTGGAAAGGCACAGACCTAAGAAGAATCAGGTGACGGCTGTCCTGTCCTCCTGGAGGGGAGGGAGTCGTGCCGGTCCTAAGCAAGGTCAGGGCTGCCTTTGGCACCTGCCCCATCCCTGTCTCTGCCCCTCTTCTCAGCCCCGTCCCCCATACTCACTCTTCCCTGGGGGCCGTCTTGTCTGCCCCGCCAGCCAGCGTGGCTTGTCCAGATCAGCCCTTCCCCGGAGTCCCCATCAAAACACTTATTTCTTTAGTCAAGGTGTTTGGAAAGCAGTCTGATTAAAGTACGGGACGCGATGCTTTCAAATTTCAGAGATCTGTTAATGCATCTTGACTATTTGGGTTGCAGGCCTTGACTCTAGGGTCGGATGCCCCTTTGTTACCTGCATTTGGCCTTGAGTGCGTCTCGGGCATTTCTAACCGTGTTTCTTTATGCTCAACTGCTGACAACCTTGTGCTTTTATTGCAAGGTTGCAGCCATTTGCATTTGCCCACCGCCACCCCCA
>NW_006783542.1:1598277-1617646 GCF_000442215.2 Lipotes vexillifer
ACCCCCCACCCCCAATCCACCTGCTTATTTCAGGAGCTTTTGTAAGTAGACTTTTCTCTGGCTACTCATCCTGCCATCTTTGCCTCCTAAGGAGCCCCAAGATTGCTTCCTGGCCGCAGTCTGTCCTTTTCTTTTTGCCCTGCAGCCTGCCTCCCCACCAGCTCATACCTTCCCGCTACCCTCCGGAGGAAAAGCCAGGGCAGGAGGGGGCTCCCATTTGCTGCCCTGCAGAAGGCTCCAGCGGCAGCTGATCTGTCACTCAATTGAGAAGCCCCTTCCCGTTTGGAAGGTATTCTGCGATTATGCATAGTTACCCATTAACAGAAACCTTTCAGCTCCTTGCATGGTTCTTCCTAAATGCCCTTCCTTTTCTCCCTTGGGAAGTTTTTATAACCACACAGTTTTTTTTTTGTTTTTGTTTTTTTTAATTAATTAATTAATTAATTTATTTATTTTTGCTGCGTTGGGTCTTCGTTTCTGCGAGCGGGCTTCCTCTAGTTGCGGCGAGCGGGGGCCGCTCATCATCGCGGTACGCGGGCCTCTCACTGTCGTGGCCTCTCCCGTTGTGGAGCACAGGCTCCAGACGCGCGGGCTCAGTAGTTGTGGCTCACGGGCCCAGTTGCTCCGTGGCATGCGGGATCTTCCCAGACCAGGGCTCGAACCCGTGTCCCCTGCATTAGCAGGCAGATTCCCAACCACTGCGCCACCAGGGAAGCCCCACCGCACAGTTTTTAGGAAGGTCTCCTTTGCCAGTATACACAGTATTATATAAATTACTCCACGGATTAACCAATGACCCTCGCTCTAAGAGTTTTAACATCAGTCTATAACCAGATGTATTTCCCTGATTGAGTCTAGGCAGCTACTACAGGACAGTTTTATAGACTGCTCTAAAAAAAAAAAAAAAAAAAAAAAAATCCTGGGGCAGGATTTGTCTTCCCTGAAATCATATCACCACGCAACCTAGTAGACACATCTATCCATCTCCAAGCAAAGGGAGTGGAAACGAGTGTTACGTCCTCCGGCACTGTCCTCCATTAAGGGGGAGGGCTGGTAAGACCTTAAAGCTGAGGACCCTCTGCAGACCCCTAGGTTTATAACCAAAGACGGATGGATAGGCTTTCCCACTTCCAGTAATAATAACAATAGTAATAATAACTGCTACTATTTGAGTACCTACTCTGTGCTAAGACTTAACAGGTGTTATCTGATTTAATCATCCCAATAACCCTAAGAAGTAGATATTTAATTCCTTCCATTTTGCAGGGGAAGTTAAAAAATGAGACTCCTGAACATTAAGATTCTTGGCTTACATTCTTGGCTTACTCTTAGCTGAGTCAGGATTCAAACTCAGATCTGTCTGATTCTAAAGCTACCACCTACCCACCCTGGATATGGGTTCAGGGTAGCCTGGAGCCGTAGAACTAACGTGGTCCCCACCCCTCCTAAAACCGACTTAATTTGCAGACCAGAGGCTGATGGGGAGAATGAGGGGAAAAGCCGGTTTCTCCAAAGCGCTTCCTTGGATGGGAGGAGGTGGGAACCAGGGGTCGTATTGTCCCATAGCCACCTCTGACGGTGCTGCCCTAAGCATCCCTCATTCTGCTACGCAGTTAGGAGAATGACTGCCCCGCCATTGTATATCTAATCGCCCCAGAACAGGAAAGTGACAGTGCAGCTTATTACCTGTGTCACATTAACCTCGTCGTGTTACTTAAACACTAGATTCTTTTGCTGTGCACTCAGCCTCTGTAGTTATTCACATAACAAGGTTGTCGACTCTTAAAGAGGGAGAGAAGGCAGGAGCGTCGGAGTAGAGCAGGTTGTCCTGATGCGTAGGGGTCTGGGGGCTCTGGGTCGCGGGTGGGCTGAGGGTGGCTGTGGGGGGGAGCGGTGCCGGAGAAGGGGCGCTGGCAGGCTTGTGGGGCAAGTGCATGTCCCCCTGGGGGGGAGGGGGTCCCACAGCTCATGGGCTCCCTGACCCCATGACATCAAGGAGAACATCCTGGGAAGAGCAGGGTGTTCTGAGAACATGCTGAGTGAGGGTGGGGGAAGGTTATTAGACGTGGTAATATTTCCCTGAAAAAAAGAGCTTCCACGTGAAATACAGGCACCTTCTAACCAGATCAGAGCTGAGACGGAGCCATCCCACCGCTCAGAGCCAGGGATCCCTTTCTGCGGGCCTTTCACTGGGGGAAGAGGCTCCAATATCACACAATTATCACTGACACCGCCCTGTAGAAAATAATTATTCAGGGGATGCTGAAAGGCAACGTGATTAGTCCAATTAATCTCTAGCGATGAATTATTCTGTTTGATAATCGTCTTCGGAAGCAAAGGGTTCATTAGGGTCTCAGGCTGACAGCGGGGGGGGGGGGTCAAATGTCCTTTTCTCTCCCTCTCCTGTCCCTGTCTTGATGGAATGGAATTTTCTTGTTTTGATAAAGTCTGTCTCCATTAACGAGGAAGCTGGTTGGGGAGCAGCACAGGCTGGGGCCTGGGCCCCTAGACGTGCTGCCTGCTCCCCCGACCTTGAGGTTAAGGCCTTGGTTTATCCCATGGGAACGTGAGGGGCAGTGGGTGTGAGCTACGTGACCAACCAACAGATGAACGGGTGGGTCTTCAAGGGCCTCTGAGAAGGAGTTAATCCCAGCACACCCGCTGAACGGGGGGTTCCTCCAGGAGTTTTAAGGCCAAGGCCCTCCTTTTTGTCAGAACTTACTTTGCATAATTTAATAGTCTTCAACTCTGAGTGGAGGCAGATGGTGGAACCCAGGGAGGGGAGCTCTGCTGGCTGAGCTGCCCTTTCTGATCAGAATCGCAACCCCAGTTCGGGGAGAGGTCTGAGCGGTAATGGAAGCTGTGTCTGTGGCCCCAGAGCACCTGGGGGTGAGGGGAGTCTGGTCCCCCGGGGACTGTCCACCGTCTGCACAGTGGCTTGTCCGAGCCGCCAGGCGGGGCCCCAGGTCAGCATCTCTAAACCTTTCTGGTCTCAGATTCCTCTCCCCGGAAAAATGATCATCGCACTTGGGTACAAGATCTTGCTATACATTCAGGGGGGTTCTGGACCCTCTGTTACCTGGCGTGAGCAACTCCAGATGTTACAGTCCATGGATCGTGCCCCCAAGGGCCTTAAAATCTAGGCAATGGAGATGGGGGGCCTCAAGGTTAACAGTGCTGTGACAGGCCTGCCTCGGCACTGTTAACCTTTAGGGCCAGATAGCTCTTGGTTGGAGGTGGGCTGTCCTGTGTGTTGTACGATGTTTAGCAGCATCCCTGGCTTCTCCCCACTGGATGCCAGGAGCGTCCCATCCCAGGCTGTAACAATCAAAAACGTCTCCAGACATTTCCAACACCACCCGCAGTTGAGAACGTAGTGATAGAGGTGCAAGTGGTGTGCTCAGCCCCCGTGGCAAGTGCGATGAAGTCTGGGTCGGGGCATCATCAGGGAAGGCTCCCTGGAAGAGGAGCTGTGGGGACCAAACCAAGAAAACAGTCTTTGTTTGTTTGGTTGGTTGGTTTTTTTCAGTCTTTTATGGCTGGAGTCTAGCCCGGTGTTTGATGCAGGGGTGCTCAGCGTGTGCTCACAGGGTGCAGGTGCTCACGGGGTGCAGGTGTCCCAGGTGACAGACCAGCACCGTGCGAGGGCACAAGGGGTGCAGGCCGCCCGCTCCCTGTCCCGGGGGTGAGTAGCAAGACCGCGGCTTTGCAGCTCTAGCTCAGGAAGCTGTAGGAGGCCTTGTTCTGAGGACCCTTAAGAATAGAGCCAGCTGCCTGTCTCCTAAAGCCTCCACTGACTGACCACAGCACCCCTTCTTGGCAGACCTGGAAGGGTGTTTTGGGCCCTGGAGTACGTCTGAACACAGCCCTTCAGAAGTCATCCCTTGTTTGGAGTTGGAGCCTCAGACGTCACCTGCTTTGCCCTCCCTGGCTACATTCCGGGCTCTAACTGCAGAATCGGGGAGCAGCGTACCCGCCCGAAGACCCTGGAACGGAGCGCGCCGTCCGTTCTTGGTCCCGGGTCACACGTGCGTGTTGCATGTCCCCTGGGCTGCATCTTCCTCTTGGGCGTGGAGCCGTGAGGGGCTGGGTCCTCCTCTCTCCTCCCTGCTGGCTCATGGCTTACTCGCTTGCTTGATGAGCCCGTGTTCTGGACCCTCGAGGTGCAGAGGGGACACGGCAACAGCTGAAGGGTGTCCCCAAGCAGCCGGCTGATGGCAAGTTGAGAGGGCTATGTCAGGGAGACTGCACCCTGGGAGTCCAAGGAGGCTCACCTGAGAGCCGGCCCTGGGAGGCTGTCGGGACCCTTGCAGGGAAGGGGTCCCTGGAGCCCCAGCTTCACGAGTCTGGGATGGAGAGTTTCATTGGAGCTTTTTTTCAATGCGTGTTAAAGAGCCGTATGTCCAGTAAAATATATGTCTGCCTTCCCAGGGAGGATCACGGCGGCTCCCGGGTAACGGGAGTTTATAGTGGCCTGGAAAACACAGGACAATCTTTAGAGTGAATTCCTGAGCTCCACGGAAAGCGTTTATGGTGTTAGGGAGCCGTTTCCCTCTGATTTGTGTCTGAGCAGGGACATGAAGACAAGCGCCCCGAGTGTGACGGGACAGTGGGGTGTCCTCAAAGCCTGCCCGTGGGTGGGAGCAGGGTAGAGGGGGAGCTGCTGAGGCGGAGGCAGGAATCCAGAAGGTGTGTGGGGAGTGGAGCGGGGCTGGCGTGGAAGCCTCCTGGAGGACCCGAGCCAGGAAGATGGGGCGGCAGGGCGGGAGGGGCCGGCTGTTGGGGGCACCTGGGGACAGGAGGCTGCCTCCCTGCCCCTCTGTGAACCCGAGAGTCCCTTGAGGCAGGACAGGCATGGCAGAGGACGTATGTGCGGTAGGCTTTATGGAGAACCTGCCACACCTGGCAGGTGCTAGGCGTTTGGGATGGAGAGCTATGGTCTCTGCCCCGGAGGCGGACAGACAGTGAAGAGGTGTGGACAGAAGTGGGGCGCAGAGGCCGTGGACAAGTCTGCCCGGGCCCCAGCAGGGACCTGAGGGCAGGACGAGTGACTTCTACCCACAGGCTAGGAAGTAACGGTGGAAAATCAGGCTACCTCCCGTAGAGGGCCTTGAACGCCAGGCCGAGGGCTCGAATGGCATCTGAGAGGCACTGAGGTCTCACGTGGCGTGAATGGCGTGGCCTGTGACTCCTTGGTCTGTGGGGTGGGAGCAGCGTCTGTCTGAAGCCACCTGAGCCCCTCCCCGGCCTCCGGCCTGGGCCTGGCACTCCTGTGCTGCATTCTTTCCCCCATGGGGGAGGGGAGACACACAGACATCAGTTCAGTCAAGTCTGTTCACCCTGGTCCCCAGGAGCCCTGGCCCGCTGTTCCCATGGCAACCACCAGCCGTGGGAGCACGGAGAGCTGGGGGAGGGCAGAGCCCCAAGTCTTCACTGGGCCACCCCCCGTTGAGAAGTGGGGGCAGAGGGGAGCTGCTTGCTGTAATGGGGAGCGAGGGCACCGGGCAGGAAAGCGGAGGGCCAGGGGCTCCCTTTGTCCTTTGAAGGAGACAGCAGTGAAGTGCTGACTGGTGCTGGACCCGGGCACGGCTGGGTCCATCTCTCCTCCCATCCCTCCTTCTGAGCCTGGGGCGAGCCCTCTGCACCCTCCGTCTCATTAATGACGGATGAGTCCCGAGAAGGGGCAGGGCTCACCAGCTGCTGGGCCTTCCTGCCCTCGCTGGGCTGAGGGTCATCTGCAAGGAGATGGTGGCCTGGACCGCCAGCAGGCTGAGCCAGGCCATGGACGAGCCCTGGGATGGTGGTCTTTATTGGCCATCAGAATCACGTCCCTGAGAACAGGTCCATCCCCTGACAGACATTAGAAGCCACTTGGGAGGGGGGTCCGTGTTCCCCGGGCCCTGTGTTCTGTTGGATGCTTTATCACTGAAGATCTGTGATGGGTGGGATGCAGTCCCCAGAGTGGTGCTGGGCTCAGAGGGGCCGGGTCCTCATCCCGAGCTGCAGAACCCGCTCTCCTGGTGTCCACCTCACAGGATCGGCACAGGGCTTAAATGGCGTCAGAACCGTGAAGGGACCTGGCACACAGTAGGCACTTAATACACGTTAAGTGTATTGCTTCCACGGTAGAGGGTCAGGTGAGCTCGTTTCTGCCAGAGGGCCTGCCTGTTTCCAGGAGGCGAGCCCGGCCAGGCCCTCGGGGCTTTACTTTCCGGGTCCCCCCTCTCCTCAGGAGACCCTCCCTCCGGGCCCAGCCCTGCCCCAGCCTCTCTGCGCTCAGGCCTCCTGCTCTGGCCTGGTGGGTCCAGGACGTTTCCTTGCACAGGGGGGAGGATGAAAGCAAAGGACACTGGCCCCCCTGAGGGGGCCTCTCTGCACCGCTGCGCGCACCCACTCCCTGCCCAGCCCCGTCCTCCAGCCGCGAGGGCTCCTGCAGAAAGGCTGGCCTCCGCCGGCCGCCCTCCTGAGCCCTGAGTGTGGTTCCCGGCCCAAGCTGGAACTCACTCAGCTCAGCGCTCGCCCCTCTCTGCCCTTCTAGAAGGCCCCAGCAGAAGGAAGGCCTGTTGGGTTCTTCCGAGAACCTCACACAGTGGGGACGTGGGGTGTGCGGACGAGCCGAGACGGGGCTCCCCACTGGAAGGGTGTGTCCTCATAGTGCACAGACCTGCGACGCTCCCCAGGGGGATTTTCC
Organism: Lipotes vexillifer; assembly: GCF_000442215.2. Classification (NCBI taxonomy): domain Eukaryota; kingdom Metazoa; phylum Chordata; class Mammalia; order Artiodactyla; family Lipotidae; genus Lipotes; species Lipotes vexillifer. The sequence goes on from NW_006783542.1 coordinate 1,604,969, forward strand.
CTGGGAATTTGGTTCCATTCAAGTGGTGACCAGTCCTAAGCCGCTTAGCGGCTGCAGCCCGGGCCCTGCGGGGATTGGGTGATGGCTGAAATAAGGCCCGGTGTCCCCGCTGCCTCTCCCTGACCCTCCCTGGCCTCACATTGAGTGGGTCCAAGGCTCTCCAGAGTGACCCCCGCCTCACCCCGGCCGGGCCCGGGACCAGGCGGGAGCTGAGGCTGGCCCTCCCGGAGGAGGGGCCGCGGCGCACCGCGCATGAGCCCTTCCCTGCTCATCCCTCGCTTCCCCTCCCGCTGCATCAGGCTGTGGGGACCGGCCGACCCGCTCTCGAAGGAGAAACCGAGGCCCAGAAAGGCCCAGAAGAGGCTGTGCAGGAGCTCTGAAGCCCACCCTTCCAGTGTGTAGGGACTAGCCGGCTCCTCCAGGGGCAGGCCGGCTGCTGGGGGCGGGGCGGGGGCGGGGGAGGGAGAGGGTGTTGGAGCTCTGCTTTGGCCGCAGCAGGTTCCCAGGCTCCCGGCTGGAGACGGGGAGCTCGGAGGGTCTCATGGCCCAGAGCACAGTCACAGTCTTGGCAAGCGGGCCACACAGCCTGCCTGCCAGACGCTCTAGGAAGGTTCTTCCCAGGCCAGATGACCCGCAGGTTCCAGAACTGGGACAAAGCCCAGCGGGAGAGAGGGGTCCCTCGAGGAAGTGTTGGGCAGGACCTGCCTGCCAGCAAGCGGACTGGCCGCGGCCCCAAGTCCTGGAGGTAGAGAGACGCTGGCCTGGCCCGAGGCCTACTCCCCCAGCCTCCTGGCAGCCCTGCCCTCCTGCGTTCCCAGAGCAGAGCAGGAGGGGCCTCTTCCTGTGACCTGTAAGGTGCCCCATCCCAGCCTGCCGGTCGGGAAGGGCCTCTGGGCATGTCCTGCTCCGTTGTCCTCATTGTCAGTTATAATTTATTTTGGGAAAAGCATGGACTTCAGAGTCAGACTTGGATTCAGATTCCTACTTAACACAAGCTGTGTGACCTTAGGAAGTTAAGCGGCCTCTCTGAGCCCGGCATCTGTAAAGCGGGGGGTAAGTACATTCAGGCTCTGGTGCCGCGCTCAGCGCGTGAGGCACTAAGTAGATACCCGTTCCCTTCCCTTCCTGCCTCAGAGGACGTTGCCTGCGCCTCAGTGGCTCCAGCAGACGCCCTCAGGTTTGTGCCCATTTCTCTGCACCCTGAAATCTGAAGCCTTCTTTAAAATGAGCCTCGCTGCTCTTGTGCCCAACCTCGGGGGCGGGGCGTGCCTTGGCCTTTGTTAAGCCTGGTCCTTTTGGTGGGTGGTGGGGCTACCCTGGAGGCGTTGGTGGCAGATGGGCTGAGCCTGAGGGTCCCCCTGGGGGTGGGGGGGGGCAGCAGAGGGTCGAGGGGATCGGTGACATAGAAGGCTTTTTCAGAAATGGGAAACCTCCGGGGAGGCGGCCGGACCAGGCGGAGCACAGGTCTGACGGGAAGCAGATGTTCTCACCGGGCTGGGGGAAGTGGGGAGCCTCCTAGAAGAGGGCCTCCCCCTTCGGGCAGCCCTGCATGGCCATGCCCTGCCCCCAGCTGTCCCCACTGGAATCCTCCCTGAGGCCTGGCCACCTCCCCTGTCCCCTAGCATGGCTCTGACATCCTGACCAGGTCACTGCCGCTCTGCTGGGCCTCAGTTCTTCCTTCTGTCAAATGGCCTCTGAGGCTTCTGCCAGCTCTGATGCGTGATGAGTGTTACCGTCCACCCTCCTCCATGCTGGCACACAGGCTGGCCGACCTTGTACCCGCAGCCCAGTCGCCATTGTCCCAGGGCCATCGTCCCATTTTACAGGTGAGCGGAGTGAGGCTGGAGATTAAATTCCTACTGAAGTTCCCACGGCCGTGCTGGCTGTCGGCTGCAGGCCCCCTGTGTGGGGCTTCAAAGGCCGTGTTAGCCTGTCCATCTGACTGTCCCCTCGCTGTGGTGTGGCCCCTCCCTGGGAGCCAGGAGGGGCAGAATCTACAGAGGAGACTGGAAGGTCCGGGTTGGAGATCTCCGGGAGGGGGCTACAGCCAGTAGCACTGACGTGTGAGGCGCCCGCCCCCAGCAAGGCTGGCACCTTCAGAGGCAGTGCCTCTTGTCACTTGGCCACTGGTAGGTCCTGGGAAAGGCAGTGATGTTGGGGACTTGGGTGGGAGGGGGAGTGAGAGTGTGCAGTGCAGGGGGAGCCCGCCCTCTCCTCGGCTGCCACTGACTCAGATGCTGTGCTCTGTTAGCTTTCTGTCCGACTCACTCTGGGCCTTGCAAACCTCAAGGTGGGCCCCATTTGTAAAGTAGATTTGCTGAACTCGAAGTGCAGCGAAGGCAAACACCTTATGGAAAAGCCGTGATTCTAGTACAGACCAGGCCTGCGGGCTCGGCGGCGCTGCCCGGGAGGACTTCCTGGGTGATGGCGTTGCCCTCTCTCTGCTGTGGTGGTCACCAGCCGGCATGAGGGGTGACGCTCCTGAGCAGTCCAAGTGTGGCTGGTGCAACTGAAGTCTTCATTTGTATTTAATTTTAGTTAATTTCAATATAAAAGATGCTCAACTGCATGAGTCCTTGGAGAAATGCAAATTAAATCTCCAGTGAGACACCACTTCACACCTACCAGGACGGCTAGAATAAAAAGACAGACAGTAACCAGTGTTGGAAACGACGCGGCGAGGTCGGAGGCCTAGCACGCCGCTGGTGGGAACGATGGTGCAGCCACTTCGGAAGGCAGCCTGGCGGTTCCTCAGATGTTACAGAGTTAACGTATGAGCCCGTGTTGCGCTCCTAGGCATTTATCCAAGAGAAATGAAAACCTCTGTCCGTGTCGAAGTTTGGATATGAGGGGTCAGGGCAGTTTTATTCGTAAAACAGGCAAGAATGACCCGCATGCCCATCAAATTATGAACAGGTAAGTAAAATAGGGTGTATGCATACAATGGAAAATTACTCAGCCGCGAAAAGGCATGGAGTACTGACACGTGATACGGGAATGAGCCTTGAAAGTTAAAGAAGCCGATCACAAAAGTCGACGTGTTTACGATTCCATTTCTACGGCGTGCCTAGGATAGGCAAATCCGCAGAGATAGAAGGTAGATCCGGGGCTGGGGCAAGGGGAGATTGCTAATGGGTCTGGGGTTCCTTTTGGGGGTGATACCGATGTTCTGGAATCAGATAGTGGCAATGGCTGTACAACTTTACAGATGTACTAAAACCCACTGAATTGTGCACTTTAAAAGGGGGACTGTTAGGCTTTGTGAGTTAGCTCTCCATAAACATACTGTATACGTATGTCCATTTGTGGATCATGGCCGCAGTAATATCAGGTAATGATAGCTCTAGAATCAGACCATCTGGTTGGGATCCTGGCTTTACTGCCTTTGGCAGCTTACTTAACCTCTCTGGGCTTCAGTTTTCTCAGCTGTAAAATGGGCGTGATAATTGGACCATCTCAAAGGGCTGTTGTGACAGTTACATGGGCTACAGAGCAAAAGCCCGTAGAAGCGTGCCTGGCAGGTGCCGGAGGACTTAGCCCAGTTAGGCGACACTAACATTACTAGTTTCACAACCAGAAATCCCCCGGGGCCCCTTCCAATTGTCGCCCACACCTGGGCCCAGCCCTAGCCCTCCCGCAGCCTCCTCCTTCCCCTCCCCCCTTTGCCTGCAGATGGTCTTTGCTAATGTGAGAACTGTTGCCATAACAACCACTCCGCTCCCAGCAGCAGCGACTTCATTGGAGCCGGGTGTCACGTGAAGGTTCTGGGCCGCGTCACTGTGAGAACATTGCCAGTGAACCATGAGGGTTACAGGGCCGGAGAGCCGGGCCTGTCAGGGAAGGCGGCCGCGTCCCCGGGCGAGGCAGGCAGGCTATCGTCGGCAGGAGGCTGGCCCTCTGCGCCCAGGCTGGAGTTCAGGTCTTTAAGTGAGGGCAGGCTCAGCACGTCAAGAATCCACGCTCTGACCCTGTAACCTAACGATCAGAGGGAAATGAGGCAGAAGAGAAAGGAGCAGGCCGGCACCCCTCCAGACAGAGCCGGAGGCGGGCACCCTCTCCGGGTTCCCTAGCCCTCGGCGCTGGCCGCCCTGGACCAGCAGCAAGTCTTTCTCTGAGGCACACGGTGCTGGACGTGAAGCAGCAGCTGTGGCAGGATTGCCGTCCAAGCCCTCTTCCAAGTGCAGGCGGAGCCGGGCTGACCGAGCGGCCGGCCGTGGGGGCCGCCCTTCGCCCGCTGCAGAGAGGCGGCCACTCCTCCGAGAAAGGGCGGGGCTGGGCACGATGCGGGGAGGCGGGGATGACTCCTCCCTCATGAGGCCAGCTTTTGCCTGAGAACACTGCCGAGCAGAAGTGAGGCCAGAGCAGGGATGGGAAGCCTGCTCCACTCCCCAGAGGCACTCCGTCTGCAGCCCCTGCAGCGGAAAGGCCAGCCGGGTCTCTCGAAACTCTAGCCCCACGTCCAGGCTTGCCGAGCGGAGCCCGCGGGTGCCCAGAAGCCAGGCACTGCAGCCTCTATCCCAGCGGGCAGGCTCCCCAGAGTGGGTGCTGCGAAGCCTTGGCTGTTCTCCAAGGAGGATGGGGTCAGGGAGGATGTTAGCCCCGGAGCGCAGAGCCAGGCGAAGGGGGTTGTGCTCAGCAGGACGCAGAGGGAACGAGAGCGTCTGGGCGCTGCCCGCCCAGAGCCTGGAGCCGACGCTGCCTGCCCGGCGGCACTGCGGCAGCGTCCGGCGGCGCCCGAGGCCCTGCAGCGCCCCCTGGCGGCCCGTCTCCGCAGTGAGGCCGCGGTCGGGTGGCCTGGGGAGGGCGTCCCCAGAGGAGCGGGACAGAGGGGGCCCCTCACGTGAGGCCTGGGGATGCGGGAGTGCACTTCCGCAGGGAAGGGGCAGTGCGTTTGTGCCAAGGGAGCAGACGAGCTGGAGGCCCGGGACGCACCGCCCGGCGGCCTGGCATCGGGAAATGGAAGCCCTGGTCTCGATGGGCAGCCTGTTCTGGCGGCCCTGCAGCGAGGCGTCTGGATCTCCCAGGCGCTACCTTCTCCAGCGCGTCACCCACAGAGGGGGCTTGGGCGGTGCAGATTCCTGGGCCCCGTCTCCAAGCTGCTGAGTCGTAGCCTCTGTGGGTGATACCCTGGCATCTGCCTCTTGAGCACACTCTGGGAGGAGGAAAGATGCTTTTACAGGCTCTAGCCAACAGCAGAGCTACACAGCCAGGCTGTCGGAGTTGGTTCGGGCCTTGGGTATGCCCAGCCCCAACTGCCTTATTTAATCCACAGAGAAACTGAAGCCCAGGAAGGGGAGGTAGGTTACCCGAGGCCCCACAGCCGACTAGCGTGTGCCCGGGGAAAACCAAGAGGGAGCTCTCCACTGGCCCCGAGCCACCGCCCTCATCTTCCACCCCGCCTCACACTTCCTCTTGGCCCAGTGCCCACCAGAGACAAGTCGCTCAAGCAAAATCAAAACTGTCGGGGATCTGCACAGACCCCTGCCTGGTGATTCTGGGCCAGGGGAGACCCTTCGTGCCCCCACTCTGGCCCCTCCTCTCTGGCCCCTCCTGGTTTCCTTTCCTCGCCTCACACAAGCACATGGCCGGTACCTTGCTTTGTTGTCCTGGCCCTTTCTGGGTGCTCTGGGGCCCCTGACTGCTGGGCTCCAGGCGGGCACTCGTTGCTCCAGAGGGTTCAGGCTTCTCCGGAGCAAGGAAGGAGACCCGGGAGCCCTCTGGCAGCAGGAAGCACGGGATTGGTCGCGCTGCAGGGCTCTGTGACACCCGCCTCCGACGGTATTGTGACTTACGTGGGGGGCCAGAGTAGTACAAGAATAAACTGTCCCCGCCCACACGGTGGTGAAGGTGGGAGCTTCTTGCATGGAGGGCCACTCCGGGCTCTCTCGGGGGCCTCTGGGCTCAAAAAGGTGGTGAGGAAAGGAGTGGGGGAGTGGCTGCAGGTGAAGGGGGGTTGCTGGGTTCTGCCAGAGGGCAGGGAGGTTTGTGTGCAGCGTCCTTAGTCGTCTGCGGTTTCAGCCCCGTGCCAGCCTCACGCAGAGGCCAAGGCCCCTGGCAGTCCATCTAGGGCAGGGTTACTGGCTTTCAGAGTCCGCAGAACCCGCCTGGTATGACCTGTGAGCTGTGAGCGGAGACCTGGCGTATGTGGGGACCGGGGGTGGGACCACGGTGCCCTCCGGGGCTGGACCTTGAAGGTCGTGTCCTTGAAATGAGTCAGACTCCCAGAGACGTGGGGGCTGCGTGTCCACACAGAACGATCATCCCCAGACCCTGCTTGTCGTGTGGTGACACAGACTCCCAAGGATCTCCTGCTAAATGTTGCTCGGGAAGGGGACCCCTGGCTAGAGCCGGAGATGACTTTGTCAGAGAGAAGTTTGTGTTTGTAACTGGCTCTTACAACGGTATTCGACCTGCGTGTACTGGGAGCCCAAGCTGTGATGAATTTTATAATTTAGAGAAGACTTGGACGCTACCCTTCGGATCTAATAGGGTCAGGAGAGATTTTTGTTTTCGTTTTGGGAGTTGTTGAGAGAGAGGGTGTGTGTGTGTGTGTGAGAAGCTTTGTCCTGCCTGTCCCAGGTCCTTTAGCCTGGATTTCTAGGTGGATCTATTCTGTACTGTCTCAGTTAGTTTATGCAGCAGTCACCCCTGCTGGTGACACACCTCCGTGCCGATCGACCCCAGGACAACACAGAGCGGCCAGTCCAAGGCCTCTGGTGCGGGAGCCCTGGCCCAGGAGCCCACTGGGCCTGCCACCCCCCACCTGGTGGCGCTCCCAAGCCTTTCTTCTCTGGGCTGGAGCGATGTGCTTTTTCTCCCATTCACGAGACGATTCTTCCGAGCTCTGAAATGTCGGGACGTGAACATCTTCCTCTTGAGCCACTTCCATTCCTGTCGGTTCCCGCCTGGTGCGGCCACGCAGAACAGGAGCTAGTCTCGAGGCTGGACACAGATGCAGTCCTCTGGAGGCCCTGCCCCGGGCTAAACTGAACACACGCTCCGAGACGCAGTGCAAGTGATTAAGAGTTCACCAGGCAGTTACAGCGCTTCACCTGTCAGCCAGTAATTAACACTGGCAGAACTTGGGGAGATTTGGGTCCACCCTCCTTCCTGCAGGCCCCGAAATCTCTTGGGGTCCTTATCCTCGTGCCCATTACGTCAGGTTTCAGATCACAGGCCGAAGAAGGGCCCCGAGTCCCAGCACTTCCCACGACTGAGACGGGCTCGCAGGGACTGGGGACGATGCACCATCGCTGCAGTGCAGGGGGAGGTGGGCCTGGGGACCCCTCCACGTGGGAGCGAATCCCAGTGGAGAAGGTGGGGTCCACCTGAGCTGCACCTGCAGGATTGGCACCGCCACCCGCAGGTGTCTGCGTGTGCCCACTGCCCGCCCCGCCCCGGCTGTACCTTTGGACACATTAGAGCTGCCTCGTGCAGAGAACCTCCTGGGCACCAAGCACCCGGTTCAGCTCTTTAATTCTCCCGACTGTGCCACCGGGCGGGTACGCTATTCTCTCCCTTTAATAGAGCGGACAACTCAGAGGAGTGGTGAGATGCCTCGCTCCAGGTCAGACATGCTGGGAGGGCGTGGCCAGCACCTGCCCTTGGCCTTGCTGCCTCAAGCTCTGCGTTCCCTCTACCGCACCACCCGACGGCACTCCCCTGCACCGGGTCTTGGCCGTTCACGGTCTTGCCCTCCAGAAGCCTGTTTCCCTGGTTCTGACTCCAGAGCAGAAGGGACCCTGTTTGCCATCAGCCTCCCAGGGTGCCGCCCCGTCTCCAGCTCCAGTGACCCCTGTGCCCTGCTCTTTTGCTTCCACACCTGCGGCAGGGGACACATCCACACAACTGTCTCCGTGCACATGTCTTTGGGACGGCAGAGCGGAGTGTGCGTGATTCTGATGTGAGGGTTTCCACAGACTGCCAGCTGGACCCTGGGGAGGTGTGTGTCTGGAGGCGTATGTGCGTGTTTAAGGCCCTGTGTTGTCGTGGAAAGAACAGAGCTTTGGAGTCACACAGACGTGGGAAGTGCCTAGTCTTGAGCCCACCACGTGGTGCACACTCAGTGAGTGGGTGTTGTGTGCATTTGCACGAGTGTGTGTGTGTGTGCACACATGCACACCTGATGTCAGGTTTCCTTGGTGGCCGGTCCTTACCCCAAGGACTCCTGATGGAGACAGCAGGCTCTCTGTGGTCTCCTATAAGAAACACCGCCCCCGCGCGTGCTGGGAGGATGCTGTTTGTGGCGACTGTGCGTTACCGTGGTGACGGCTGGGTTGCAGGACTGTTGAGTCTTCTGAGCTCAGAGAGCACACACATCCTCCCGGCTGCTCCATTTGCAGGGTGCTCCATTTGCAGGGTGCTCCCCACCCCACCTCCTTGTCACCCCATGACTGCTGGGATCCCCACCCTGCCTTCCCCCCAGCCCTGCTTCTCACACACACGTACATGCACGCGCACACACACAGGCACACATGCACACTCAGGCATGCACCACGCCCTCCTCTTGCTGGTGGACCCTGTCCTGCAGGAGCTGAGAAGCCAGGCCTCCAGAGGGAGGCCGTGAGGTGTGTCCTGATCAGGGCCTCCAGCCCAGGGGAGAGGTGTGCTCTGTGGCCACAGCGAGGACCCTGGCGGGAGCTGAGTCACACTGGAGGGGCCCTTTTCCTCATTTGCACGAAGGTACCACATAGACTGGGAGTGTCCTGAGTGCGTCCCTGTCCCACACGGGGGCCGGAGAGGAGCTCCCGGGCTCCCCCCACCGCCGCTCTATTTCCTGCAGCCTCTCCCCCATACCCAGACCTGGCATTTGACAGACGCATGGAGGCATCATGACTCAGCCAACAAAACATTGTCACAAAGTCACGTGTGCCCCAGATTACCTCCCCACCCCATCTCTGATCCCTGCGGTGGGAAAGGGGTGAAGCTTGTTATGGGTTGGGGGTCAGAGGTGGGTAGGGTGGGGGGGTGAATGCCTTTGCAAATGCAGCTTATTCATATTTTAAAGCTAAAAATTTAAAGACTTGCTTCTGGGGTCAGGGATGTGAATATCAAATTGCCCTCCTCCCGCCTCCCCGCAACGCCTGGCCTAGGCACAGGGTCTGCAGCTCCTTGAGCCACAGAGGCCTTCCCTTACATGCAGCTCAGTCCTCTCGTCCTGGGACTCCCGCTGCACCCCCAGAGATGGGCCTGTCACCTGAGAATGTGGACACAGCCAGACTCTCACCACCAGCTGCACCTGAGCTGAGCCTTTGACGAGCAGGGTGGCATGCCCGAGATGGCCACCAGGGGACGCTGCTGGGGCTCGGAGGGAGCTGTGGGGTGGCACCTCTGCAGACTATCCAGGCCTTGGGGCAGACAGCAGAGCCAGGCCCCCTAGCTCTGTCCCCAACCCTGTCCCAGCCCTGTCCCAGCTCTGTCCCCAGCTTTGTCCCCAGCTCTGTCCCCGCCTCCCCCCCGCATGCCCACTTACACCTGGGGCGGCAGCCTGATGCCACATGTTCCTCATTGATACGTTTCTGCACCTCCAGCCAATCATCCCCCCGCCCCCCGTCCCTGACCTCAGCCTCCCGTTCCTCCTGTGACCGTGTTGGACTGAGTCACTTCCAAGGACTCTTGTGGAAAAAAGACGTTTTCCTAATGGGACACGTATCCATCCATTCTCTTTTTATGTGTTTTTATTGTGGTCTCATCCATCCATTCTAGAGACGGTCACCGAGCACCTACTCTGTGCCACCACTGGCTTGGTGCCGGCGATGCCGCGATGCCCTGTGACCGATGCAAAGAAGTGTGAGCTTATTCCTGGACTCGGCTGTGCCATGTGCTCCACGTGAGGCGTGGGACCCTGTCTCTGAGGCGCAGTTTCTCCTCTGTGAAATGGGGCAGCAGCACAAAGCTCCCCCACGTGCTGTGAGGCCCCACCTCGCTGATGCCTGCCTGGGGTTGGCACACACGGTCCCCGAGTCACCCTTGGTCCCTTCCTCTCGGGGACACTCACCCCTCAGAGTCGTGTGCGCCTCTTCCCTCACCTCTGCCAAACCCGTGGAAAGCATTGCCCTGGCCCAGGAGCACCCCCCATCTTGGTCCCCATATAGGCCTTTTAGGAGCAAGCTTTAGAAATATACGTACACAGACAGGGTCCCTGTCTGTTCTCCACACCAAGCCATCATCACAGCCACGGAGCAGCTCACACGTGACCCTTGCCAGGATAAACAGGCACTGGCGCCCCCAGGCGTGCTGTGCGAGGAGACCTGCCCTCCTCCCTGCCGGCTGCCCCCAGGCCCCCAGGGGAGGGAGGTGGCTGGGCTCCGCGTGGAGCCGGTTCTATGGAAAGGTGCCTCCGAGGCTCTAGGAAGGCTTCCTGCAGCCCTCACCTCGCTGACCAGACAGGCAGGGCAGCCGCCTGCCAGCCGGCCCGACCTAGTCTTGGGGAAATGTGCCTCCTGAAGGGACTCAGAAACGTCCCCTTCGGCAGCTAACAGAGCTGCACACTCCTGCTGGGTCTGGGTGGGGGAGGGCCCGTGGGCTCTGGGGCGAGGACCCCCGAGGGTCCGGATCGGGGGCCCGGTAGCCTGCGAGGTCAGAGCTCTGGGGTTTTCCCCGTTGCTTTGCTGTCATCTCCGTGGGTCTGTGACTCTCCCACGGGTTGTGCCTTTGAGGGACGCAATGGGGGATCTGCTTGCATTCAGTGACTGTGGGTCCCAGGTCCCCGCTAAGCCGTGGAGCAGGGTGGACTGTGGTGTCTGCTTCATCGAGGCTCCCTGGATGGATTGGCAGAGGGAAGGGCAAAGTCCCTGAGTCTCTCCATGCTCGGCACCCTCAGGCTTTCGGATGTTTACGCCCTGGGAAGGCGATGGGGCACATTTCTGTCTGCTGTGGTGGAGTCTCCTCTGTCCAGGCTAAAGTCCTGCCTGGAAACCAAGGCTGGGTTCCATGACCCAGATCGTGCGGGGTCTGCAGTGGGGCTGCACCCACACAGCCTCACCTGGGCTCACACCGCCGGCCTGGGGTCTGGATGCCCTGTGCTCAGCCCGTGCCCCGGAACATGGTTGCTCACCGCCCCCTGCCCGCCAGCGTTTCGGGGGCTCTGGGCAAACTCTCCCCTGGACCCCAGCGGCAGACGCTCCCAGCCTGGGGCTGGCTCACACCAGCTCCCAGAGCCAACCCTCAGTCCCTCCCCCTGACTCTGGGGTCGGCGACATCACGTTGGCAGCCTCACAGCGGGGTACTTATACCCCAGAAACTGGCCAGCACTACCCATTTCGGCATCCCCACCTCCGAGAGCCGGTTGTTAAACATTTACCAACACATCTCCAGAGATGGGGTTTCGGGCAGACCGGCCGGGGCCTCTGCTGGGAGAAGCGGGGCCCCCCCAAAGTGACGCCAGGCTGGGGTGGTCTTGCGGGGCTCTGGGAGGACACTGAAGGCCGTTGCCTGCAGCCCCCGTCCAGGGCTGGGACGTCAGGACTCCAGGGCATGTCCAGGGCCCTTAGGAAGGCCCGAGAGGCAGACCCTCGTGCCCCCGGGACCGCTCCCCTGGGGATATGGTCACCTGCCACCTCCCGGCCCAGCAGTGAGCCCTCTACACTCATCCAGCTTCTCTCCCCACTCTAGACCCGGAGTCCCAGAGAAAGAGGACGGTGCAGAATGTCCTGGATCTACGACAGAACCTGGAGGAGACCATGTCCAGCCTGCGAGGGTCCCAGGTGACACACAGGTGAGAGCCAGCTGCCCCCTCTTCCTCCCATTGTTGGGGGGCAGGGCCCGCGACCTGGGCCCGAGCGTGCGAGGTCAGTGGGCGTCTGAGCAGGGCGCGCTCAGCCCCCGGGGCCACGTCCATGTGTCCACAGGAGGAGCGTGGCCTTGCTTGGTGTCTGCTGCTGCTGGAGACTTAGGTTTCGTTTCATTAAGCTGGAGCATCACTGGAAGGGGGGTGGGAAGCAGGAGCCACCACGGGGCTCAGGCTGTGGTCTCCCACATCCATGTCCCTGCTGGGTGCCCGTCTCCTCGTGGTCACTGGGGTTATTAACTACCCTCCTGTTCTGTTCTGAAGCTTCCACGTGCCCTTCCCAACACACAGCATCCTTCTTGCCCTTCAGCCAGTGGCCAGCACGGTGGCCCAGGTTCCCTACCACGCAGACCCCCTCCACCTGCCCCCCGAGAGCCCCGCAGCCCCCACCAGGACCCCTCCCGCAGCGTCTCCCTGCCCGGTGTCCTGGCCTCAAGCTCTGCCGTGACTCAGAATTTCCCGCGCTGGCTCCTTGGGCTGCCTGATGAGCTCATGCTGTCAGCTCCAAGGGGGACAGAGGGCCGGGCTACACCCCAGGGGGTAGAGAGCAAACAGCCAGGATTGAGAAATCCTGGGGGCTGTGGAGCATGAAGGTGGAGAAAGGGCCTGGAAGCCAGTTCCTCCCCATCTCCTGGGGCTGGAAAATGGGAGCAAAGTTGGGATCTAGGGGCAGTGTGAAAAGGGCTTTTCTTAGCCCAAGTGTGTGGCCAAGTTATATGCAGACCAACTTTACATACCTCCAGTGGCAGAGAACTCATTACCTCTCAGCCATCCCTTCCTCGTGGGGTTGCTGTGACTATGAAGTGGAGCTGAAGTCTGGCCTCAGTGGCTCCCACCCATCGGCTCCGGTTCCCCTGCTGAGACTCCCTCCTCCTTCCTTCCCACACTCT
>NW_006783542.1:1617740-1619284 GCF_000442215.2 Lipotes vexillifer
CTCTTTCCCCGGCCCCATCCCATCTGGACACACAGCCCTTTGCTCCCAGACATCAGAAATATTTTACATGATGAAGCAAAGCCTCTTCTCTCTGGGGTTACCTCTGCTCAGGCCAGCAGGACCCCGACTAGTGATGAAAGGGATGTGATCAGGGAGGGCTGAGAAAAAAAGTGGATGGTGGGGCTCCGGGAGGCCCTGGGACTCAGGTCCCTTTACGTCTGTGTCCAGCCTCCAGCCCTCCCAGCCCTGAGCAGAACCCAGGTGGGACACAGGGGTCTGGCTTGGCTCGGCTCACCATTTTAAGGACCCAGTGGATGAAACCTTGAACGTCCTCCTTCCCCCAGCCAGGGAAGTTGTTGGAACGGTGCTCAGCGCCAAATCACCCGGCAGCCCCATGCCAAAGAAGGCAGCGAGAGCTCCGTTCCTGAGAGGGTCACACCCCAGATGACTCAGCCACAGGGAAAGGGCAGCCGCAACAGCCCCGGCCTCCCGTTCCCCTGCCTCTGAGCCCCCAGCCTCCTGGTGCCCCTGCCTCTGAGCCCCCAGCCCCCCAGCCTCCTTGTGCCCCGACCTCTGAGCCCCCAGACCCCCAAGTTAAGGCACTTTGACCCCAGGCAGGCTCTGCTGCTTTCTGCTTGGGGGCTGAGTGGGAAGAGGGAAGCCAGAAGCCTTGTGCATAAAGTTGACTGGTGCGTGGGCAGCGCCTCGGGCCTCTGGCTTCTCTCTCCCTTTATGGGAAAAGAACCAAGAGCCCTGAAGCTGGTTTTTCTGTTTGCTGTGGACCCAGAGCCACTTCCTGTCTTAGGCTTACGGTTTATATTATTCCTGGTTCACACTTTGATAGCCAAAACAATGATGCCCTGAATTTTTACGGATCTTTTACTTATTAAAGTGCTTTCCATCAATCAGCCCTTCCCTGGGCCCTGGGAGTGGACAGGATGTGTACACATGCCCTAAGTTAGAGAAGGTGCAGCGGGGGGGCTCCGGAGAAGGGGTCACATGCCAGAGTCTCACGAGTGGATCAGGGTGGCTTCTGCGTCCAGCGAGCTGAGAGCCCGGCCGGCTGAGTGCAGGACAAACACAGGCTCTGTCCTGGAGGAGCTTACAGTCCAGTGAGTGTGTCCAGCAAGGTTATTTTCACCCTGGAGCTCACAGGCTGCCTCTAGATTCAGGTCCTTTTCAGAAACCTTTCCTCCTATCCGACTTCCCCTATTTCCCTGGCTTGTTGCCCCGCAAGGAGAGAGTCTGGGTCAGAGGGCTGCGGCCGGAGAGGAACTGGAACTCCGCCCTCAACCCACTCCAGGCCCACCATGCCCTCCACCCCATAAAACGTCCTCCCCAGAGAGAAGCAAGACCGAAGGGCGGAATCCAGGACTGGAAATCAAGGACCCAAGTTTGAGCTAGAATTTCCGCCACCGACTCAGAGGTGTCTGGAGGTGTGTTTGGGGATAGAGGGGAGCAGTGAGGTCGGGGCCGCGAGCTGGGAACAGGACCGAGGGACCTGGCGCTCGGCACGCCCACACACGACGCTAGTTTAGCTACAA
>NW_006783542.1:1619864-1621376 GCF_000442215.2 Lipotes vexillifer
CCCCCCACCCCGCTCCAGGACCACAAGCGCCCAGGGAACTGCCGTTCCCCCTGAGGTCTGAGTCACTAGAAAGGGAAAGTACCCAGGTTACCACACATTAGGACAGACAGGAAGTCCCAAGGGGAGAAGCTGGGTGTGGACCAGGCCAGGAAGTCTGCTCACTGATTGCCCTGCCCATCCCGGTCCCCTGTCACCCACAGGGCTTCTGCGGGGACCACCACCACGGTCAAGGCCCATACAGCTCTCTCCAGTTTTTGATCAAAAACTAAAACCCTGTTTTCTCAGGATTGACAGAGACAATTTTGGAGGATTTTGTTATTTTCAAGGAACTTTACAAAAACAAGAATAGAAAAATCAGTGTCTCACTCCATTTGATCCCCTAGAGTGACTAAGAAATGGATGTGTTTGCAGATTAAAGATTCCTGAGCTCTGTAACTCAGCTTTCCTTTGCCGCCCAGCTTTCTTGGCCCACAGATCCCATCTCGTTTATTCAACCCTGTCTGGCTCTACTTAGGCCAAGCCACTGAGACCCCACCTGTGGTTGATTTGGGCTGGCACCACCGCTAGGCTGGGGGCGGATTGTGGGTCTCTGCCTGTCCAAGCAGCCACCTTGGCCCCTGAGGGAGAGAGGCATCTCCTTCCCCAGCTCCAGACCCCCTGGGCTCAGGCCATCTAGCACTGACCTGCTTCCCTGGCCTGGCCGAGCAAGGCCTGAGGCTTCACCCGCTCCGTCCATTTTCCCACGTTCTCCCCTCTGTCCAGCTAAGGCCGCCCTGTCCTCTGCTGAGGTTCTGCTGATTCTCCCGACGCCCATGCCTTGGCCGGGGCTAGTCTTTCGGGGACCTACATGCTCCACACCCCACTCCTGACTTTGCTGTCTCTGGTTTGGGAAGCAACTAGCCCTGAGTTCACTAACAGAAAAGAGGTGCTAGACTCCCTGCACAAAATGAATGATCGAGGCCTTCCACTCTCAGGTGATTCCCCCAGGTCTCGTGGGCCCCTTCCCATTCATTGCACACCTTCTGTATCCCAGGCACTGTGTCAGGTCTTTACAACTCTATATATGATAAAGTAGCTATTATAGTTTTATCCCCATTTGACAGATGAGGGGATGGAGGCTTGGCAAGGTTGATGACTTGCCCCGGCCCCCTGACTAATAAACAGTAGAAAAGGATTCAAACCCAGGTCATATTATAAAATCTGTGCCCTTACCATGTACGGGATTCCTTCCCTAGCGCTCACCAGCGTCTTCCTTTGACAACCTGAGCGGACACACCTCAGGGTAACATATACCCTAAGAGGCCTCCCGGAGGCCCAGGAGCTCGGGCAGGGGGGCAGAGGCGGGAGGGCGGGAGAGTGGAGGGAGGCATTACAGCCGCCCGAGGACCGGGCTCAGAGCGCTGGACTGGAGAGTAACCAGTGCCCTTCCGCCCGCCCAGCTCCCTCGAGATGACCTGCTACGACAGCGACGACGCCAACCCCCGCAGCGTGTCCAGCCTGTCCAACCGCTCT
>NW_006783542.1:1621398-1622224 GCF_000442215.2 Lipotes vexillifer
TGGCGCTACGGCCAGTCCAGCCCGCGGCTGCAGGCCGGGGACGCGCCGTCGGTGGGCGGCAGCTGCCGCTCGGAGGGGCCGCCCTCCTGGTACATGCACGGGGAGCGAGCGCACTACGCGCACACCATGCCCATGCGCTCCCCCAGCAAGCTTGGCCACATCTCGCGCCTGGAGCTGGTCGAGTCCCTGGACTCGGACGACGTGGACCTCAAGTCCGGCTACATGAGCGACAGCGACCTCATGGGCAAGACGATGACGGAGGACGACGACATCACCACCGGGTAGGAGCGGCCCGTGGGCAGCTGGGGGGAGGACAGTCCAGCGCGCGGACGCCAGAAGGGCGGATGGACCCCAGGGAGGGCGAGGGGACCACAGACAGCACAGCGTGTGGATCCCATAAGGGTGGATGGACTTCGCCCCCGGGGAAGGAAGCTGTGCTGTGACAGGGAGCCAGTGGGGGGCCTCGTGTGGGCTGTCGCGAGGCTGCTGAGGTTGGGCGGGGTGTGTGGGGGGGGGCGATGTCTGAGGAGCTGATTGGTCAGCGAAGGTGTCCCCTCATTGGCCCCTGCAGCTGTCATTCTGTGGCAGCCCCGCCCTCCGCCTGGTCTCCGCCCCCGACCCGCTGGTGGTCCGGGCCCTGGAGGATTCTTGTGCTGTAAGCGTGCACGTGGGACAGCCTGACCTCCCTATTTGAGAGTCAGGGTGACAGGGTCCCTTTCCCTCGAGGGACTACCGAGAAGAGAGGCCAAGGGCGTGTGTCGGGAGCGCTGGAGAGCGGAGCGCAGTAGTAGCTCTGCTCGCAACGCTGGGCCCCAGCCCCTGGCCC
>NW_006783542.1:1622595-1637536 GCF_000442215.2 Lipotes vexillifer
CACCCCACCCCCCGGCCCCCTTTCTCCTCCTCTGGTTTCTTCCTGTGCAAACCTCTGCCAGCGCTTCAACCTCCGAGTCTGACCCAGACTCGTCACCCTCCGTCAAACACTTCTTCCCTGTCTTCCTCTTTTCATCTTTTTCTGCCCCATAGACAGCGTTGGGTTTGTGGAGCAGCTTGCAGGGGGTTGGGTTTGTGGAGCAGCTTGCAGGGGGTTGGGTTTGTGGAGCAGCTTGCGGGGTGCGGGGCAGTCTGGGACATGAGGGGAGAGGACAGGAAGAAAGAATTGCTAGGGACTTCAGGGTCCAAGAGCTGAGACCAGAGCACTGCACAGCTGCTGGAAGCTCTCAGGCATCTCCGGCTGGCTCTACCTCCACTCGCCCTTCTTGGTTTGCTGGACCCTCCCAGGGACCACACGGGTAGCCGCAGTTTCCCTCCCCACCCCCCTTGGAACCACCTCTCCCCAGTAAACAGCTCGAACTGGAAGGGAGTCGAAGGTAGCTGAGCTCCAGGCTGTCCACTGCTCCCCACCCCAGGGATGTACTGGGAGGACCGGACCTGGCAGGGCCTGTCCCGATGACAGGCTGCTCTGGAGCAAAACAACTGACTCATGAATGGGGTTGTTTACTTCTTGTAAGCCCCAGGGGCCGGCCCACCTCTTGTCTGATCCGCCAGCTTGGGGCTGGGGCCGGAGACAGTTGTCCAGCTCCTCGTGGGTGCAGAGGCTGTGCTATAGGTGGAGAGCCTGGCGTCTGACGCTGCTCTGCGCGGCCTCTGCACCAGGAAGCCCTTCTCCTCTGAGGAAGTGTTGGGTCCCTGCCCTCTGACATCGCCCGGCTGGGCAGGGCAGAGAGCTCCCACGGCCAGGACTCTGCCTTTGGAGAGACCCCAGTCTGAAGCAGGTGGTGGGACCTCTGGCACCTAACCAGCTGTGAGCTTGGGCGAGTCACTTAAGCCCTCTAGGCTTCGGTTTGTCTGTCTGCCCAGTGCAGATAATAGTAGAACTTATCTCAGGGTGATGATAAGGGTTGAATGCATTAATTACATAAAGTGCTTGGGATAATTCCTGGTTCTTTGTGAATGCTCAATCCATGTAAGTTTACTTTTATTGCTGTTATTATTGTTACTATTATCGTTAAAATCACCCTCTAAAGGAGGGGAGGGACTCCTGCCCTCTGAGGGTCCCAGGCTTGCCCTCAGGGACTGGGCAGCGCAGCACAGCCCCATCAGAATCGGCAGCAAGGACAGATGTAGCAGCAGCTGGCCAATACTGGGGACATAGATTCAGGGGTGTGTGGGTATGGAGTGCTGGGCGGGGGAGCCAGGAAAGACGCCCTTTACTCGGCCTCTAGCACCTTTTCTTTGTCCTCTTCCCTCTGGACAGTGTGTGCGCTCCTGAATCAGTGCAAAAGAAGAGTTCACTAGACTGGCATGAATGGGACCTTCCCTCCCTGCGCACTCATGCCCGTCAGCCCTGGGGAAGCGTGGGGTTCGCAGGGAACACAGAACAGAGTGGCGATACCCACAAAGTGGACCTCACTGCGAACTGCAGTGCTGGTGCCAAGATAATTTCACGTGAGTCTTTACGGTCAGTCTGCAATTAGCAGCAACTCTCAACAAGCTTGTTCTAAGGGGGCTGTGGCGTTAACATCCCCGCCAGCACTGTCAACACACCCATCCTTCAATGCCCTTAAGCAGTCAGAGTTGACCGGGAATCCATTTATAACCCCCAGTAATTTGAATATAGCCAATCACTCCTCCCGTTATGTGTTTTCACAGTTAAGCGCCGCGTTTTTTCACTAGAAGCAGGGCATCCTGGGTTCCAGCGAACCTGAGCCGCACTTGCCCAGCCCCTTTCTGGTCCTCCCTCTCCCACTATGGTTTCCATCCAGGTTTTGTAACTTAGAAAACGTCCTGCTCCTAAGAAAATTGCTTTTCCTACTCATAAAACAAGCAGGGCTATTCCCTTCTCACCTACCAGTGACACCCCATCCCTTCCCCGTTGGCCACTGCCCGTGACCGTTCACTTCCCGACTCTCAGAAGTCTCAGCACTGGGCGAGCAGGACAGGTGAGGCTCGCCGCCGGGCTTTCGCTCCCCCCATCCCCCCTGACCCCAGCTGACACAGTCACAAGCCATCCAGTGAGACGTGGAGGATGGCAGTGACCCCGAGGCTTTCTTGGTGCCCTCCGTCCATCCCCTGATGGGGGATCGCCCACCTGGGGCTCGTCCCAAGCCCTCGTTCAGTCCGGAATCAGCCCTCCCCGCTCCATCCCAATGCCTGGCCGATTCCGGTTTGCCCATCTGGGTGAGCTCAGGGAAGGCAGGTTCTTCAAACTGGAGCTCAGCAAACCAGGATGCGGAAGGGAATGCAGCTGCTAAAACCATCGTATACTTGAAGTTATATATTTAAACACTTATAGTAAAATATGGTTTTATATGTGGCTAATATCTTAACTGCTTTTTTTGTGTGTGTGTGGTACGCGGGCCTCTCTCCCGTTGCGGAGCACAGGCTCCGGACGCGCAGGCTCAGCGGCCATGGCTCACGGGCCCAGCCGCTCCGCGGCATGTGGGATCCTCCCGGACCGGGGCACAATCCTGCGTCCCCTGCATCGGCAGGCAGACTCTCAACCACTGCGCCACCAGGAAAGCCCTTAACTGCTTTGAAGTTTAAGAGTTCAGTGGTGGTAATTACGTTCACATTGCCGTGTCACCATCACTGACGTCATCTCCAGGACTTTTTCATCTTCCCAAACTGAAACTCTGCACCTGTTAAACACTGACTCCCCAGCCCCCTCTCCAGCCCCCCACCCCACCCTTCCTCTTT
Source organism: Lipotes vexillifer (assembly GCF_000442215.2). Lineage (NCBI taxonomy): Eukaryota > Metazoa > Chordata > Mammalia > Artiodactyla > Lipotidae > Lipotes > Lipotes vexillifer. The sequence continues at coordinate 1,625,421 of NW_006783542.1, forward strand.
CTGTCTCTATGAGCTTGACTATTCTAAGGACCTCACAGAACTGGAAATCACACGGTATTTGTTTTTTTCTGACTGGCTTATTTCACTCAGCATCATGTCCTCAAGATTCATCCATGTGATAGCAGTCGGAATTTCCTTCCCTTTTAGGGCCAAATAATATTCCATTGTATATATAGACCACAGTTTGTCTATCCATTTACCCATTGATATACATCTGGGTTGCTTGCTATGAACATGAGTGTACAAATATTTCCTCAAGAATCTGCTTTCAATTCTTTTGAGTGTATTCTCAGCAGTGGAATTGCTGGATCATATGTAGCTCTATTTTTAATTTTTTCGAGGAACCATATACAGTTTTCCAGAGGGGCCGCACCATTTTCCATCCCCACCTGCAGTGCGTGAGGGCTGCCTTTTCTCCACATTCTCGCCAGCACTTGTTATTTTCCACGTGTTTGTGTTTTTAATAACAGCCATCGTGATGGGTATGAAGTGGTTTTAATCTGCATCTCCCTAATGACCAGAGATGTTGAACGTCTTTTCATGTGTTTATTAGCCATTCATATGTTTTCTTTGGAGAAATATCTATTCAAGTCCTTTGTCCATTTTTTAATTAGGTTGTTTGGTTGTTGTGGTTAAGTTGTAGGAGTTCTTTATATATTCTGGGTATTAATCCCTTATCAGACATATGATTTGCACATATTTTCTCCCATTCTGTGGGTTGCCTTTTCATTCTGTTGATGGTGCCCTTTAATGCGCAAAAGTTTTTCATTTCAATCGAGTCTAGTTTATCTCTGTTTCTTTTGTTGCCTGCACTGTAGGTGTCATAGCCAACAAATGATTGCCAAATCCAATGTCATGAACCTTTTCCCCAATGTTTTTCTCCAAGTTTTATAGCTGCTGAGGCTTTTTTTAGTGTTTTTTAAAAATGTAATTTATTTATGTATTTATTTATTTTTGGCTGCATTGGGTCTTTGTTGCTGTGCGCAGGCTTTCTCTAGTTGCGGCGAGCGGGGGCTACTCTTAAGGCGCTGTGTGGGCTTCTCATTGCGGTGATTTCTCTTATTGCGGAGCACGGGCTCTAGGCGCGTGGGCTTCAGTAGTTGTGGCACACGGGCTTCAGTAGCTGTGGCTCGCGGGCTCTAGAGCACAGGCTCAGCAGTTGTGGCGCACGGGCTTAGTTGCTCCGCGGCACGTGGGATCCTCCCGGACCGGGGCTCGAACCCGTGTCCCCTGCATTGGCAGGTGGATTTTTAACCACTGCGCCACCAGGGAAGCCCGCTGCTGGGGCTTTTTAAAAATACAAATTCCAAGTCTCATGCCCGGCCTACCTCTCCTACCTCAGGAAGCCATATTTTTCTGATGCTTCTCAGTGATTTGGGGGCTAGTCTGTCTTCCCATAAACTTAACAAATTTTCTCCATAGTAACCCCGACAGCATCTTTCAGCCTTGATTTGGGTGGGCACGGTGCCAGGGGCCGCCTATTCCACTCCAAATAGCATAAGATTACGAGAAAGCGTTTAAGTGTTCACCTGAAACCTGCTTCACTTCTGCCTATTGATTCAAATGTTGGCATCTGAGAAAAACAGACTAAGTGGAAGTCTTTATCCAGACATTTCAACACGTTCTTAATGATGGTTCAGACGGTCTCTTCTCTACAAAAGAAAGAGTCCCCAACTCATTTCGGTACTTCCTGAGATGACCCAGTTTTCCAGATCCCACCTGTCCTCGTTACCCTCCTCTGGAAGCTCTCAGGTTGTCAATGAGCCTCTTAAAAATTTGGCACCTGGACTGATCTGCCCGGTCCTGGCAGGGTGACATCCAGAGCCTGACACCGTGGACAGCATCGGCTTGGCTGCCGGCTGCCCTAGGTGGCAGTTCAGGACATTTTTACCTCCTGAAAAGAGAAGAGGAATTTGTTTTTCTAAAAATAGGGAGGCCTGGAGTTTAATCTAAATAAGGAGATGAGTTCCACAGCCATCTGCACACGCCTAACCCCCAGTGTTGGGGTGGGAGGTGGCGGTGCTGCACCTACAGAGGCGAGTGTGGGCTCCGGCGGGGGGTGGGGGGTGGGGGTGTGCGGACGGGGCTGTGTGTGCCCTCCAGCCCCTCCCTCCTCTGACTTGCACGTGCCTCTCACCATCTCCACTTGCGTCTGTGTAAATGGTGGTCTGGGTGGGCAGGAACCCCAACTGCGTCACCAGCAGTGCTGCCGTCACACTCTCCCGGGGGCGCCCTTCACCTGGGGTAGAGTAGTCTCTGCAGCCCTGGCAGGACCGCTGTCTGGCGACCTCGACCGAGGACCACAGAGCTTTAGACAGAGCCCTGCGGGTGTGCCGGGGGGCAGCGGGGCTCCACCGTCGGGTGGTCCCTGCCCCGCGTGGCGGCTGGCTGCTCCTGTCCTGTCCCTGTTCGTCCCCTCCTTCCCCAGCCTGTCCTCTTAAACCGTGCTCAGGAGCTCGGGAACAGATGGGATTCGTTTCCTCCTTGGTGCTGCAGTGTCCTGACATTGAAAAATGTCAAATAAAATAAACTGTAGGCCCCGGTCTCCTCCCAGGCTGGCTTTTTGCTCCCAGAGGCAGGAGCCCAAGCCTTAACGAAAGCCTCCTGCCTTGCTGAGTGGCCTGGGCCTGGGCAGCCCCCTCCCGGGAAGGAACGTCACTCGCTGGGCTCCAGGTGGCTGGTCGCGAGATGCCAAACCCCACTCCCTTTAGGGACAGAATCCTCCTGCAAGGGGCACTGGGTCTGTAGGCCTTGTACAGAGAGAGGGGGACTCTGGAATGTGAGCGGGCCCCTGTCTCCTCTGTTTCCTGGCAGGCAGCCCACCCCGCGGGCGGCCGGACCGGGCCGGGCTTCTGCCCGTGGAACACAAGGATCGGGGCAGAGGGGTAGGGGGCCATCCTGGGGAGCACCTGGCATTCAAGTTCAGGAAGGAATCAGCTCCTGCCCTCGAAGGGCTTCACATCTAAAAGACACCTGCTGTATCCATGGCAGCAGCAGAAGTGGGGTGTAGTTGATGCAGACAGTGGCCGTTGCCTCTTTGGGGGTAACATCTAACGATGACCTGCAGCTTCCTGCACGTGGCCTCGGCCGACCTTCTCTGGGTGCAGGGGAAGGAGCATCTGAGCATCCGGGGCTCCCTCCTGAGCCCCCTCTAGCTCGCGGCGTGGCACTAAGCAAGTTCCCAACCCCTCTGAGTCTCAGTTTGCTCATTTGTAAAAAGGTCACCATTTGTGCCTTGGGAGGATCAAGTGGAAAAGACTAAGAGTGCTCTAAAAAGTATGAAGAGCCGTCGGTTTGAAATGTTTATTCTGGTTTCAACTTACGGTTCTGTTCATTTAACTGGTGGCCTCTGGCTCAATTAGGGGCTGTTAGAGTATCCACATAAGATTTCTTCAACTTGACAGATGAGTTCACAGAGGTTGGGCTTTGACTCTGTTGAGGGGGGAGATCTCGTTTTGCTTTTTTACACCGTCTTGATGTTCTTTCCGTCCTGTGGTGCAGAGTTAAATGAACCGGCCTTTGAGCACAGGCTTGCCGACATGGCACGCCAGGACTGGCGGGGTTGCAGAGTGGTGTGGAGTACGGCTCACGGCTAGACAGAGCCCTGGCTCTTCTCATGAGCTCTGTGTGTCACTGTGGGTGCCTGCTCTCCCTCTGCCCGAGTTCCCTTGTCTAGAAAAAGCAGAGAGTGGTGGCACCCTAGTCTGTAAGGCTGGTGCGAGCACCGAATTGGTGAACACATTTACTTTGTATATAATAAGTGTTAGAGCTGTTAGCCCTTTGGTGCCCGATGGTAGCAAGCTGGTGGCCCTAAGCTGTCACACGCACCTTCTGAAAGGCAAGACAGTATTTGGAAAAGTGTGTGTTAACCTTCGTGCTTGTTTCTGAGCCTCACTGGGAGGGTGACAAACTAAGTGGTTTACCAAGCGGGATGGCGGCGTCCTGACCCACTTCCGCCTGTTCATGCAGTGCTATCGTGTGGCAAAGGGTGCCCCTGTGCGGCTTGGAGACCACCAGCCACAGGTCCAGCATGTGGCTGTGCAGTGTAGCAAACTCATTGCACACAGGACCGCGCAAGTGACCATGGGTCCTTTCCCGCCGTGACCTGGCTAACGGGGCTGTCTGTACCTCACTCAGACACGTGTGTTGTACATGAAGTGTGTCCTAGGATGGAGTCCCCAGAAGCAGACCTCGAGACAAAGATTTGCGTGCAAGTGGTTTATTTGGGAGGTGATTCCAGAAAGCACTGATGGGGGTGGGGAAGTGGGTCGGGGAGAGAAGGAAGCCAGTGCAGGGTGCGTTCTGTGCGGGTCACTGTTGAGGTCAGCTGGGCCTGGGAGTTCTGGGGGATTACATGCCCACCCAGAGGGCCAGGAAGCCTGGATATTTATCTTTCGACTCCCAGTCGTTACTGGCTGAGGGCGGCTCCCAGGGGCATTGCATCCTGGTGTTTTCTGCTGCTTCATGCAGACTGAGAGTCACAGGTGCCTGCAGAGCGGCTGTGTCTGTGTTTATGGGAACAGCAACCGCAGAGGGGACACAGGTGGGATACGAGGGACATCAGTTATAAAGAGGGAAGATGGGAAGGGAGGAGCTGTGGAGTCAGATTCCTGGTCTGTTGGGAGCGAGGGGGTGGCCTCAGAGAGCCAGTGGCTGTCGAAACACCCTTCATTCCTAAAACAGAATAGCGAAAGCATTGCTGAGAGTGTGCGGGGTGGAATCACAGGGTCTGTTCAGACCCAACAGGGTCGCTGGAAGGTTGCAGTAAGCCAGGTATTCCAGAGGGGCAGCTGGATGTGTGCTGGTTGCCAAGGCGACGGATGCAGGCAGAGGAGGGGCCCCTCTGGTGTGTCCTAGTAACCTACAGTTGAGCTGCCGGGTTTTCCCCGAGTTTGATGATATACAAGCTGGCTGACAGTCGAGACGGATAAGGGCTGTGGAAGCCGGGGAGGCGGGCGCCTCCCCACCAGTCCCGCCCTCCCGCCTGTCCACTTGTCTCTTCTTCATCGTCGGCCTCCTCCTTTCCCCACCCACACACCTTCTGTTCTAGGATGAGCCAGCTGGGCTCGTGCAGTGCTGGAAATTCCATGCAATCTGATATTACAGGAAGAGCCCAAGTTTGGAGTGGGCTCAGATCCCAGCTCTGAGGCTTTGGGGAGGCTGTGCGTCCATTCTGGTGGGGCTGGTCCAACGGGAATAGGGTCATCGTGAGGATGTTATGGAGTACATTGTAATAAAGTGCTAGGTATACGGCAGGTGCTGGGCAAATGTTACCTACCTCCCCTCTCTCGGTCGGCGCCTAGAAAACCAACGCTCTGAAGGTCTGAAGGCCGCCTGCAGAGGGGGACTTGCCCAGCTGGGGGCTTGGGGGGTGATACCTAGTCGCTCACTTGTCTGTGCCCGGTTCCTCCCGCCACCCCTGCTGGAAGCCTCCCCAGATTCACCCCATTGCAGTGTGACTGCTCCCCAACTCGGGGTCGTCCTGGAACTTGTGTGTATACTTTGTGCTGTAGTAACTTGTGCTTTTATAATTCTCTAACAATTGCACGGCACGTGTGGTTTACAAAACACTTCTGTGGCACCGTCTTAATTTAATCTTAACAGCTCTGTGAATCAGGTTTTCTTTTCCCCAATTTACAAGCGAGGAAAGTGGAACTCGGCTTCACTGGCTGGCCAGGAGCTCATAACTTAAAAGTGGCAGCACGGGAGCAGAGCCGGGCGCCTCCGACACCTGCCCTCCCTGTCCCGTGCTCTCTCCAGCTCGCCCGCTGCCTCCATTTGTGTGTAGTATGTATGTCCCTAAGCTTGGGGGCGGGGGTCACAGGCCTTACTGCCACTGCAGAAGGAGCTCCCCTCAACACCCAGCAGGCCGTGCTGTTGGAGGCCCCCTCCCGGAAGGCCCCTAAGTGACTGCTCCGTCTTCAAGGATAGGGTCGTGCTTTGCAAACCACAGAGCAGCCACAGCTGGGGAGCTCAGGGCAAGGACAGAAGGAGCGCCGCGCGCCGCATGAATACAGGCTCTGTTGACCGTGGCTCAAAGGCTGAGCTGTCCCAGGACGCTTGCGAGGGGCCAGCTCTGGCCTCTGGGGTATCAGATGTCTCTGGCCAGGCAGCAAAGGACCATTCACCGAGGCTGAAGAAAGGCCAGCAGGCCAGGCTGGGCACCCACCCACTGAGCTGTGCACGGGCTGCCCCAGAGAGGCTGCGGGACTGAGTTGCTATTGCCCGTACGTTGGGGCCATGATGGAGCTAGCACAGGCAGATGCATTAAGGTCTGGATTTGGAAAACAGGCAGAATGAGTCAGGCCCTGAGAGACCGCAGGCAGGCAGCTATGGTAGAGACAGACAAGTGCTCACGAATCCACAGGTCAGGGTCACGGAGAGACGGGTGGACAAGCTGATGCTGGGGCTGGTGCAGGCGGTAAACAGAGCCAGTGCGCGGGATGTGCAGCCAAGGGGGGGCGAGGTGAGAGCCACCCAGACACATGTGTGAGGGGCTGGATACAAAGAGGCTGTGTGCACACCAGCTTCCCTGGCAGAGGGCAGGGCGTGCGCCAGCCACACAGGCCGGAGAGCGTCCGAGAGGTGGAGGGACCAGTGTCTCACCAGCCCGCCTGCTCTGCCCGCCTTGGCCGGCTCGTATTAAGAGGGGTCCAGGGAGTTCCCGGGTGGTCCAGCGGGGAAGATTGTGCGCTCCCAGTGCAGGAGGCATGGGTTCGATCCCTGGTCAGGGAACTAGACCCCCGCCCCCCATGCATTACGCAGCTAAGAGTCAGCATGCCGCAACTAAGACCCGGCGCAGCCAAATAAGTAACTAAATATTAAGAGGGGTCTTCCCTGTGCCCCGTCCCTTCCTTCTTGTGGGCCGTTCCAGCCAGACCCGGGGACACGTCTCCACCGTAGCGGCTGCCCTCTGCTCCTGACCGCTCAGCCCCGTCCAGCCCCTTCCCTGTCTCCTCTCCTCACTGGCCACCCTCTCAATCTCTTAGCCTCCTCTTCCTTGTCTGGCTTCTGTCTCGACCCCTGTGGGTCTGATGACAAAGGGGCAGTTCAGGAGCAATGCTGTCCCCATGGACAGCCCGGTGGTGGCACTTCCGGCAGCAGAGGCTCCCAGGACGCAGCTTTCCGCCGAGTATGATTAAAAGACGAGGCACAGCTATCACCTGCCTGTCACCGTCCCCTCTGAGCGGCAAGCGCCTGCAGCCGCCCTGTGCCTGTGCTCACCTTTCCTCGATGGTCCCCGTGTGAGGTCCTTTCTTCCCAGCTCCGAGCGGTCGCCCCTGCGGTCTGGGTGGCAGCAGCCATCCCATCCCCTGTGGCTCCTCCAGTCCCCGTGGTTAGTTTCCTGTTCTTGAGAGATAGGCCGGCGCCATCGATAGGGCGCTCCAGAGTCCAATTGCCCCGGATTTATCCTTGGTTTGCCGCTATTGCCTGCGTGACCCTGGATAAGTGACTTAGCCTCACCGTCTGAAAGGAAAGGGGATGACAGCGCCCACCTTATGCTGCTTATTCACATGGTCAGTAAGTACTTCTAGAGACCTGCTGTACAGACACTTGGGGGTACAGCGGGAGAAGTCATCATTCTTAAACTCATAGACAAAAGAGAGAAGGCAAACAAGCCAGCAGGTAAACACGTGGTAGATCAGGTGGTGCTGTGTGTCATAAAGGAAGATGAAGCAGGGTGAGGGACAGAGTGGTGGGTGGGGGCTGTTGGGGAGTGTGTTCAGGGAAAACTCTCCAGTAGTTGATGCCCAGAAGAGCATGTGCGAAGACCCTGGGGCAAGAATGGGCATGTGTTCAGGCAAATGCAGGGAGGTCCGTGTGGCTGAAACAGAATAAACAAGACAGACGGTGATCAGAAATGAGGTCAGGGTGTAGCCAGGGGCCAGGTAGTACAGGTGAGGGGCAGCCACAGGCAGCTGCCAGGCAGAGAAGCAATGAGATCTGACGCGTGTTGCAAAGCGTCTGCCTGGCTGCTGTGAGGGGGCATCGAAAGGATTATCTGGGCGGGGCGGGGTGGGGCAGGAGGCAGAGATTGGAGCTCCAGCTCAGGAACGGGGAACCTGGGTCAGCGGGTGCTTCGGCCAACCTGAAATCACTGCGCTGTCCTCGGGGGTCTCACACTCATACACACACTCACACACACACATTCGCGTCTGCCCGGGGTCAGCTAAGGGTCCGGCAGGCCCTGTGGAGGGCCGGCAGCCTCCTGCTGTCTCCGTTCCCACCGCCCCATCTGTCCTGCGCTCTCAGAACCACACAGAGACGCTGAGGTTTGGGAGGATGTGAAACAGTTGCCCACTGTGTGCGATCTGGCGGGACGCCGCCTCTCCCAGCTGCAGGGTGGCAGGGAAGGCAGGCCTCCTCAGAGGTTGTGTAAATATTTGGGAAGCAGGCACACAGCTGGGAGTGGGACCCCCTCCTCCAGCTGGCTCGTCTGCTGCCCCAGGAACATCTCAGCCGGAGCTGGGGCTGGGCTTTGGGACACCCCACCACACATGCATCTGCCCTCCAGGCCCGACCCACACTCTCCCACCCACCTTCCACCTCTCCCTTGGAGCCCAGGCTGCCCTGGGGAGGGAGTTGGAAGGAAGTGGTAGCACCGCCCCAGAGCCAGGCGGCCTGGGTCTGCAGAAGGGCTGCCCTTCCTCAGCCCACCTTCCCTCCCTGTGAACACCTGGGCGCGGAGCCAGAGGAGCTCTAAGGCTGTTTCGGCTCTGACATTCCAGATCCCCAGCCATGAGAAGTGCGTCTGTGCTCCAGATCCCCAGCCACGAGAAGTGCGTCTGTGCGGGGCTCGGGCACAGCCCTAATGGGTCCAGAGCCGAGAGAGCTCGCCAGGATCATGCACAGGGAGCCCTTGAAGGCCCGGGCCTCCCTGAGAGGCCAAGAAGTCCACCGGGGATCCGACAGCCCCTGGCCTGGGACCCACGTCATCACGGCTCCCATGCCTGTGGCCAGAATACCTAAGGCCACGCTCTCAACCTTCCTGAGCTTGAATGTCCTAAAGCAAGTGGCGAGTAGACTAACACCTGCCTCACCCTAGATCGCTAGGTTGTTTGAGAATGAAATCCTATTTTATGATGTGAATGTGCTACCCAGAGGCCGGGAATGATTTTTATAGATTGCTTCTATCAGGGTCACAACAGATGATCCCCCAGAATTCAGTGGGGTCATCGGGGGACCCGGGGGTAGGTTTGTAAAAGCAGGGATTAGAGATGTAGTGAGGTCATTCCCCACGGACAGCGTGAGGCCCCACCAGTGTGGACACCGGCTAACTCACCGCCCCCCGCATTCTGGGCTGACTCTCTCTCATCACCCCTCTCTGTGTGGTGAAACGCTCTTTGTTCTGTCTGCCCAGATGCTACCAGCTCGGTGCGCGTGGCCAGGACACGCAGGGGTCTCCGGGCCCAGCTTCCCCCGACGGCCGGGGGGGCTCGTCTGCTGGCCGAGACTTGTGCAGGGGCAGAGGCTTTCCTACCTAAAGGAGGGAACAGCCTCGTAACTGAGGGGAAAGAGGGGAGTAGGCGTCGGTCCACAGACAGAGCCTGCCCTGGTACCTAGTCTTCTGAGGGGTCTCACTTCCCTGGCTCACCAGGAATCAGGGGTGCGGTCAGGGCCCAGACAGGTGAAACGGGAACTCAGACCACATGGCACTTCCTGGCAAGTCTTTCTCTTCTTTTCTTGCCTCTAATCAGCCCCGTCTGCCATGAGACTGTTGTTAGGGAGAGGACCAGGGCCTCCCACAGTCTCCTCGGATGTCTCTGTTGGAAACGAACATTGGTCCAGAGCCCTGGGGACTGAGATCCCAGGTGTGTGTGGCGAGGGGTAGGGGAGGGAATCAGGCTGAAAGATGCGTGCGTGTTAGTCTGGGCGCCGTCCTGTGCTTTGCACATTTCCTGGCCTCCCTGTGCCTCAGTTTCCCCCTTGTAAAGAGCCACTCTGCTGGGCCTGGCACAGGGGACACACGTGATCTGGACTCCCGAGGGCTGTGAAGAGGAGGCTGTCTGAGATGCAGGCCTTTTTCCTCCCTGGCTGGGTTTTCTTTCTGGAAAAGAGCCTAACTCTCAGCTCCCTCTCAGCAGGTGTCTCCCCCTTCACCCTGCCGCAGGCTACAACTCTGCAGCCTGCGACCCAGAAAGAAGAGCTCAGTCACCCCTGTGTGCCCCTCACTGTGGTCAGAGCAGCTGGGCCACGCCCCCATACTTGGCCACACCCCCGTGAGGGGCGAGGTCGGGGCTGCTGACCCGAGAGGCCGCGGTTTCCTGTCTTCACAGAAGCCCCCACACAGCACTGCTGTCCAGTTACCCAACGCGCCTTGACCTGGTGGCTGGGAATAGCAGGTGCTAATTTGCATGCTATTTATTTAAGGAGCAGAGTCTCCAGGGACCCTGTCCTTACCCTGTGGAAGCCTCTACCAAGCAGGAGGGTGGGTCCCAAGCTGGAGGAAGGTAGCCCACCTTCCGTGCAGGTGGTCCAGGGCTCCGTGCAGCCCACCTTCCTCCTTGAGGAGGAAAGAGGAACTTATGCAGGGAAACCTCAGATTCTTCTGGGTTCTGACAGGAACCAGTTCCAAGGAGGAGGGGGTTTACAGATCCTCCAGCCCAGAATCCTCTTAGCAGGGGACTCAGAAATCCGGGACCCCTTCCCTGGGCTGAGCTGCTGGCTGGCTTGCTCTCTTTCTGGCCAGTTCCCCCATCGCTGTCGGGGGTGAAATGCAGGGAGGGGAGGGCTGCAGGGAGGGTGGGCGGCGGCTGGGTGTGACGCAGGGGGAGAGGCCCACAGCTCAGCAGGACTGTGAAGGCAGTCATGGTGTGTGTGTGGCGGGCAGGGGCGGAGGGGGGGAGCGGATGGCTCAGTTCCCTGCACAAAAATCTAGTCCTCCAAGCAAATCCCTGTGTCTTACCCTCTTCAGGCCTCCCCTCCCTGCCTCCCTCCCTCCCTCCAGGCTCTGCCCAGAAAGCCACAGAGGAAACGCACAGCTAGATCTAGAGAGAAACATCCCCTGCTGGTGACATTCCTCTGGCTGAGACAAAGTCATTTTACCCGGGATTCCATGCTGGCTGAGGCTAAAGAGAATCCCTCACGGTGCACGTCCCGTCCCGTGTAAGCTGTTCCCCAGATGACCCAGGTGGGCCCCAGCGCAGAGGATCCATCCCGCTCACCCTCCATTTAGGCTGGTGGTGAGGATGGGGTGCAGGGAAGTTACAGAAGAGCCCGGGTGGGGCCTGGCCCGGGGGCCGTGAGGTGGGAGATGCTGCTGCAGAGCCTGCATTCCTCAGATTCCCCCCAAAGCTGCTCAGCCTGGACCCTGGTGCACCTTTCCTGAATCTCACCACCCAAACCACTCAGAGACAGTAAAGGGAATGGAAATCGATTCCCCCCCATGCTAGGGGGTCATCTGACAGCTTGGTGCTGGGATCACTGCAGCTCTTTACTCCCCTTTGGGCTCAAAGCATATTTGGAAAACTTGGCCGCAGTACATGCACCCTCAGAAACAGACCCCTCCACAACTCAGACTGTTCAGGGATCCAGGACAGAGCTCCCTCTGAGAGGTTTCCTGCCCTCCAGAGCTGCGGTTCACCCCTTAGAGCTGCGGCCCCAGGTCAGTGGCGCTGGGCACTCAGAGGACTAGAGCCAGGCGGGCTTCTAGGGAGAAGGGCCATGCTCGGGTCTCAGAGCACCGTCCACACCTCCCTGAAGGTGGGGAGTGCCGAGGGGCTCTGGAGGAGTTTGACTCCCCTCTGCCTTAACAGCCGGGGCCGCCGAAGTTCAGCGATGAGAGGCCTAGGGGAACACGCTGGCCTGGGTCTCTGCGTGGCGCTGTCACACACGCTGCCCGAACCCAGAGATACTGCTGCTCTGTGGTTCAAGCTCAGGCCTTCGGGCCTTTAAAAAAACTCCATCGCTGGCGTTGTTTCTGTTGCTTTAAGAAATTGCGGATGTAATCTGTCCAAATCTAAGATACAGTCTTTCCTCTTTGCCCGGGTCACTTTGGGGTTGGGAGCGACCTTACACACTCAGCCCCTCCCGGGAGCAGGGATGGGCTGGAAGAAGGTGGGCGCAGCAGTGCAGCCCCCGTGCAGCCCCTTCCTCCGCAACGGGGGGGGGGGGGG